>NW_026961923.1:671328-1006993 GCF_036172605.1 Pelobates fuscus | reverse complement strand
AAAGTAGGAAAAAGTCGGGTAAAGTCGGGAAAAGTCGGAAAAAGTCGGGTAAAGTCGGGAAAAGTCGAAAAAAGTCAGAAAAAGTCGGGAAAGGCGGAAAAAGTCGGGAAAAATCGGGAAAAGTCGGGAAAAGTCGGAAAAAGTAGGAAAAATCGGGAAAAATCGGGAAAAGTAGGAAAAGTAGGAAAAATTTGAAAAAGTCGGAAAAAGTTGGAAAAAGTTGGAAAAAGTTGGAAAAAGTCAGGAAAAGTCGGAAAAAGTCGGGAAAAATCGGGAAAAGTCGGGTAAAGTAGGAAAAAGTCGGGTAAAGTCGGGAAAAGTCGGAAAAAGTCGGGTAAAGTCGGGAAAAGTCGAAAAAAGTCAGAAAAAGTCGGGAAAAGTCGGAAAAAGTCGGGAAAAATCGGGAAAAGTCGGGAAAAGTCGGAAAAAGTAGGAAAAATCGGGAAAAATCGGGAAAAGTAGGAAAAGTAGGAAAAATTTGAAAAAGTCGGAAAAAGTTGGAAAAAGTTGGAAAAAGTTGGAAAAAGTTGGAAAAAGTTGGAAAAAGTCGGGAAAAGTCGGAAAAAGTTGGAAAAAGTCGGGAAAACTCGGGAAAAGTCGGAAAAAGTAGGAAAAAGTCGGGTAAAGTAGGAAAAAGTCGGGTAAAGTCGGGAAAAGTCGGGAAAAGTCGGAAAAAGTCGGGAAAAGTCGGAAAAAGTCGGGAAAAGTCGGGAAAAAACGGAAAAAGTTGGAAAAAGTTGGAAAAAGTCGGGAAAAGTCGGAAAAAGTTGGAAAAAGTCGGAAAAAGTCGGGAAAAGTCGGAAAACGTCGGGAAAAGTCGGAAAAAGTAGGAAAAAGTGGGAAAAAGTCGGGAAAAGTCGGAAAACGTCGGGAAAAGTCGGAAAAAGTAGGAAAAAGTCGGGAAAAATCGGGAAAAGTCGGAAAAGTAGGAAAAAGTTGAAAAAGTCGGGAAAAATCGGGAAAAGTCGTAAAAAGTAGGAAAAAGTCGGGTAAAGTAGGAAAAAGTCGGGAAAAGTCGGAAAAAGTCAGGAAAAGTCGGAAAAATTCGGAAAAAGTAGGAAAAAGTCGGGAAACGTCGGGAAAAGTTGGGAAAAGTCGGAAAAAGTCGGGAAAAGTCGGAAAAAGTCGGGAAACGTCGGGAAAAGTTGGGAAAAGTCGGAAAAAGTCTCGAAAAGTCGGAAAAAGTCGGGAAAAGTTGGGAAAAGTTGGAAAAAGTTGGAAAAAGTTGGAAAAAGTCGGGAAAAGTCGGAAAAAGTTGGAAAACGTCGGGAAAACTCGGGAAAAGTCGGAAAAAGTAGGAAAAAGTCGGGTAAAAGTAGGAAAAAGTCGGGTAAAGTCGGGAAAAGTCGGGAAAAGTCGGGAAAAGTCGGAAAAAGTCGGGAAAAGTCGGAAAAAGTAGGAAAAAGTCGGGAAAAATCGGGAAAAGTCGGAAAAGTAGGAAAAAGTTGAAAAAGTAGGGAAAAGTCGGGAAAAGTCGGAAAAAGTCAGGAAAAGTCGGAAAAAGTCGGCAAAAAACGAGAAAAGTCGGGTAAAGTCGGAAAAAGTCGGGAAAAGTCGGAAAAAGTCGGGAAAAGTCGGGAAAAGTCGGAAAAAGTTGGAAAAAGTTGGAAAAAGTCGGGAAAAGTCGGAAAAAGTTGGAAAAAGTGGGAAAAAGTCGGGAAAAGTCGGAAAACGTCGGGAAAACGTCGGGAAAAGTCGGAAAAAGTAGGAAAAAGTCGGGAAAAATCGGGAAAAGTCGTAAAAGTAGGAAAAAGTTGAAAAAGTCGGGAAAAATCGGGAAAAGTCGGAAAAAGTAGGAAAAAGTCGGGTAAAGTAGGAAAAAGTCGGGAAAAGTCGGAAAACTTTTTCCGACTTTACCCGACTTTTCCCGGTTTTTCCCGACTTTTTCCAACTTTTCCTGACTTTTTCCGACTTTTCCCGACTTTACCCGACTTTTTCCCGACTTTTTCTGACTTTACCCGACTTTTCTCGGTTTTTGCCGACTTTTTCCGACTTTTCCTGACTTCGGAAAAAGTCAGGAAAAGTTGGAAAAAGTCGGGAAAAACCGGGAAAAGTCGGGTAAAGTTGGAAAAAGTTGGAAAAAGTCGGAAAAAGTTGGAAAAAGTCGGGAAAAATCGGGAAAGGTTTGAAAAAGTCAGGAAAAGTCGGGAAAAATCGGTAAAAATCGAGAAAAGTCGGAAAAAGTCGGGAAAAGTCGATTTCACGGTTTTTCCCGACTTTTTCCGACTTTTCCTGACTTTTTCCGACTTTTCCCGACTTTACCCGACTTTTCTCGATTTTTACCGATTTTTCCCGACTTTTCCTGACTTTTTCAAACCTTTCCCGATTTTTCCCGACTTTTTCCAACTTTTTCCGACTTTTTCCAACTTTTTCCAACTTTACCCGACCTTTCCCGATTTTTCCCGACTTTTTCTGACTTTTTCCGACTTTTTCCGACTTTTTCCGACTTTTCCCGACTTTACCCGACTTTTTCCTACTTTACCCGACTTTTTCCTACTTTTTCCGACTTTTCCCGATTTTTCCCGACTTTTCCCAACTTTTTCCAACTTTTTCCAACTTTTTCCGACTTTTCCCGACTTTTTCCGACTTTTCCCGACTTTTTCCAACTTTTTCGACTTTTTCCAACTTTTTCCGACTTTTTCCGACTTTTTCCGACTTTTTCCAACTTTTCCCGACTTTTTCCTACTTTTCCGACTTTTCCCGATTATTCCCGACTTTTTCCTACTTTTCCGACTTTTACCGATTTTTCCCGACTTTTTCCGAAATTTCCCTATTTCTCCCAACTTTTTCCGACTTTTCCCGACTTTTCCCGACTTTTTCCGACTTTTCCCGACTTTTTCCGACTTTTCCCGACTTTACCCGATTTTTCCGACTTTTCCCGACTTTTCCCGACTTTTTCCGAAATTTCCCTATTTCTCCCAACTTTTTCCGACTTTTCCCGACTTTTCCCGACTTTTTCCGACTTTTCCCGACTTTTTCCGACTTTACCCGACTTTTTCCTACTTTACCCGACTTTTTCCTACTTTTTCCGACTTTTCTCGATTTTTCCCGACTTTTTCCGACATTTCCCGATTTTTCCGACTTTTTCCGACTTTTCCCGACTTTACCCGACTTTTCCCGACTTTTCCCTACTTTTTCCGACTTTTTCCGACTTTTCCTGACTTTTTCCGACTTTTCCCGACTTTACCCGACTTTTTCCTACTTTTTCTGATTTTTCAAACTTTACCCGACTTTTCCCGATTTTTCCCGACTTTTTCCGACATTTCCCGATTTTTCCGACTTTTTCCGACTTTTCCCGACTTTACCCGACTTTTCCCGACTTTTCCCTACTTTTTCCAACTTCTTCCTACTTTTTCCTACTTTTTCGACTTTTTCCGACTTTACCCGACTTTTCCCGGTTTTTCCCGACTTTTTCCAACTTTTCCAACTTTTCCCGACTTTTTCCCACTTTTTCCGACTTTTCCGACTTTTTCCAACTTTTTCCGACTTTTTCCAACTTTTTCCGACTTTTCCCGACTTTTTCCCACTTCTTCCGACTTCTCCCTACTTTTTCCTACTTTTTCCAACTTTTTGCAACTTTTTCCAACTTTTTCCAACTTTTTCCGACTTTTCCCGACTTTTTCCGACTTTACCCGACTTTTCCTACTTTACCCGACTTTTTCCTACTTTTTCCGACTTTTCCCGATTTTTCCCGACTTTTTCCGACATTTCCCGATTTTTCCGACTTTTTCCGACTTTTCCCGACTTTACCCGACTTTTTCCTACTTTACCCGACTTTTTCCTACTTTTTCCGACTTTTCCCGATTTTTCCCGACTTTTCCCGACTTTTCCCGACTTTTTCCCACTTTTTCCGACTTTTCCCGACTTTTCCCAACTTTTTCCGACTTTTTCCAACTTTTTCCGACTTTTTCCAACTTTTTCCAACTTTTTCCGACTTTTTCCAACTTTTTCCAACTTTTTCCGACTTTTCCCGACTTTTTCAACTTTTTCCTACTTTTCCGACTTTTCCCGATTTTTCCCGACTTTTTCCTACTTTTCCGACTTTTCCCGATTATTCCCGACTTTTTCCTACTTTTCCGACTTTTACCGATTTTTCCCGACTTTTTCCGAAATTTCCCTATTTTTACCAACTTTTTCCGACTTTTCCCGACTTTTTCCGACTTTTCCTGACTTTACCCGACTTTTTCCTACTTTACCCGACTTTTCTCGATTTTTCACGATTTTTCCCGATTTTTCCCGACTTTTTCAAACCTTTCCCGATTTTTCCCGACTTTTTCTGACTTTTTCCGACTTTTTCCGACCTTTCCCGATTTTTCCCGACTTTTTCCGACTTTTCCCGAATTTTTCCTACTTTACCCGACTTTTTCCTACTTTACCCGACTTTTTCCTACTTTTTCCGACTTTTCCCGATTTTTCCCGACTTTGTCCGACATTTCCCGATTTTTCCGACTTTTCCCGATTTTTCCCGACTTTTTCCGAAATTTCCCTATTTTTCCCAACTTTTTCCAACTTTTCCCGACTTTTCCCGACTTTTTCCGACTTCTCCCGACTTTTTCCGACTTTTTCCGACTTTTCCCGACTTTACCCGACTTTTTCCTACTTTACCCGACTTTTTCCTACTTTTTCCGACTTTTCCCGATTTTTCCCGACTTTTCCCAACTTTTTCCAACTTTTTCCAACTTTTTCCGACTTTTCCCGACTTTTTCCGACTTTTCCCGACTTTTTCCAACTTTTTCGACTTTTTCCAACTTTTTCCGACTTTTTCCGACTTTTTCCGACTTTTTCCGACTTTTTCCAACTTTTCCCGACTTTTTCCTACTTTTCCGACTTTTCCCGATTATTCCCGACTTTTTCCTACTTTTCCGACTTTTACCGATTTTTCCCGACTTTTTCCGAAATTTCCCTATTTCTCCCAACTTTTTCCGACTTTTCCCGACTTTTCCCGACTTTTTCCGACTTTTCCCGACTTTTTCCGACTTTACCCGACTTTTTCCTACTTTACCCGACTTTTTCCTACTTTTTCCGACTTTTCCCGATTTTTCCCGACTTTTTCCGACATTTCCCGATTTTTCCGACTTTTTCCGACTTTTCCCGACTTTACCCGATTTTTCCGACTTTTCCCGACTTTTCCCGACTTTTTCCGAAATTTCCCTATTTCTCCCAACTTTTTCCGACTTTTCCCGACTTTTCCCGACTTTTTCCGACTTTTCCCGACTTTTTCCGACTTTACCCGACTTTTTCCTACTTTACCCGACTTTTTCCTACTTTTTCCGACTTTTCCCGATTTTTCCCGACTTTTTCCGACATTTCCCGACTTTACCCGACTTTTCCCGACTTTTCCCTACTTTTTCCGACTTTTTCCGACTTTTCCTGACTTTTTCCGACTTTTCCCGACTTTACCCGACTTTTTCCTACTTTTTCTGATTTTTCAAACTTTACCCGACTTTTTCCTACTTTTTCTGATTTTTCAAACTTTTTCTGACTTTTTCCAACTTCTTCCTACTTTTTCCTACTTTTTCGACTTTTTCCGACTTTACCCGACTTTTCCCGGTTTTTCCCGACTTTTTCCAACTTTTCCTGACTTTTTCCGACTTTTCCCGACTTTACCCGACTTTTTCCCGACTTTTTCCGACTTTACCCGACTTTTCTCGGTTTTTGCCGACTTTTTCCGACTTTTCCTGACTTCGGAAAAAGTCAGGAAAAGTTGGAAAAAGTCGGGAAAAACCGGGAAAAGTCGGGTAAAGTTGGAAAAAGTTGGAAAAAGTCGGAAAAAGTTGGAAAAAGTCGGGAAAAATCGGGAAAGGTTTGAAAAAGTCAGGAAAAGTCGGGAAAAATCGGTAAAAATCGAGAAAAGTCGGAAAAAGTCGGGAAAAGTCGATTTCACGGTTTTTCCCGACTTTTTCCGACTTTTCCTGACTTTTTCCGACTTTTCCCGACTTTACCCGACTTTTTCCTACTTTTTCCGACTTTTCCCGACTTTACCCGACTTTTTCCTAGTTCACCCGACTTTTTCCTACTTTTTCCGGGAAGTCGGAAAAAGTTGGGAAATGTCGGAAAAAGTTGGAAAAAGTCAGAAAAAAGTTGGAAAAAGTCGGGAAAAAGTCAGAAAAAGTTGGGAAAAATAGGGAAATTTCGGAAAAAGTCGGAAAAAGTCGGGAAAAGTCGGGAAAAGTCGGAAAAAGTTGGGAAAAATAGGGAAATTTCGGAAAAAGTCGGGAAAAATCGGGAAAAGTCAGAAAAATCGGGAAATGTTTGAAAAAGTCGGGAAAAATCGGAAAAAGTCGGGAAAAGTCGGGAAAAGTCGGGAAAAGTCGGAAAAAGTTGGGAAAAATAGGGAAAAATCGGGAAAAGTCGGAAAAAGTTGGAAAAAGTCGGGAAAAGTGGGAAAAAGTGGGAAAAAGTCGGAAAAAGTCGGAAAAAGTTGGAAAAAGTCGGAAAAAGTTGGAAAAAGTGGGAAAAAGTCGGAAAAAGTCGGAAAAAGTTGGAAAAAGTCGGAAAAAGTTGGAAAAAGTTGGAAAAAGTCAGAAAAAGTCGGGAAAAATCGGGAAAAGTTTGAAAAAGTTGGGAAAAATTGTAAAAAGTTGGAAAAAGTCGGGAGAAGTCGGAAGAAGTGGGAAAAAGTCGGGAAAAGTCGGAAAAAGTTGGAAAAAGTCGGAAAAAGTCAGAAAAAGTCAGAAAAAGTTGGAAAAAAGTCGGGAAAAGTCGGAAAAAGTCGGGAAAAGTCGGGAAAAGTCGGAAAAAGTTGGGAAAAATAGGGAAATTTCGGAAAAAGTCGGGAAAAATCGGGAAAAGTCGGAAAAAGTAGAAAAAAGTCAGGAAAAGTCGGAAAAAGTCGGAAAAAGTAGGGAAAAGTCGGAAGAAATCGGAAAAAGTTGGAAAAAGTCGGAAAAAGTCAGAAAAAGTCGGGAAAAATCGGGAAAGGTTTGAAAAAGTCGGGAAAAGTCGGGAAAAATCGGTAAAAATCGAGAAAAGTCGGAAAAAGTCGGGAAAAGTCGATTTGACGGTTTTTCCCGACTTTTTCCGACTTTTCCTGACTTTTTCCGACTTTTCCCGACTTTACCCGACTTTTTCCTACTTTTTCCGACTTTTCCCGACTTTACCCGACTTTTTCCTAGTTCACCCGACTTTTTCCTACTTTTTCCGGGAAGTCGGAAAAAGTTGGGAAATGTCGGAAAAAGTTGGAAAAAGTCAGAAAAAGTTGGAAAAAGTCGGGAAAAGTCGGGAAAAGTCGGGAAAAGTCAGAAAAAGTTGGGAAAAATAGGGAAATTTCGGAAAAAGTCGGGATAAATCGGGAAAAGTCAGAAAAATCGGAAAATGTATGAAAAAGTCGGGAAAAATCGGAAAAAGTCGGAAAAAGTCGGAAAAAGTCGACTTTTCCCGACTTTACCCGACTTTTTCCTACTTTACCCGACTTTTTCCTACTTTTTCCGACTTTTCCCGATTTTTCCCGACTTTTTCCGACTTTTTCTGACTTTTTCTGACTTTTTCCAACTTTTTCCGACTTTTCCCGACTTTTTCCGACTTTTCCCGACTTTTTCCAACTTTTTCGACTTTTTCCAACTTTTTTCAACTTTTTCCGACTTTTTCCGACTTTTTCCGACTTTTTCCAACTTTTTCCAACTTTTCTCGACTTTTTCCTACTTTTCCGACTTTTCCCGATTATTCCCGACTTTTTCCTACTTTTCCGACTTTTACCGATTTTTCCCGACTTTTTCCGAAATTTCCCTATTTTTCCCAACTTTTTCCGACTTTTCCCGACTTTTTCCGACTTTTCCCGACTTTACCCGACTTTTTCCTACTTTACCCGACTTTTCTCGATTTTTCACGATTTTTCACGATTTTTCCCGACTTTTTCAAACCTTTCCCGATTTTTCCCGACTTTTTCTGACTTTTTCCGACTTTTTCCGACCTTTCCCGATTTTTCCCGACTTTTTCCGACTTTTCCCGACTTTTTCCGACTTTTCACGAATTTTTCCTACTTTACCCGACTTTTTCCTACTTTACCCGACTTTTTCCTACTTTTTCCGACTTTTCCCGATTTTTCCCGACTTTGTCCGACATTTCCCGACTTTTTCCGACTTTTCCCGACTTTTTCCAACTTTTTCCAACTTTTCCCGACTTTACCCGACTTTTTCCAACTTTTTCCAACTTTTTCCGACTTTTCCCGACTTTTTCCAACTTTTTCCGACTTTTTCCAACTTTTTCCGATTTTTCCCGACTTTTTCCAACTTTTTCCGACTTTTTCCAACTTTTTTTCCGACTTTTTCCGACTTTTTCCGACTTTTTCCGACTTTTCCCGACTTTTTCCAACTTTTTCCGACTTTTTCCAACTTTTTCCAACTTTTTCCGACTTTTTCCGACTTTTTCCCACTTTTTCCGGATTTTCCCGACTTTTTCCAACTTTTTCCGACTTTTCCCGACTTTTTCCTACTTTTTCCGACTTTTCCCGATTTTTCCCGACTTTTTCCGACTTCTCCCGACTTTTTCCGACTTTTTCCGACTTTTTCCGACTTTTCCCGACTTTTTCCAACTTTTTCCGACTTTTTCCAACTTTTTCCGACTTTTCCCGAAATTTCCCTATTTTTCCCGACTTTTTCCCACTTCTTCCGACTTCTCCCTACTTTTTCCTACTTTTTCCAACTTTTTGCAACTTTTTCCAACTTTTTCCAACTTTTTCCGACTTTACCCGACTTTTTCCTACTTTACCCGACTTTTTCCTACTTTTTCCGACTTTTCCCGATTTTTCCCGACTTTTTCCGACATTTCCCGATTTTTCCGACTTTTCCCGACTTTTCCCGACTTTTTCCGAAATTTCCCTATTTCTCCCAACTTTTTCCGACTTTTCCCGACTTTTCCCGACTTTTTCCGACTTTTCCCGACTTTTTCCGACTTTACCCGACTTTTTCCTACTTTACCCGACTTTTTCCTACTTTTTCCGACTTTTCCCGATTTTTCCCGACTTTTTCCGACATTTCCCGATTTTTCCGACTTTTTCCGACTTTTCCCGACTTTACCCGACTTTTTCCTACTTTACCCGACTTTTTCCTACTTTTTCCGACTTTTCCCGATTTTCCCGATTTTTCCCGACTTTTCCCGACTTTTCCCGACTTTTTCCCACTTTTTCCGACTTTTCCCCACTTTTCCCAACTTTTTCCGACTTTTCCCGACTTTTTCCAACTTTTTCCGACTTTTTCCAACTTTTTCCAACTTTTTCCGACTTTTTCCAACTTTTTCCAACTTTTTCCGACTTTTCCCGACTTTTTCAACTTTTTCCTACTTTTCCGACTTTTCCCGATTTTTCCCGACTTTTTCCTACTTTTCCGACTTTTCCCGATTATTCCCGACTTTTTCCTACTTTTCCGACTTTTACCGATTTTTCCCGACTTTTTCCGAAATTTCCCTATTTTTCCCAACTTTTTCCGACTTTTCCCGACTTTTTCCGACTTTTCCCGACTTTACCCGACTTTTTCCTACTTTACCCGACTTTTCTCGATTTTTCACGATTTTTCCCGATTTTTCCCGACTTTTTCAAACCTTTCCCGATTTTTCCCGACTTTTTCTGACTTTTTCCGACTTTTTCCGACCTTTCCCGATTTTTCCCGACTTTTTCCGACTTTTCCCGACTTTTTCCGACTTTTCCCGAATTTTTCCTACTTTACCCGACTTTTTCCTACTTTACCCGACTTTTTCCTACTTTTTCCGACTTTTCCCGATTTTTCCCGACTTTGTCCGACATTTCCCGATTTTTCCGACTTTTTCCCGATTTTTCCCGACTTTTTCCGAAATTTCCCTATTTTTCCCAACTTTTTCCAACTTTTCCGGAAAAAGTCGGAAAAAATAGGGAGAAGTCGGGAAAAGTCGGAAAAAGTTGGAAAAAGTCGGGAAAAGTCGGAAAAAGTCGGAAAAAGTCGGGAAAACTTTTTACGACTTTTCCCGTTTTTACCCGGCCTTTTCCTACTTTTCCGACTTTTCCCGATTTTTCCCGACTTTTTCCAACTTTTCCCGATTTTTCCCGACTTTTTCCGACTTTTCCCGATTTTTCCCGATTTTTCCCGACTTTCTCCGACTTTTCCCGACTTTTTCCAACTTTTTCCAACTTTTTCCAACTTTTTCCAACCTTTTCCGACTTTTTCTGACTTTTCCCGACTTTTTCCGACATTTCCCGATTTTTCCGACTTTTCCCGATTTTTCCCGACTTTTTCCGACTTTTCCCGACTTTACCCGACTTTTTCCAACTTTTTCCGACTTTTTCCAACTTTTTCCAACTTTTTCCGACATTTCCCGACTTTTCCTGACTTTTTCAACTTTTTCCTACTTTTCCGACTTTTCCCGATTTTTCCCGACTTTTTCCTACTTTTCCGACTTTTCCCGATTATTCCCGACTTTTTCCTACTTTTCCGACTTTTACAGATTTTTCCCGACTTTTTCCGAAATTTCCCTATTTTTCCCAACTTTTTCCGACTTTTCCCGACTTTTTCCTACTTTTCCCGATTTTTCCCGACTTTTTCCGACATTTCCCGATTTTTCCGACTTTTCCCGACTTTTCCCGACTTTTTCCGAAATTTCCCTATTTTTCCCAACTTTTTCCGACTTTTCCCGACTTTTCCCGACTTTTTCCGACTTTTCTCGATTTTTCCCAAGTTTTCCCGACTTTTTCCGACTTTTTCCGACTTTTCCCGACTTTTTCCAACTTTTTCCGACTTTTCCCGACTTTTCCCTATTTTTTCTGACTTTTTCCGACTTTTCCCGACTTTACCCGACTTTTTCCGACTTTACCCGACTTTTTTCTACTTTTTCCGACTTTTCCCGATTTTTCCCGACTTTTTCCGACATTTTCCGATTTTTCCGACTTTTCCCGATTTTTCCCGACTTTTTCCGAAATTTCCCTATTTTTCCCAATTTTTTCCGACTTTTCCCGACTTTTCCCGACTTCTCCCGACTTTTTCCGACTTTTCCCGACTTTTTCCAACTTTTCCCGACTTTTTCCGACTTTTCCCGACTTTTCCCGACTTTTCCCGTCTTTTTCCGACTTTTTCCCGACTTTTCCTGACTTTTTCCGACTTTTCCCGACTTAACCCGACTTTTTCCTACTTTTTCTGACTTTTTCCGACTTTTCCCGATTTTTCCCGACTTTTTCCGACTTTTCCCAACTTTTCCAGACTTTTTCCGACTTTTCCCGATTTTTCCCGACTTTTTCTTACTTTTCCTGACTTTTGCCGACTTTACCCGACTTTTTTCTGACTTTTCCCGACTTTTCCCGACTTTTTCCGACTTTTTCCGACTTTTCCGAATTTTTCCCGACTTTTCCCGTCTTTTCACGACTTTTTCCTACTTTTTCCGACTTTTCCTAACTTTTTCCCGACTTTTTCCGACTTTGTCCTACTTTTTCCGACTTTTCCTGTCTTTTTCCGACTTTTCTCGATTTTTCCCGACTTTTTCCGACTTTTCCCGATTTTTCCCGACTTTTTCTTACTTTTCCCGATTTTTCCCGACTTTTTCTTACTTTTCCTGACTTTTTCCGACTTTTCCTGACTTTACCCGACTTTTTCCGACTTTTTCCGACTTTTTCCGACTTTTCCGACTTTACCGTATTTCCGTATTTTTTTTCCGTATTTTTTTCCGTATTTTTTTTCAGGATTAATTTTCAGGATTTTTCCGGATTTTTTTTACCGGACTTTTTTTCCGGATTTTTCCGGATTTTTTTTTCCAGATTTTTTCGGATTTTTTCCGGATTTTTTTTTACTGATTTTTTTTTCCGGATTTTTTTTTCCCGGATTTTTCCGGATTTTTTTTTTACTGATTTTTTTTCCAGGTTTTTTTTTCCGGATTTTTTTTTCGGATTTTTCCGGATTTTTTTTTCCGGATTTTTTCGGATTTTTTTTTCCGGAATTTTTTTTTCGGATTTTTTTTTTCCGGATTTTTCCGGATTTTTTTTTCCGGATTTTTTCGGATTTTTTTTTCCGGATTTTTCCGGATTTTTTTTCCGGATTTTTCCTGATTTTTTTCCGGATTTTTTTTTCTGGATTTTTTTTTTCCGGATTTTTTTTCCGGATTTTTTTTACTGAACTTTTTTTCCGGATTTTTTTTTTCGGATTTTTTTTCCGGATTTTTTTTCCGGATTTTTTTTCAGGATTATTTTTCAGTATTTTTCCGGATTTTTTTTACCGGATTTCTTTTCCGGATTTTTTTTTCCGGATTTTTTTTTCCGGATTTTTCCGGATTTTTATTTTCTGGATTTTTTTTTCGGATTTTTTTTTCCTGATTTTTCCGGATTTTTTTTTCCGGATTTTTTTTTCCGGATTTTTTCGGATTTTTTTTTTCGGATTTTTCCGGATTTTTTGTTTCCGGATTTTTTTTCCGGATTTTTTTTCCGGATTTTTTTTTACTGATTTTTTTTTCCGGATTTTTTTTTCCCGGATTTTTCCGGATTTTTTTTTTCCGGATTTTTTTTCCGGATTTTTTTTTCCGGATTTTTTTTTTCGGATTTTTTTTTTCGGATTTTTCCGAACTTTTTTTTCCGGATTTTTTCGGATTTTTTTTTCCGGAAATTTTTTTTCGGATTTTTTTTCCGGATTTTTTCGGATTTTTTTTTCCGGATTTTTTCGGATTTTTTTTCCGGATTTTTCCGGATTTTTTTTCCGGATTTTTCCTGATTTTTTTTCTGGATTTTTTTTCCGGATTTTTTTTTACTGGACTTTTTTTCCGGATTTTTCCGGATTTTTTTTTTTCGGATTTTTTTTCCGGACTTTTTTTCCGGATTTTTCCGGATTTTTTTTCCGGATTTTTCCGGATTTTTTTTTCCAGATTTTTTTCCGGATTTTTCCGGATTTTTTGTTTCCGGATTTTTCCGGATTTTTTTTCCGGATTTTTTTTCCTGATTTTTTTTTCCGGATTTTTTTTTCCCGCATTTTTCCGGATTTTTTTTTTTCCGGATTTTTTTTCCGGAATTTTTCCGGATTTTTTTTTCCTGATTTTTCCGGATTTTTTTTTCCGGATTTTTTTTTCCGGATTTTTTTTCCGGATTTTTCCTGATTTTTTTTCCGGATTTTTTTTTACTGATTTTTTTTTCCGGATTTTTTTTTACTGATTTTTTCGGATTTTTTTCAGTATTTTTCCGGATTTTTTTTCCGGATTTTTTTTCCTGATTTTTTTTTTCAGGATTTTTTTTTTCAGGATTTTTTTTTCAGGATTTTTTTTTTCCGGATTTTTCCATATTTTTTTTCAGGATTTTTTTTCCTGATTATTTTTTTCAGGATTTTATTTTTCAGGATTTTTTTTCCGGATTTTTTTTCCTGATTTTTTTTTCAGGATTTTTTTTTCAGGATTTTTTTTTCAGGATTTTTCCATATTTTTTTTCCGGATTTGTCAAAAAAAAAATTTTCGGATTTTTTTTTTCCGGATTTTTTTTTTCCGGATTTTTCGGATTTTTTTCCGGATTTTTCAAAAAAAAAATTTGAGGATTTTTTTTTCCGGATTTTTTTTTTCCGGATTTTTTTTCCGGATTTTTCCATATTTTTTTTCCGGATTTTTCAAAAAAAAAATTCCGGATTTTTCCGGATTTTTTTTTCGGGATTTTTCCAAAAAAAATTATCCGGATTTTTCGGATTTTTTTCCGGATTTTTCAAAAAAAAAATTTGAGGATTTTTTTTTCCGGATTTTTTTTTTCCGGATTTTTTTTCCGTATTTTTCAAAAAAAAATTCCGGATTTTTCCGGATTTTTTTTCCGGATTTTTTCCATATTTTTTTTCCGGATTTTTCAAAAAAAAAATTCCGGATTTTTCAGGATTTTTTTTTTGGGATTTTTCCCAAAAAAATTTTCTGGATTTTTTTTTTCGGGATTTTTTCGGATTTTGTTCCGGATTTTTCGGATTTTTTTTCCGGATTTTTTTTTCCAGATTTTTTTTCCGGATTTCTCCGGATTTTTTGTTTCCGGATTTTTCCGGATTTTTTTTCCGGATTTTTTTTCCTGATTTTTTTTTTCCGGATTTGTCAAAAAAAAAATTTGGATTTTTTTTTTCCGGATTTATTTTTTCCGGATTTTTCAGATTTTTTTTCCGGAGTTTTGCAAAAAAAAAAATTCAGGATTTTTTTTTCCGGATTTTTTTTTCCCGGATTTTTTTTTCCGGATTTTTCCATATTTTTTTTCCGGATTTTTCCGGATTTTTTTTTCGGGATTTTTCAAAAAAAAAATTTCAGGATTTTTGTTTTCGGGATTTTTCCGGATTTTTTTTCCGGATTTTTCGGATTTTTTTTCCGGATTTTTTTTTCCAGATTTTTTTTCCGGATTTCTCCGGATTTTTTGTTTCCGGATTTTTCTGGATTTTTTTTCCGTATTTTTCCGGATTTTTTTTCCGGATTTTTTTTTACAGATTTTTTTTTCCGGATTTTTTTTTCCCGGATTTTTCCGGATTTTTTTTCCTGATTTTTTTTCAGGATTTTTTTTTCCCGATTTTTTTTTTCCGGATTTTTCCATATTTTTTTTCCGGATTTGTCAAAAAAAAAAATTTTCAGATTTTTTTTTTCCGGATTTATTTTTTCCGGATTTTTCGGATTTTTTTTCCGGATTTTTCAAAAAAAAAATTTCAGGATTTTTCGGATTTTTTTTCCGGATTTTTTTTCCAGATTTTTTTTCCGGATTTTTCCGGATTTTTTTTTCCGGATTTTTTTTTCCGTATTTTTCCGGATTTTTTTTTCCGGATTTTTTTTTCCGGATTTTTCCGGATTTTTTTTCAGGATTTTTCCTGATTTTTTTTCCGGATTTTTTTTTCCTGATTTTTATTTTCCCGATTTTTTTTCCGGATTTTTTTTTACTGATTTTTTTTTCCGGATTTTTTTTTACTGATTTTTTCGGATTTTTTTTACCGGATTTTTTTTCCGGATTTTTTTTACTGGACTTTTTTTCCGGATTTTTCCGGATTTTTTTTTCGGATTTTTTTTCCGGATTTTTTTTCAGAATTATTTTTCAGTATTTTTCCGGATTTTTTTTACCGGACTTTTTTTCCGAATTTTTCCGGATTTTCTTTTCCAGATTTTTTCGGATTTTTTTTTCCGGATTTTTCCGGATTTTTTTTTCCGGATTTTTCCGGATTTTTATTTTCCGGATTTTTTTTCCGGATTTTTTTTTCCGGATTTTTCCGGATTTTTTTTTTCGGATTTTTTTTTCCAGATTTTTTTTTTCAGGATTTTTTTTTCCTGATTTTTTTTTTCCAGATTTTTCCATATTTTTTTTCCGGATTTGTCAAAAAAAAAATTCCGGAATTTTCCGGATTTTTTTTTCGGGATTTTTCCAAAAAAAATTTCCGGAATTTTTTTTTCGGGATTTTTCCGGATTTTTTTTTCCGGATTTTTTTTCCGGATTTTTTTTTCCAGATTTTTTTTCCGGATTTTTCCGGATTTTTTGTTTCCGGATTTTTCCGGATTTTTTTTCTGGATTTTTCCGGATTTTTTTTCCGGATTTTTTTTTCCTGATTTTTTTTTTCCGGATTTTTTTTCCGGATTTTTTTTTACTGATTTTTTTCCGGATTTTTTTTACCGGACTTTTTTTCCGGATTTTTCCGGATTTTTTTTTTTGGATTTTTTTTTTCCAGATTTTTTTTTCCTGGATTTTTCCGGATTTTTTTTTTCCGGATTTTTCGGATTTTTTTTCCGGATTTTTTTTTCCAGATTTTTTTTCCAGATTTTTCCGGATTTTTTTTCCAGATTTTTTTTCCTGATTTTTTTTTTCAGGATTTTTTTTTCCGGATTTTTTTTTTCCGGATTTTTCCAGATTTTTTTTCCGGATTTTTTTTTCCAGATTTTTTTTCCGGATTTCTCCGGATTTTTTTTCCTGATTTTTTTTTTCCGGATTTGTCAAAAAAAAAATTTTCGGATTTTTTTTTTCCGGATTTATTTTTTCCGGATTTTTCTGATTTTTTTTCCGGATTTTGTTTCCGGATTTTTCCATATTTTTTTTCCGGATTTTTCAAAAAAAAAATTCCGGATTTTTCCGGATTTTTTTTTCGGGATTTTTCCAAAAAAATTTTTCCGGATTTTTCGGATTTTTTTCCGGATTTTTCAAAAAAAAAATTTGAGGATTTTTTTTTCCGGATTTTTTTTTTCCGGATTTTTTTTCCGGATTTTTCAAAAAAAAAATTCCGGATTTTTCCGGATTTTTTTTCCGGATTTTTTCCATATTTTTTTTCCGGATTTTTCAAAAAAAAAATTCCGGATTTTTCAGGATTTTTTTTTTTGGGATTTTTCCCAAAAAAATTTTCTGGATTTTTTTTTTCGGGATTTTTTCGGATTTTGTTCCGGATTTTTCGGATTTTTTTTCCGGATTTTTTTTTCCAGATTTTTTTTCCGGATTTCTCCGGATTTTTTGTTTCCGGATTTTTCCGGATTTTTTTTCCGTATTTTTCCGGATTTTTTTTCCGGATTTTTTTTTACAGATTTTTTTTTCCGGATTTTTTTTTCCCGGATTTTTCCGGATTTTTTTTCCTGATTTTTTTTCAGGATTTTTTTTTCCGGATTTTTTTTTTCCGGATTTTTCCATATTTTTTTTCCGGATTTGTCAAAAAAAAAAATTTTCAGATTTTTTTTTTCCGGATTTATTTTTTCCGGATTTTTCGGATTTTTTTTCCGGATTTTTCAAAAAAAAAATTTCTGGATTTTTCGGATTTTTTTTCCGGATTTTTTTTCCAGATTTTTTTTCCAGATTTTTCCGGATTTTTTTTTCCGGATTTTTTTTTCCGGATTTTTCCGGATTTTTTTTTCCGGATTTTTTTTTCCGGATTTTTCCGGATTTTTTTTCAGGATTTTTCCTGATTTTTTTTCCGGATTTTTTTTTACTGATTTTTTTTTCCGGATTTTTTTTTACTGATTTTTTCGGATGTTTTTTACCGGATTTTTTTTCCGGATTTTTTTTACTGGACTTTTTTTCCGGATTTTTCCGGATTTTTTTTTCGGATTTTTTTTCCGGATTTTTTTTCAGGATTATTTTTCAGTATTTTTCCGGATTTTTTTTACCGGACTTTTTTTCCGGATTTTTCCGGATTTTTTTTTCCAGATTTTTTCGGATTTTTTTTTCCGGACTTTTCCGGATTTTTTTTTCCGGATTTTTCCGGATTTTTATTTTCCGGATTTTTTTTCCGGATTTTTCCGGATTTTTTTTTTCGGATTTTTTTTTCCAGATTTTTTTTTTCAGGATTTTTTTTTCCTGATTTTTTTTTTCCGGATTTTTCCATATTTTTTTTCCGGATTTGTCAAAAAAAAAATTCCGGAATTTTCCGGATTTTTTTTTCGGGATTATTCCAAAAAAATTTTCCGGAATTTTTTTTTCGGGATTTTTCCGGATTTTTTTTTCCGGATTTTTTTTCCGGATTTTTTTTTCCAGATTTTTTTTCCGGATTTTTCCGGATTTTTTGTTTCCGGATTTTTCCGGATTTTTTTTCTGGATTTTTCCGGATTTTTTTTCCGGATTTTTTTTTCCTGATTTTTTTTTTCCGGATTTTTTTTCCGGATTTTTTTTTACTGATTTTTTTCCGGATTTTTTTTACCGGACTTTTTTTCCGGATTTTTCCGGATTTTTTTTTTTGGATTTTTTTTTTCCAGATTTTTTTTTCCTGGATTTTTCCGGATTTTTTTTTTCCGGATTTTTCGGATTTTTTTTCCGGATTTTTTTTTCCAGATTTTTTTTCCAGATTTTTCCGGATTTTTTTTCCAGATTTTTTTTCCTGATTTTTTTTTTCAGGATTTTTTTTTCCGGATTTTTTTTTTCCGGATTTTTCCAGATTTTTTTTCCGGATTTTTTTTTCCAGATTTTTTTTCCGGATTTCTCCAGATTTTTTTTCCTGATTTTTTTTTTCCGGATTTGTCAAAAAAAAAATTTTCGGATTTTTTTTTTCCGGATTTATTTTTTCCGGATTTTTCTGATTTTTTTTCCGGATTTTGTTTCCGGATTTTTCCATATTTTTTTTCCGGATTTTTCAAAAAAAAAATTCCGGATTTTTCCGGATTTTTTTTTCGGGATTTTTCCAAAAAAAAATTTCCGGATTTTTTTTTTCGGGATTTTTCCGGATTTTGTTTCCGGATTTTTCCATATTTTTTTTCCGAATTTTTTTTTACAGATTTTTTTTTCCGGATTTTTTTTTCCCGGATTTTTCCGGATTTTTTTTTTACTGATTTTTTTTCCGGATTTTTTTTTCCGGATTTTTTTTTCGGATTTTTCCGGATTTTTTTTTTCCGGATTTTTTCGGATTTTTATTTCCGGAATTTTTTTTTCGGATTTTTTTTCCGGATTTTTCCGGATTTTTTTTTCCGGATTTTTTCGGATTTTTTTTCCCGGATTTTTCCGGATTTTTTTCCGGATTTTTCCGGATTTTTTTTCCGGATTTTTTTTTCCGGATTTTTTTTCCGGATCTTTTTTCCGGATTTTTTTTTACTGATTTTTTTTTCCGGATTTTTTTTTACTGATTTTTTCGGATTTTTTTTACCGGATTTTTTTACCGGATTTTTTTTCCGGATTTTTTTTACTGGACTTTTTTTCCGGATTTTTCCGATTTTTTTTTTTTCAGATTTTTTTTCCGGATTTTTTTTCAGGATTATTTTTCAGTATTTTTCCGAATTTTTTTTCCGGATTTTTCCGGATTTTTATTTTCCGGATTTTTATTTTCCGGATTTTTTTTTCGGATTTTTTTTTCCTGATTTTTTTTTTCCGGATTTTTCCAGATTTTTTTTCCGGATTTTTTTTTCCAGATTTTTTTTCCGGATTTCTCCGGATTTTTTTTCCTGATTTTTTTTTTCCGGATTTGTCAAAAAAAAAATTTTCGGATTTTTTTTTTCCGGATTTATTTTTTCCGGATTTTTCTGATTTTTTTTCCGGATTTTGTTTCCGGATTTTTCCATATTTTTTTTCCGGATTTTTCAAAAAAAAAATTCCGGATTTTTCCGGATTTTTTTTTCGGGATTTTTCCAAAAAAAAATTTCCGGATTTTTTTTTTCGGGATTTTTCCGGATTTTGTTTCCGGATTTTTCCATATTTTTTTTCCGAATTTTTTTTTACAGATTTTTTTTTCCGGATTTTTTTTTCCCGGATTTTTCCGGATTTTTTTTTTACTGATTTTTTTTCCGGATTTTTTTTTCCGGATTTTTTTTTCGGATTTTTCCGGATTTTTTTTTTCCGGATTTTTTCGGATTTTTATTTCCGGAATTTTTTTTTCGGATTTTTTTTCCGGATTTTTCCGGATTTTTTTTTCCGGATTTTTTCGGATTTTTTTTCCCGGATTTTTCCGGATTTTTTTCCGGATTTTTCCGGATTTTTTTTCCGGATTTTTTTTTCCGGATTTTTTTTCCGGATCTTTTTTCCGGATTTTTTTTTACTGATTTTTTTTTCCGGATTTTTTTTTACTGATTTTTTCGGATTTTTTTTACCGGATTTTTTTACCGGATTTTTTTTCCGGATTTTTTTTACTGGACTTTTTTTCCGGATTTTTCCGGATTTTTTTTTTTCAGATTTTTTTTCCGGATTTTTTTTCAGGATTATTTTTCAGTATTTTTCCGAATTTTTTTTCCGGATTTTTCCGGATTTTTATTTTCCGGATTTTTATTTTCCGGATTTTTTTTTCGGATTTTTTTTTCCTGATTTTTCCGGATTTTTTTTTCCGGATTTTTTCGGATTTTTTTTTTCGGATTTCTCTGGATTTTTTTTTCTGATTTTTCCGGATTTTTATTTCCGGATTTTTTCGGATTTTTTTTTTTGGATTTCCGGATTTGTCCAAAAAAAAAATTTCTGATTTTTTTTTTTCTGATTTTTTTTTCCGGATTTTTCAAAAAAAAAATTTCAGGATTTTTTTTTCAGGATTTTTTTTTTCCGGATTTTTTTTTCCGGATTTTTTTTTCCCGGATTTTTCCGGATTTTTTTTTTTTTTTTTTTTTTTTTAAATTCTTTATTTTTGGTGCATAGGATGAAAAATACTGACAATCTGGCATTGCCCCAACAGCTGTTGTCAGCAGATGGTTTAACATAGATCAGAGTTAGTTAAGGCACGAATAACAATGCACATTTTGTTTTTTTAAGGTAGCATAAAACATAAGAGTTTTAGTACAGGCTATACAAAGGAACGTCCAGCATGTGTTTCTATATGCTTAAACATGAGTGTTACATGAACGAGCAGAGCATTGCATATAAAGGAGTTAGGCAAGCTAGGCATGTCACATACAGTCGTCTGAGTATGAGTAAGACAGCTACGTTTCTTTAATGGCTTAGACTTCAGACTGGACTATATGGAGATATGTAAGAGATGCAATGAACAAGAGTAATAGACTAGTTAATTAATTGTAATATGTGCTAGGCAATCTAACAGCTAGTGTCTATAGTATGTCGTCAGGTGAGTGAGATGAGAGTTATAACGCCTCAACACCGGCTACTAGTTAAGAGAGCCTCATCAACAAAAAACAATATCACAATTTGGAAACATTATGCACGTCATATAAAGGCTTAATAACATAAAACAAACAAACGTTTAACATTAGCTAAATTAGGATAAGATAACCACTGGGCTACACCTTTACACCAAGGCAGACATAGGGAGTCCTCAGGTCACTTAAACTACTGCCTTGCGTGAATGTGAGCTAGGCTATGTAGTGAGGTACTTAGTGAGTAGTTAATTGCGACATGGGCCTCCGCGGGCACCTCGATGATGCAGCCTTCGGATTCTGAAGTCGTTGGAAGGGAAGGAATAGTTGCTGAGGTATCAGTTTCAGTGCGGTCCCTTCTCCGGTGCTGAACCCTCTACTGCGACCGGTTGCCGAGGTAAGGCATGGGCTTGCAACACCGCTGGTATCTAGCATCTAGTTAGTGAGTGCACGCTAATGAGTTTTCTCCCAGCGTCACAGGAAAGTTTCTGCAAGGTGTTGTAGGGGATCTGTAGCAGTAACCTGATGGCGCCTATGGCTTGGAGGCCTGAAGGCCAGCTTGGAGTATGAGGTAAGTGATCGGCCGCCATCTTAGTTGCGCCACGAGGGCCAGCTTCTCAGTGCAGTGTTACAGATTTAGAACTCATGCCGGGTAGATTGCTTTCAGCTCCGATTCTTATTGTATCGTCGGACACGCTGTAAGGGTCTCCGTCGGGGTCAGTGGCGGGACCTCAGCTCTTATGGTGAGGTGCCCTGAGTCGCCGCCATTTTACAAGGTAGGCCTTGGGTGTTAGGCTCCTCGCAGCCTGTAGATTCCCTAGTGGGGACCGGGATGACCCCCCCGGCCCAGAGGGGGGGGGTGAACGGGGCCGTCAAGCGACTCAGGAAGTCGGTGTGTGGCAGCTGGAAGGGGGGGCATGGTGGCGGCCGTCCACCTCGCCCCTCTTCTGAGTAGGCCGCAGCCCCCGAAGCCTCGTATCCCTTCCAGGGGGACCAAAACTCCCGATCTCAGGGTCTGCTACCCCTGCCGCAGCCTTGTGAGTTTGTGTGTGGGTTTGTTTTTGGTCAAAAGCTTCTGAGTGTAGCTTAAGAGGCCAGATTACTCCGGAGCCTCTCCTGCATGCGACCGGTCAGCATGGCGGTCCGGCCCCGCCCCCCCCGGATTTTTTTTTTACTGATTTTTTTTTCCGGATTTTTTTTTCCGGATTTTTTTTTCGGATTTTTCCGGATTTTTTTTTCCGGATTTTTTCGGATTTTTATTTCCGGAATTTTTTTTTCGGATTTTTTTTCCGGATTTTTCCGGATTTTTTTTCCCGGATTTTTCCGGATTTTTTTTTCCGGATTTTTTTTCCGGATTTTTTTTCCGGATTTTTTTTTACTGATTTTTTTTTCCGGATTTTTTTTTACTGATTTTTTCGGATTTTTTTTACCGGATTTTTTTACCGGATTTTTTTTCCGGATTTTTTTTACTGGACTTTTTTTCCGGATTTTTCCGGATTTTTTTTTTTCAGATTTTTTTTCCGGATTTTTTTTCAGGATTATTTTTCAGTATTTTTCCGAATTTTTTTTCCGGATTTTTCCGGATTTTTATTTTCCGGATTTTTATTTTCCGGATTTTTTTTTCGGATTTTTTTTTCCTGATTTTTCCGGATTTTTTTTTCCGGATTTTTTCGGATTTTTTTTTTCGGATTTCTCTGGATTTTTTTTTCTGATTTTTCCGGATTTTTATTTCCGGATTTTTTCGGATTTTTTTTTTTGGATTTCCGGATTTGTCCAAAAAAAAAATTTCGGATTTTTTTTTTTCGGATTTTTTTTTCCGGATTTTTCAAAAAAAAAATTTCAGGATTTTTTTTTCAGGATTTTTTTTTTCCGGATTTTTTTTTCCGGATTTTTCCATATTTTTTTTCAGGATTTTTCAAAAAAAAAATTCCGGATTTTTTTTTCGGGATTTTTCCGGATTTTGTTTCCGGATTTTTCCATATTTTTTTTCCGGATTTTTCGAAAAAAAAAATCCGGATTTTTCCGGATTTTTTTTTCCGGATTTTTTTTCCAGATTTTTTTTCCGGATTTTTCCTGATTTTTTTTCCGGATTTTTTTTCCTGATTTTTTTTTTCCGGATTTGTCAAAAAAAAAATTTTCGGATTTTTTTTTTCCGGATTTATTTTTTCCGGATTTTTCGGATTTTTTTTCCGGATTTTTCAAAAAAAAAAATTCAGGATTTTTTTTTCCGGATTTTTTTTTTCCGGATTTTTTTTTCCGGATTTTTCCATATTTTTTTTCCGGATTTTTCAAAAAAAAATTCCGGATTTTTCCGGATTTTTTTTTTGGGATTCTTCCGGATTTTTTTTTCCGGATTTTTCGGATTTTTTTTCCGGATTTTTTTTTCCAGATTTTTTTTCTGGATTTTTCCGGATTTTTTGTTTCCGGATTTTTCCGGATTTTTCAAAAAAAAAAATTCAGGATTTTTTTTTCAGGATTTTTTTTTTCCGGATTTTTTTTTCCGGATTTTTCCATATTTTTTTTCAGGATTTTTCAAAAAAAAAAATCCGGATTTTTTTTTCCGGATTTTTTCGGATTTTTTTTTCCGGATTTTTCCGGATTTTTTTTCCGGATTTTTCCTGATTTTTTTTTCCGGATTTTTTTTCCAGATTTTTTTTCCGGATTTTTCCTGATTTTTTTTCCGGATTTTTTTTCCTGATTTTTTTTTTTCCGGATTTGTCAAAAAAAAAATTTTCGGATTTTTTTTT
The DNA here is from genome assembly GCF_036172605.1 of Pelobates fuscus. NCBI lineage: Eukaryota > Metazoa > Chordata > Amphibia > Anura > Pelobatidae > Pelobates > Pelobates fuscus. Next base: position 983,855 of record NW_026961923.1, on the reverse strand, counting down.
TCCGGATTTATTTTTTCCGGATTTTTCGGATTTTTTTTCCGGATTTTTCAAAAAAAAAAATTCAGGATTTTTTTTTCCGGATTTTTTTTTTCCGGATTTTTTTTTCCGGATTTTTCCATATTTTTTTTCCGGATTTTGAAAAAAAAAAATTCTGGATTTTTCCGGATTTTTTTTTTGGGATTCTTCCGGATTTTTTTTTCCGGATTTTTTTTTCCAGATTTTTTTTCTGGATTTTTCCGGATTTTTTGTTTCCGGATTTTTCCGGATTTTTTTCCTGATTTTTCCGGATTTATTTTCCTGATTTTTTTTTCCTGATTTTTTTTTTCCGGATTTTTTTTCTGGATTTTTTTTTCCTGATTTTTTCGGATTTTTTTTTCCTGATTTTTTCGGATTTTTTTTCCAGATTTTTTTTCCGGATTTTTCCGGATTTTTTTTCCGGATTTTTTTTCCTGATTTTTTTTCCGGATTTTTCGGATTTTTTTTCCGGATTTTTTTTCCAGAATTTTTTTCCGGATTTTTCCGGATTTTTTTTCCGGATTTTTTTTTCAGGATTTTTTTTTCCGGATTTTTTTTTTCCGGATTTTTCCATATTTTTTTTCCGGATTTGTAAAAAAAAAAATTTTCGGATTTTTTTTTTCCGGATTTTTTTTTTCCGGATTTATTTTTTCCGGATTTTTCGGATTTTTTTTCCGGATTTTAAAAAAAAAAAATTCAGGATTTTTTTTCCGGATTTTTTTTTCCGGATTTTTCCATATTTTTTTTCAGGATTTTTAAAAAAAAAAATTCCGTATTTTTCCGGATTTTTTTTTTCGGGATTTTTCCAAAAAAAATTTTCCGGATTTTTTTTTTCGGGATTTTTCCGGATTTTTTTTTCCGGATTTTTCGGATTTTTTTTCCGGATTTTTCCGGATTTTTTTTCCGGATTTTTTTTTCCTGATTTTTTTTTTCCGGATTTTTTTTTCCGGATTTTTTTTTCCGGATTTTTTTTCCGGATTTTTTTTTCCGGATTTTTTTTCCGGATTTTTTTTTCCTGATTTTTTTGGATTTTTTTTACCGGATTTTTTTTCCGGATTTTTTTTACCGGACTTTTTTTTCCGGATTTTTCCGGATTTTTTTTTTTCTGATTTTTTTTTTCGGATTTTTTTTCCCGGATTTTTCCGGATTTTTTTTTTCCGGATTTTTCTGATTTTTTTTCCAGATTTTTTTTTCCAGATTTTTTTTCCGGATTTTTTTTTCGGGATTTTTCCAAAAAAAAATTTCCGGATTTTTTTTTTCGGGATTTTTCCGGATTTTGTTTCCGGATTTTTCCATATTTTTTTTCCGAATTTTTTTTTACAGATTTTTTTTTCCGGATTTTTTTTTCCCGGATTTTTCCGGATTTTTTTTTTACTGATTTTTTTTCCGGATTTTTTTTTCCGGATTTTTTTTTCGGATTTTTCCGGATTTTTTTTTCCGGATTTTTTCGGATTTTTATTTCCGGAATTTTTTTTTCGGATTTTTTTTCCGGATTTTTCCGGATTTTTTTTTCCGGATTTTTTCGGATTTTTTTTCCCGGATTTTTCCGGATTTTTTTCCGGATTTTTCCGGATTTTTTTTCCGGATTTTTTTTTCCGGATTTTTTTTTCGGATTTTTTTTTCCTGATTTTTCCGGATTTTTTTTTCCGGATTTTTTCGGATTTTTTTTTTCGGATTTCTCTGGATTTTTTTTTCTGATTTTTCCGGATTTTTATTTCCGGATTTTTTCGGATTTTTTTTTTTGGATTTCCGGATTTGTCCAAAAAAAAAATTTCGGATTTTTTTTTTTCTGATTTTTTTTTCCGGATTTTTCAAAAAAAAAATTTCAGGATTTTTTTTTCAGGATTTTTTTTTTCCGGATTTTTTTTTCCGGATTTTTTTTTCCCGGATTTTTCCGGATTTTTTTTTTACTGATTTTTTTTCCGGATTTTTTTTTCCGGATTTTTTTTTCGGATTTTTCCGGATTTTTTTTTCCGGATTTTTTCGGATTTTTATTTCCGGAATTTTTTTTTCGGATTTTTTTTCCGGATTTTTCCGGATTTTTTTTTCCGGATTTTTTCGGATTTTTTTTCCCGGATTTTTCCGGATTTTTTTCCGGATTTTTCCGGATTTTTTTTCCGGATTTTTTTTTCCGGATTTTTTTTCCGGATTTTTTTTCCGGATTATTTTTTTACTGATTTTTTTTTCCGGATTTTTTTTTACTGATTTTTTCGGATTTTTTTTACCGGATTTTTTTTCCGGATTTTTTTTTCCGGATTTTTTTTTCCGGATTTTTTTTTCCGGATTTTTTTTCCGGATTTTTTTTTCCGGATTTTTTTTTCCGGATTTTTTTTACCGGATTTTTTTTCCGGATTTTTTTTACCGGATTTTTTTTCCGGATTTTTTTTCCGGATTTTTTTTTCCGGATTTTTTTTTCCGGATTTTTTTTCCGGATTTTTTTTTCCGGATTTTTTTTTCCGGATTTTTTTTACCGGATTTTTTTTCCGGATTTTTTTTACCGGATTTTTTTTCCGGATTTTTTTTCCGGATTTTTTTTTCCGGATTTTTTTTTCCGGATTTTTTTTCCGGATTTTTTTTTCCGGATTTTTTTTCCGGATTTTTTTTTCCTGATTTTTTTGGATTTTTTTTACCGGATTTTTTTTCCGGATTTTTTTTACCGGACTTTTTTTTCCGGATTTTTCCGGATTTTTTTTTTTCTGATTTTTTTTTTCGGATTTTTTTTCCCGGATTTTTCCGGATTTTTTTTTTCCGGATTTTTCTGATTTTTTTTCCAGATTTTTTTTTCCAGATTTTTTTTCCGGATTTTTCCGGATTATTTTTCCTGATTTTTTTTTCAGGATTTTTTTTTCCGGATTTTTTTTTTCCGGATTTTTCCATATTTTTTTTCCGGATTTGTCAAAAAAAAATTTTTCGATTTTTTTTTTCCGGATTTATTTTTTCCGGATTTTTCAGATTTTTTTTCCGGATTTTTCAAAAAAAAAAATTCAGGATTTTTTTTTCCGGATTTTTTTTTTCCGGATTTTTTTTTCCGGATTTTTCCATATTTTTTTTCCCGATTTTTCAAAAAAAAAATTCCGGAATTTTCCGGATTTTTTTTTTCGGGATTTTTCCAAAAAAAAATTTCCGGATTTTTTTTTTCGGGATTTTTCGGATTTTTTTTCTGGATTTTTTTTTCCAGATTTTTTTTCCGGATTTTTTTTGTCGGATTTTTTTTTCCGGATTTTTCCGGATTTTTTTTTCCGGATTTTTCCGGATTTTTTTTTCCGGATTTTTTTTTCCGGATTTTTCCGGATTTTTTTTCAGGATTTTTCCTGATTTTTTTTCCGGATTTTTTTTTCCTGATTTTTATTTTCCCGATTTTTTTTCCGGATTTTTTTTTACTGATTTTTTTTTCCGGATTTTTTTTTAATGATTTTTTCGGATTTTTTTTACCGGATTTTTTTTCCGGATTTTTTTTACTGGACTTTTTTTCCGGATTTTTCCGGATTTTTTTTTCGGATTTTTTTTCCGGATTTTTTTTCAGGATTATTTTTCAGTATTTTTCCGGATTTTTTTTACCGGACTTTTTTTCCGGATTTTTCCGGATTTTTTTTTCCAGATTTTTTCGGATTTTTTTTTCCGGATTTTTCCGGATTTTTTTTTCCGGAATTTTCCGGATTTTTATTTTCCGGATTTTTTTTCCGGATTTTTTTTTCCGGATTTTTCCGGATTTTTTTTTTCGGATTTTTTTTTTCGGATTTTTTTTTCCATATTTTTTTTTTCAGGATTTTTTTTCCTGATTTTTTTTTTCAGGATTTTTCCATATTTTTTTTCCGGATTTGTCAAAAAAAAATTCCGGAATTTTCCGGATTTTTTTTTCGGGATTTTTCCAAAAAAATTTTCCGGAATTTTTTTTTCGGGATTTTTCCGGATTTTTTTTTCCGGATTTTTTTTCCGGATTTTTTTTTCCAGATTTTTTTTCCGGATTTTTCCGGATTTTTGGTTTCCGGATTTTTCCGGATTTTTTTTCTGGATTTTTCCGGATTTTTTTTCCGGAATTTTTTTTCCTGATTTTTTTTTTCCGGATTTTTTTTCCGGATTTTTTTTTACTGATTTTTTTCCGGATTTTTTTTACCGGACTTTTTTTCCGGATTTTTCCGGATTTTTTTTTTTGGATTTTTTTTTCCAGATTTTTTTTTCCTGGATTTTTCCGGATTTTTTTTTTCCGGATTTTTCGGATTTTTTTTCCGGATTTTTTTTTCCAGATTTTTTTTCCAGATTTTTCCGGATTTTTTTTCCAGATTTTTTTTCCTGATTTTTTTTTTCAGGATTTTTTTTTCCGGATTTTTTTTTTCCGGATTTTTCCAGATTTTTTTTCCGGATTTTTTTTTCCAGATTTTTTTTCCGGATTTCTCCGGATTTTTTTTCCTGATTTTTTTTTTCCGGATTTGTCAAAAAAAAAATTTTCGGATTTTTTTTTTCCGGATTTATTTTTTCCGGATTTTTCGGATTTTTTTTCCGGATTTTTGCAAAAAAAAATTTCCGGATTTTTTTTTTCGGGATTTTTCCGGGTTTTTTTTTCCGGATTTTTCGGATTTTTTTTCCGGATTTTTCCTGATTTTTTTTTCTGGATTTTTCGGATTTTTTTTCCGGATTTTTTTTTCCAGATTTTTTTTCCAGATTTTTCTGGATTTTTTGTTTCCGGATTTTTCCGAATTTTTTTTCTGGATTTTTTTTCCAGATTTTTTTTCCGGATTTTTCCAGATTTTTTTTCCGGATTTTTTTTCCTGATTTTTTTTTCCGGATTTGTCAAAAAAAAAATTTCGGATTTTTTTTTTCCGGATTTATTTTTTTTTTTTGACAATCTTTATTTTTATTTTGTTTTGGATAGCATAGCAAGAGGTATTACAACCATAGCAAGTAAAAACATGACATGAGTACAGTTCACCAAACTTATAACGGGTGTACATCAGAAAGTCCAGGGTAGGAAGATTTAGTTAATGGGAGACTTCATAAGATATTACGTGTGCCATATACGCACTGCTGCTTATACATAACTTGTTAACCCCTAGTACAGTCAAGGTGGTAGGGCTTTCGTAGAGCTTTTGCCGGAGTCCCCTGCGAGATATTCCAGGCTATTAGGGTGTCTGCGCAATGTTTGTGATACAAAGTTATAACAAGCAAGAACAGAACATGAGTACACTTCACCAGTCTTAGAACAGGGGTATGTCGGAAATTCCAAGGGTAGGAAGTTTTAGTTAATAGGGGACAGCATAAGATATTGAGTGCGCGATATATTCACGGCTGTTTATACATAGCTTGCTAACCCCTAGTACAGTCAAGATGGTTGGGTTTTTGTAGAGCTCTTGCCGGAATTCCCTGCGAAGTATTTCAGGCTATCTGGGTTTCTATGCAAGGTTTATGATACAATGTTATACCGTTATGAAGCCGCATGCGGCTCTCAGCCTATTTCGCTTTGATTCGGTGTCACAATTCACACCAGTAGTTCCCCCCATTAACATGTGGGACTATCCGTGTATCTGTAGTCAATCTACGTGCCAGCTTCACAGTGACATGGGGCCATCATGAAGATGAGCGTCAGAAGGGTATCTTTATCCGGTCCATGGGGGCTGAAACATGACAGTAAGTGGTAGTAAGTCAAGTCGGTGGGGGTGAGGATGTCTACACATTGACGTGTCTGTGAGTCCGTCCCTCGGGACGGTCGAGGGCGCTTATAGTTCGTACCAAGTATGGTACAATATGGTGCGGCAATCAAGGGGGTAGTCTCTACGGGGGAGTTAAGGAGTCTGACTGTCGGGGCTAAGGGGATGGGAGGATGGAGAGAGGGAGGGTGAGGGTAGGGAGGGTCGGGATGCCTGTCTCCCGCTCCCCGCACCGGCGGCCGATAAATGCCACAGCCATGGCGTCCAGACTTGAGTACATTTTTCTTGTCTCTCCTGTAGGGCCGCCGTAAGGGACTCCATCGTATATATATCCCCCACCCTGTCCATCCACTGCCGGAGTGTAGGCGCATCCCGCTGCTTCCACATTGTGGGGATCAGTGATGTGGCTGCCGTTAGCAAGTGTTTTATCAGGGATTTTTTATAGGCAGCAAGCGTCATGTCTGTGTGGTGAAGGAGCATGGAGAGGGGTTGGAGCGGTAGGGTAATATCCGTGATCTGTTGAATGGAATCCCTGACCGCTGACCAAAAGGGTATAATCTCGGGGCAGCTCCACCAAATGTGCAGGTAGGAGCCGTCTGAGGCTCCGCACCTCCAACAGTCTCCGGGAATCTCTGCGTCCATGCGGTGCAGAGTGTCCGGTGTCCTGTACCAGTGCGTAAGGATCTTAAAGTTCGTCTCTTGGAATTTGGAGCTGATGGAGCACTTATGTGACAGTATGAAAATCTTTTCCCACTCCTGGTCAGTGAGTGTGGTCCCCGTATCCCTTTCCCACCTGGTGACATATCTCGGGTGTGACTGGTGTTCGCTAGCTAGAAGATGGGCGTAGAGCCTAGATACCCCCTTAACTGGGTGTGACCTGGCTGAGCAGAGAGTTTCAAATTGTGTGAGGGCTCTGTGTAGGCATTGTTTGACTGGGAAAGTCTTGTAATATGCTCGAATTTGCATGTAATGGAAGGTGTCTAGTCCCGTGGGTACCTTGTCCCCTAAAATGTCAGCCAAGGGTTTAAGTCGGTTCCCTAGTGTGAGATGCTGAAAGCTGAGCCAGTCGGTGTCGGTGTATGTGCTAAGGTCTGCGGGCGTTAGTCCCCCACCTACTCCCGGGTTGTGCGTTATGGGCGTGTGAGGACTGTCCGTGGTCGTAAGTTGGTGTGAGTATCGCAATGTGCACCAGATTTGCAGTGTGGCGTCAATCAGGGGGTTGCCAGTTCGCAAGGCTCCCAGAGTTAGGGTGCTTAACCATAGGCGTGAGGGAAGAACGCCACCCGTCTGCTCGAGTTCCATGGGGACCCACAGCTTGGTGGTTGGGCGAGCATGCCAGTCCACTAGCCTGAGTAGATGGGCTGCTTGATAGTATCTTAGGAATGACAGGAGCCCTGCGCCTCCTCTCGTTTTTGGGCGTTCTAATATAGCCTTGCTGACCCTACTCTTTCTCCCGTTCCAAACAAATTCTCTCACCGCCGCTGAGATCGTTTGAAAAAAGGATCTTGGCAGCGAAACGGGGATGGCTTGGAACAAAAATAGCAGGCGGGGCAGCACATTCATTTTAATCACGTTGATCCGGCCGAACCAAGAGACATAAAGGCCCCTCCAGCGGCGGAGGTCGTTCAGTAAAGCCGTAAGGATGGGGAGGAAGTTTAACTGGTACAATAGGGTCAAATCAGTAGGTAGCCAGATCCCTAGGTATTTGAGCTTGTCGGGACACCATGAAAAGCGGAATTGTGAGTGCAGGTGAGCGATCCCCGCCGCTGGGAGTGAGACTGGCAGGGCCTCCGATTTAGTCATGTTTAGCTTGAGATTGGAGATGCCCCCAAACTCCCTGAAGGCCCGAAGCAAGTTGGGGAATGACACTATGGGGTTGTCTATGAAAAACAGCATGTCGTCGGCGTATGCCGCCACCTTATGCTCCACTCGATGCATGCTGTACCCCGTAATACCCCCGTCCCGTCTGACCGCCTCCAGGAAGGGCTCCAGGGTGAGGGCGAACAGGAGGGGGGACAGGGGACAGCCTTGCCTGGTGCCGTTGCGTATGTTGAATGGGGCCGAGAGCGCTCCGTTAATCCGGATTCGAGCCGTGGGGTTAGTGTACAAAGCTAAGACCCATGCGCGGATATTGGGCCCGAACTGCATATGGCGCAGGGTGGCTTCCAGGTACTTCCAATCCACCCGGTCAAAGGCCTTCTCTGCGTCCGTGGAGACCAGTACCAAATTTTTGCCGGTCGACCGGGCGGAGTGGATCAGATTGAGGGCTCGGATGGTATTGTCCCGCGCCTCCCTACCGGGGACAAAGCCCACCCGGTCCGGGTGTATCAGCGCGGGGAGTATGCGGGAGAGTCTCAGGGCCATGGTCTTGGCAAATAATTTTAGATCCGCGTTGAGTAGCGATATCGGTCTATAACTCCCGCAGTCAGAGGGGTCCTTACCGTCCTTGGGTATTACCGTCACCGTCGCGTGTAATGTGTCAACAGGGAACCTGCCACCATCTATCAGGGAGTTGAGACCCTGTAGCAAATGAGGCAGCAGTATATTTTTGAATTTGCGTAGGTACGAGGTCGGTAGGCCATCAGGGCCTGGCGCTTTGTTGGACTTAGATTGTTTAAGGGCTGCGGCTAGTTCCTCCTCCGTTATCGGGCGGTCCAAGTCCTCGGCGACATCCGCCGGGACCTTGCACCCCACGTACTCAGAGAGGAACGTCTCTATCCTATGTTGATGTAGGGAGGTGTCTGCGCGGTGTGAGGATGCGTCGATATTGTACAGATCTGCGTAAAAATGCCTAAATGCTTGTAGGATGTCCGGGGGTGCCCGTTTCACCGTCCCATCCCTGCCCCTTATCTGGTGCACATGCTGCTGTCTATGCCTCTGTGTCAGGGTGCGGGCCAACATTTTCCCGCATTTGTTGGAGAATTCGTAAAAGTGTCTATTAGACTTCCGTATTGTATGTAACAGATTCTGTGAGAGCAAGTCCCTGAGTTGTCTACGTTGGTCGGTGAGAAGGCGGTAGGCATCGTCCGTGTGGTCTTGTTTGTGTTGCGTCTCCAAGTCCGCTATTGTTCGTGTCAGTGTCTGTATCCGTGTGGCATGGTCTTTCTTGCGTTGGGTGCAAAGTTTGATAAGCTGTCCCCTTATCACACATTTATGTGCTTCCCACACCGTGAGGGGGGCCACGTCGGTGTCGTCGTTGTCAGTAAAATAATGTGTCAAGGTCTGTGCTATTTGAGTGGTGAAGGTAGTGTCTCCCAGTACACTTTCATTGAGTTTCCAACAGCGTTCCCTAGGTTTGAAGAGTGGGGATTTAAGTGTGATGAGAACTGGGGCATGGTCCGAGTCTCGTTGTATTCCGATGTCGGATGCGAGGAGGAAGGGGAGGTATTCTTGGGCAAGGAAGACATAGTCTATCCGGCTATATCTATTGTGTACTGCGGAGTAGCATGTGTAATCTTTAGCGTCGGGATGCGCCACCCTCCAACAGTCGACTAGGCCCGATTTACCCAGAGCTTGTTTGGCTTGCCTTAAGCAGTGTGCGGGAATGGTACTGGTGCCCACGGACGTATCCATCCGGGGGTCCAGCGGAATATTAAGATCGCCGGCTAGTATCAGGGTTCCCTCTCGGAACCTCTCCAGTTGTGCCAATGTTTTCGTCAGAAATCGATGCTGTCCCTTATTGGGGCAATAGATCGTGGCGAATGTGTACCTATGTGCTGCAATTGCCCCCTTCACAAATAAAAACCTCCCCTGGGGGTCAGCTTGTGAGGTAGTGTCCTCGATCGGGACATTATTAGCGAAAACAATGGCCACACCTGCGCGTTTGGCGTCTGGGTTGTTAGCGTAAAATCCCAGCGGGTACCGTCTATCCCGTATCTGGGGGGCCTCGTTGCCTTTAAGGTGCGTTTCCTGCAGAAACGCTATCGAGGCCCTATGTGACCACAAAGTTCTCAGTAATTGTCGCCGTTTTTCGGGGGCATTAAGACCTCGAATATTATGTGAGAACAGTGTCAGGGAGGCGGGGGTGAAAGTGGTCGCCATGGCTGTTCGGGGCGGGGTGGGGAGAAGGAAGGGAGTAGGGGAGGGAAAGGTAGGGGTACTGTCCCTGTCCGTGGGTTCGGGCCCGTCTAGGGCTACGGGGGGTTAGGCAACTAAGACCCTAGGTCGTGTAAGGGTGACCTGATCTACAGGTGGGTCGGTTGCAGGGGGGTGAGAAAGTCCGGTAGGATAAGTTCGTTCAGAGAGAGCGGTGTCCGCTCTCCCTCGACCCACGTTGTGGGGCGTATGTCTCGGCTATTAGTCGTCGGGGGAGTGTGAAGCACGTGGCGGAGCGCCAGGACCAACCCGGGAACCGGGCAGGGGGTGTGGTACCGTCCTGGTGGGGAGTCTGGGTACCCGTTGTGAAAGCGGTGTCACCTCGCGTCATCAGCATACCCCGAAAACCCTATGCAGGTTGCTTACATCAAGGTTATCTATAACGTAATAAAACTACAAGGAACCAAACATAACTGTTGGAATACATCATAACTGTCGACAGCCATTAACCGCTAAGGGCCCTGTGAGTCGGGGGGGAGCGACCCCGGGGCCGCACCCTAAACCGCCCGCCACGGCGTGGTAGGGAGACCACATACAGTTTAATTGTGGGGAAAGCACGTGGTGCGAGCGATTCAGCGCGGCCCCCGGGCCGCACCAGCCGTAATAAACACAAGACCAATCCAGGTTGTCGTTCCGTACCGCCAGACTGCAGGCGCCGGCCTAGCGGCCTACCGCCCGCCGTGGGGCGGCACGAGCTACTAAGTCAGATAAGGCGACACATCATGGTACAGTACCAGCCCCCCGCCCTCCAACAATATACATAAATTGCCCAAGTATATTTACAGCAAGGCTCTTCTGCCCCGTGGATGCCCCTTTGCCAAATATGTGCCAATAGTTCAGGCTGGCCGGCCCCCGTAGGCAGCGCATAGGGGTGGTTCTCAAACTGGTCCTGCAACTGCTGCCATAGGGTAAATTGGCCGCTCCCCAGGCGGAGTAGTATTATCAGTCGTGCTGGGCCGGCCCGCATAGGGTGTCAGGGTGTATGGAGTCCCAAATGTCCCAAAAAACAAGAAGGAGATGGCATTTACCCATACCCCACCCAAATTCGGCAAGGGCCTAAATGTGGCTTTGGGGAAACCGCCACTGTTCACATCGCAACAAGTGTGTAGGGGGGCCCTGCCGGCGGTTAGTCCCGGTTCCCACCCATATTACAAGCTAAGTGTGCAAGTGTAAAAATAGTCAAGTCAACTTATCTGTTAGCGAAGTCGCCTGGGGAGGCCTCCTCAGGCCGTCTCCTGCTGCCACGGGACCAAGACGACAATATTCTTATCTAGGGACCGAGTGTTATTCTTCGGGGCCTTCCGGGCCCCCCCAGCGGGCGGGTTGCGCATCTCTCCTAGGTTGGTTACGGAGAGCCTCAGGGACCTCGGGGTGAGCTGGTCGCGGTGGAGGCTGGTCCAGGATCCAGTTGCGGACCGTGACTGGCGGTAGATCGAGGGCCCTCAGAAAGCCGGGTATATCGTTAGGCCAACGTAGGGAGCACCACGTGTTGCCCTTCTTAGCCTGCAGGCTGAAGGGGAAGCCCCACTTGTATGGGATGCGCTTTTCCTGTAGGATGCCTGTCAAGGGTCGTAGGGCTCTTCGTGCATCTAAAGTGAGGGCAGAGAGGTCTTGGTATAAGGAAATCGGGGCGTCCAGATAGGTGACTGTCTGTGTGCGGGCTGCCCTCATAATGGCTTCTTTGAGCTGAAAGGAGAGGAGGCAGCAGATCACATCTCGGGGCAGGCCATCCCTTCTCGGGGGCCGCAGGGCCCTGTGTGCACGTTCAATGTGGTAGTCATCTTGAGCACCGTCGCCCAGTATACGGGTGAAAAGCTGTGCGAGGGCAGTACCCAGGTCCTCAGATTCAGCCTCGGGCATGCCCCTGATCCTGATATTATTCCGCCTGCCCCTGTTGTCCAGATCCTCCACCTGTCTGCGGAGGTCTAGGAGTACTGAGCCCTGCCTGGCCGTGGCATGGTCAGCTGCCTGGGAGTGTTGAATCGCCTGCAAGTTTTCATGCTCTAGCTCTGTGACACGCTCTTCCAAGGCCGAGAGGTCCCTGCGCACCTCCAGAATCTCCTCACGGATCGCCGCCCTCAGTTCCGCTACCATGGCAGTCTTATCTTGCTTGGTGAGCATATTAGCAGATATGGCTGTCAGTTCCGCCGTGATTTGTGTCAAAGTTTCCCCTCTGGCTGGGCTTGGCTCCGAGCCCGCTCCGCTCTCAGTACTAGGGGATGCAGCCGCCATTTTGTCTGCCTGCTTCGTGGCACGGTAAGCGTCTGGCGTGGAGAGAAAATCATCCATCGGGCCGGCCTGTTTTCTCGATGGGCTAGTGCCCGATGGTCCAGGGGTGCCCTGGCGCTTAGTTCTCCCCATTTCGCCTGCGTGGTTCTGCTAATAATAGGGGCTATGTGGGTCGAGTTCGCGGAGCTCCGAAAAACACGTCTCACTCCATGCACCGGCAAGCCACGCCCCCCTTCCGGATTTATTTTTTCCGGATTTTTCGGATTTTTTTTCCGGATTTTTAAAAAAAAAAAAAATTCCGGATTTTTTTTTCCGGATTTTTTTTTTCCGGATTTTTTTTTCCGGATTTTTCCATATTTTTTTTCCGGATTTTTCAAAAAAAAAATTCCGGATTTTTCCGGATTTTTTTTCCGGGATTTTTCCAAAAAAAATTTTCCGGATTTTTTTTTTCGGGATTTTTCCGGATTTTTTTTCCGGATTTTTCCGGATTTTTTTTTCCGGATTTTTCCGGATTTTTTTTCAGGATTTTTCCTGATTTTTTTTCCGGATTTTTTTTTCCTGATTTTTATTTTCCCGATTTTTTTTCCGGATTTTTTTTTACTGATTTTTTTTCTGGATTTTTCCGGATTTTTTGTTTCCGGATTTTTCCGGATTTTTCAAAAAAAAAAATTCAGGATTTTTTTTTCAGGATTTTTTTTTTCCGGATTTTTTTTTCCGGATTTTTCCATATTTTTTTTCCGGATTTTTCGAAAAAAAAATTCCGGATTTTTCCGGATTTTTTTTCCGGGATTTTTCCAAAAAAAAATTTCCGGATTTTTTTTTCCGGATTTTTTCGGATTTTTTTTTCCGGATTTTTCCGGATTTTTTTTCCGGATTTTTCCTGATTTTTTTTTCCGGATTTTTTTTCCAGATTTTTTTTCCGGATTTTTCCTGATTTTTTTTCCGGATTTTTTTTCCTGATTTTTTTTTTCCGGATTTGTCAAAAAAAAAAATTTCGGATTTTTTTTTTCCGGATTTATTTTTTCCGGATTTTTCGGATTTTTTTTCCGGATTTTTCAAAAAAAAAAATTCAGGATTTTTTTTTCCGGATTTTTTTTTTCCGGATTTTTTTTTCCGGATTTTTCCATATTTTTTTTCCGGATTTTTCAAAAAAAAAATTCCGGATTTTTCCGGATTTTTTTTTTGGGATTCTTCCGGATTTTTTTTTCCGGATTTTTCGGATTTTTTTTCCGGATTTTTTTTTCCAGATTTTTTTTCTGGATTTTTCCGGATTTTTTGTTTCCGGATTTTTCCGGATTTTTTTTCCTGATTTTTACGGATTTATTTTCCTGATTTTTTTTTCCTGATTTTTTTTTTCCGGATTTTTTTTCTGGATTTTTTTTTCCTGATTTTTTCGGATTTTTTTTTCCTGATTTTTTCGGATTTTTTTTCCAGATTTTTTTTCCGGATTTTTCCGGATTTTTTTTCCGGATTTTTTTTCCTGATTTTTTTTCCGGATTTTTCGGATTTTTTTTCCGGATTTTTTTTCCAGAATTTTTTTCCGGATTTTTCCGGATTTCTTTTCCGGATTTTTTTTTCAGGATTTTTTTTTCCGGATTTTTTTTTTCCGGATTTTTTTTCCGGATTTTTTTTTCCGGATTTTTCCGGATTTTTTTTCAGGATTTTTCCTGATTTTTTTTCCGGATTTTTTTTTCCTGATTTTTATTTTCCCGATTTTTTTTCCGGATTTTTTTTTACTGATTTTTTTTTCCGGATTTTTTTTTACTGATTTTTTCGGATTTTTTTTACCGGATTTTTTTTCCGGATTTTTTTTACTGGACTTTTTTTCCGGATTTTTCCGGATTTTTTTTTCGGATTTTTTTTCCGGATTTTTTTTCAGGATTATTTTTCAGTATTTTTCCGGATTTTTTTTACCGGACTTTTTTTCCGGATTTTTCCGGATTTTTTTTTCCAGATTTTTTCGGATTTTTTTTTCCGGATTTTTCCGGATTTTTTTTTCCGGATTTTTCCGGATTTTTATTTTCCGGATTTTTTTTCCGGATTTTTCCGGATTTTTTTTTTCGGATTTTTTTTTCCAGATTTTTTTTTTCAGGATTTTTTTTTCCGGATTTTTTTTTTCCGGATTTTTCCATATTTTTTTTCCGGATTTGTCAAAAAAAAAATTCCGGAATTTTCCGGATTTTTTTTTCGGGATTTTTCCAAAAAAATTTTCCGGAATTTTTTTTTCGGGATTTTTCCGGATTTTTTTTTCCGGATTTTTTTTCCGGATTTTTTTTTCCAGATTTTTTTTCCGGATTTTTCCGGATTTTTTGTTTCCGGATTTTTCCGGATTTTTTTTCTGGATTTTTCCGGATTTTTTTTCCGGATTTTTTTTTGCTGATTTTTTTTTTCCGGATTTTTTTTCCGGATTTTTTTTTACTGATTTTTTTCCGGATTTTTTTTACCGGACTTTTTTTCCGGATTTTTCCGGATTTTTTTTTTTGGATTTTTTTTTTCCAGATTTTTTTTTCCTGGATTTTTCCGGATTTTTTTTTTCCGGATTTTTCGGATTTTTTTTCCGGATTTTTTTTTCCAGATTTTTTTTCCAGATTTTTCCGGATTTTTTTTCCGGATTTTTTTTCCTGATTTTTTTTTCCGGATTTGTCAAAAAAAAAATTTCGGATTTTTTTTTTCCGGATTTATTTTTTCCGGATTTTTCGGATTTTTTTTCCGGATTTTTAAAAAAAAAAAAATTCCGGATTTTTTTTTCCGGATTTTTTTTTTCCGGATTTTTTTTTCCGGATTTTTCCATATTTTTTTTCCGGATTTTTCAAAAAAAAAATTCCGGATTTTTCCGGATTTTTTTTCCGGATTTTTCCGGATTTTTTTTTCCGGATTTTTTTTTTTCCGGATTTTTCCGGATTTTTTTTCAGGATTTTTCCGGATTTTTTTTCCGGATTTTTTTTTTCCTGATTTTTATTTTCCCGATTTTTTTTCCGGATTTTTTTTTACTGATTTTTTTTCTGGATTTTTCCGGATTTTTTGTTTCCGGATTTTTCCGGATTTTTCAAAAAAAAAAATTCAGGATTTTTTTTTCAGGATTTTTTTTTTCCGGATTTTTTTTTCCGGATTTTTCCATATTTTTTTTCCGGATTTTTCGAAAAAAAAATTCCGGATTTTTCCGGATTTTTTTTCCGGGATTTTTCCAAAAAAAAATTTCCGGATTTTTTTTTCCGGATTTTTTCGGATTTTTTTTTCCGGATTTTTCCGGATTTTTTTTCCGGATTTTTCCTGATTTTTTTTTCCGGATTTTTTTTCCAGATTTTTTTTCCAGATTTTTCCTGATTTTTTTTCCGGATTTTTTTTCCTGATTTTTTTTTTCCGGATTTGTCAAAAAAAAAATTTTCGGATTTTTTTTTCCGGATTTATTTTTTCCGGATTTTTCGGATTTTTTTTCCGGATTTTTCAAAAAAAAAAATTCAGGATTTTTTTTTCCGGATTTTTTTTTTCCGGATTTTTTTTTCCGGATTTTTCCATATTTTTTTTCCGGATTTTTCAAAAAAAAAATTCCGGATTTTTCCGGATTTTTTTTTTGGGATTCTTCCGGATTTTTTTTTCAGGATTTTTCGGATTTTTTTTCCGGATTTTTTTTCCTGATTTTTACGGATTTATTTTCCTGATTTTTTTTTCCTGATTTTTTTTTTCCGGATTTTTTTTCTGGATTTTTTTTCCGGATTTTTTTTCCTGATTTTTTTTTCCTGATTTTTTCGGATTTTTTTTCCAGATTTTTTTTCCGGATTTTTCCGGATTTTTTTTCCGGATTTTTTTTCCTGATTTTTTTTCCGGATTTTTCGGATTTTTTTTCCGGATTTTTTTTTTCCGGATTTTTTTTCCGGATTTTTCCGGATTTTTTTTCCGGATTTTTTTTTCAGGATTTTTTTTTCCGGATTTTTTTTTTCTGGATTTTTTTTCCGGATTTTTTTTTCCGGATTTTTCCGGATTTTTTTTCAGGATTTTTCCTGATTTTTTTTCCGGATTTTTTTTTCCTGATTTTTATTTTCCCGATTTTTTTTCCGGATTTTTTTTTACTGATTTTTTTTTCCGGATTTTTTTTTACTGATTTTTGCGGATTTTTTTTACCGGATTTTTTTTCCGGATTTTTTTTACTGGACTTTTTTTCCGGATTTTTCCGGATTTTTTTTTCGGATTTTTTTTCCGGATTTTTTTTCAGGATTATTTTTCAGTATTTTTCCGGATTTTTTTTACCGGACTTTTTTTCCGGATTTTTCCGGATTTTTTTTTCCAGATTTTTTCGGATTTTTTTTTCCGGATTTTTCCGGATTTTTTTTTCCGGATTTTTCCGGATTTTTATTTTCCGGATTTTTTCGGATTTTTATTTCCGGAATTTTTTTTTCGGATTTTTTTTCCAGATTTTTTTTCCTGATTTTTCCGGATTTTTTTTTCGGGATTTTTCCGGATTTTTTTTTTCCGGATTTTTTTTCCGGATTTTTTTTCCAGATTTTTTTTCCTGATTTTTTTTTTCCGGATTTTTTTTTCAGGATTTTTCCATATTTTTTTTCCGGATTTGTCAAAAAAAAAATTTTCGGATTTTTTTTTTCCGGATTTATTTTTTCCAGATTTTTTGGATTTTTTTTCCGGATTTTGTTTCCGTATTTTTCCATATTTTTTTTCCGGATTTTTCAAAAAAAAAATTCCGGATTTTTTTTTTCGGGATTTTTCCGGATTTTGTTTCCGGATTTTTCCATATTTTTTTTCCGAATTTTTTTTTACAGATTTTTTTTTCCGGATTTTTTTTTCCGGATTTTTTTTTCCCGGATTTTTCCGGATTTTTTTTTTACTGATTTTTTTTCCGGATTTTTTTTTCCGGATTTTTTTTTCGGATTTTTCCGGATTTTTTTTTCCGGATTTTTTCGGATTTTTATTTCCGGAATTTTTTTTTCGGATTTTTTTTTCGGATTTTTTTTCCGGATTTTTCCGGATTTTTTTTTCCGGATTTTTTCGGATTTTTTTTTCCGGATTTTTCCGGATTTTTTTCCGGATTTTTCCGGATTTTTTTTCCGGATTTTTTTTTCCGGATTTTTTTTTCCGGATTTTTTTTCCGGATTTTTTTTTACTGATTTTTTTTTCCGGATTTTTTTTTACTGATTTTTTCGGATTTTTTTTACCGGATTTTTTTACCGGATTTTTTTTCCGGATTTTTTTTACTGGACTTTTTTTCCGGATTTTTCCGGATTTTTTTTTTTCAGATTTTTTTTCCGGATTTTTTTCCGGATTTTTTTTCCGGATTATTTTTCAGTATTTTTCCGGATTTTTTTTTCCGGATTTTTCCGGATTTTTATTTTCCGGATTTTTATTTTCCGGATTTTTTTTTCGGATTTTTTTTTCCTGATTTCTCCGGATTTTTTTTTTCCTGGTTTTTTCGGATTTTTTTTTTCGGATTTCTCTGGATTTTTTTTTTCTGATTTTTCCGGATTTTTATTTCCGGATTTTTTCGGATTTTTTTTTTTGGATTTCCGGATTTGTCAAAAAAAAAAATTTCGGATTTTTTTTTTTCAGATTTTTTTTTCCGGATTTTTCAAAAAAAAAATTTCAGGATTTTTTTTTCAGGATTTTTTTTTTCCGGATTTTTTTTTCCGGATTTTTCCATATTTTTTTTCAGGATTTTTCAAAAAAAAAATTCCGGATTTTTTTTTCGGGATTTTTCCGGATTTTGTTTCCGGATTTTTCCATATTTTTTTTCCGGATTTTTCGAAAAAAAAATTCCGGATTTTTCCGGATTTTTTTTCCGGGATTTTTCCAAAAAAAAATTTCCGGATTTTTTTTTCCGGATTTTTTCGGATTTTTTTTTCCGGATTTTTCCGGATTTTTTTTCCGGATTTTTCCTGATTTTTTTTTCCGGATTTTTTTTCCAGATTTTTTTTCCGGATTTTTCCTGATTTTTTTTCCGGATTTTTTTTCCTGATTTTTTTTTTCCGGATTTGTCAAAAAAAAAAATTTCGGATTTTTTTTTTCCGGATTTATTTTTTCCGGATTTTTCGGATTTTTTTTCCGGATTTTTCAAAAAAAAAAATTCAGGATTTTTTTTTCCGGATTTTTTTTTTCCGGATTTTTTTTCCTGGATTTTTCCGGATTTTTTTTTTCCGGATTTTTTTTTCCAGATTTTTTTTCCAGATTTTTCCGGATTTTTTTTCCGGATTTTTTTTCCTGATTTTTTTTTCCGGATTTGTCAAAAAAAAAATTTCGGATTTTTTTTTTCCGGATTTATTTTTTCCGGATTTTTCGGATTTTTTTTCCGGATTTTTAAAAAAAAAAAAAATTCCGGATTTTTTTTTCCGGATTTTTTTTTTCCGGATTTTTTTTTCCGGATTTTTCCATATTTTTTTTCCGGATTTTTCAAAAAAAAAATTCCGGATTTTTCCGGATTTTTTTTCCGGGATTTTTCCAAAAAAAATTTTCCGGATTTTTTTTTTCGGGATTTTTCCGGATTTTTTTTCCGGATTTTTCCGGATTTTTTTTTCCGGATTTTTTTTTTCCGGATTTTTCCGGATTTTTTTTCAGGATTTTTCCTGATTTTTTTTCCGGATTTTTTTTTCCTGATTTTTATTTTCCCGATTTTTTTTCCGGATTTTTTTTTACTGATTTTTTTTCTGGATTTTTCCGGATTTTTTGTTTCCGGATTTTTCCGGATTTTTCAAAAAAAAAAATTCAGGATTTTTTTTTCAGGATTTTTTTTTTCCGGATTTTTTTTTCCGGATTTTTCCATATTTTTTTTCCGGATTTTTCGAAAAAAAAATTCCGGATTTTTCCGGATTTTTTTTCCGGGATTTTTCCAAAAAAAAATTTCCGGATTTTTTTTTCCGGATTTTTTCGGATTTTTTTTTCTGGATTTTTCCGGATTTTTTTTCCGGATTTTTCCTGATTTTTTTTTCCGGATTTTTTTTCCAGATTTTTTTTCCGGATTTTTCCTGATTTTTTTTCCGGATTTTTTTTCCTGATTTTTTTTTTCCGGATTTGTCAAAAAAAAAATTTTCGGATTTTTTTTTTCCGGATTTATTTTTTCCGGATTTTTCGGATTTTTTTTCCGGATTTTTCAAAAAAAAAAATTCAGGATTTTTTTTTCCGGATTTTTTTTTTCCGGATTTTTTTTTCCGGATTTTTCCATATTTTTTTTCCGGATTTTTCAAAAAAAAAATTCCGGATTTTTCCGGATTTTTTTTTTGGGATTCTTCCGGATTTTTTTTTCCGGATTTTTCGGATTTTTTTTCCGGATTTTTTTTCCTGATTTTTACGGATTTATTTTCCTGATTTTTTTTTCCTGATTTTTTTTTTCCGGATTTTTTTTCTGGATTTTTTTTTCCTGATTTTTTCGGATTTTTTTTTCCTGATTTTTTCGGATTTTTTTTCCAGATTTTTTTTCCGGATTTTTTTTCCGGATTTTTTTTCCTGATTTTTTTTCCGGATTTTTCGGATTTTTTTTCCGGATTTTTTTTCCAGAATTTTTTTCCGGATTTTTCCGGATTTTTTTTCCGGATTTTTTTTTCAGGATTTTTTTTTCCGGATTTTTTTTTTCCGGATTTTTTTTCCGGATTTTTTTTTCCGGATTTTTCCGGATTTTTTTTCAGGATTTTTCCTGATTTTTTTTCCTGATTTTTTTTTCCTGATTTTTATTTTCCCGATTTTTTTTCCGGATTTTTTTTTACTGATTTTTTTTTCCGGATTTTTTTTTACTGATTTTTTCGGATTTTTTTTACCGGATTTTTTTTCCGGATTTTTTTTACTGGACTTTTTTTCCGGATTTTTCCGGATTTTTTTTTCGGATTTTTTTTCCGGATTTTTTTTCAGGATTATTTTTCAGTATTTTTCCGGATTTTTTTTACCGGACTTTTTTTCCGGATTTTTCCGGATTTTTTTTTCCAGATTTTTTCGGATTTTTTTTTCCGGATTTTTCCGGATTTTTTTTTCCGGATTTTTCCGGATTTTTATTTTCCGGATTTTTTTTCCGGATTTTTCCGGATTTTTTTTTTCGGATTTTTTTTTCCAGATTTTTTTTTTCAGGATTTTTTTTTCCTGATTTTTTTTTTCCGGATTTTTCCATATTTTTTTTCCGGATTTGTCAAAAAAAAAATTCCGGAATTTTCCGGATTTTTTTTTCGGTATTTTTCCAAAAAAATTTTCCGGAATTTTTTTTTCGGGATTTTTCCGGATTTTTTTTTCCGGATTTTTTTTCCGGATTTTTTTTTCCAGATTTTTTTTCCGGATTTTTCCGGATTTTTTGTTTCCGGATTTTTCCGGATTTTTTTTCTGGATTTTTCCGGATTTTTTTTCCGGATTTTTTTTTCCTGATTTTTTTTTTCCGGATTTTTTTTCCGGATTTTTTTTTACTGATTTTTTTCCGGATTTTTTTTACCGGACTTTTTTTCCGGATTTTTCCGGATTTTTTTTTTTGGATTTTTTTTTTCCAGATTTTTTTTTCCTGGATTTTTCCGGATTTTTTTTTTCCGGATTTTTCGGATTTTTTTTCCGGATTTTTTTTTCCAGATTTTTTTTCCAGATTTTTCCGGATTTTTTTTCCAGATTTTTTTTCCTGATTTTTTTTTTCAGGATTTTTTTTTCCGGATTTTTTTTTTCCGGATTTTTCCAGATTTTTTTTCCGGATTTTTTTTTCCAGATGTTTTTTCCGGATTTCTCCGGATTTTTTTTCCTGATTTTTTTTTTCCGGATTTGTCAAAAAAAAAATTTTCGGATTTTTTTTTTCCGGATTTATTTTTTCCGGATTTTTCTGATTTTTTTCCGGATTTTGTTTCCGGATTTTTCCATATTTTTTTTTTTTTTCAGGATTTTTCCATATTTTTTTTCCGGATTTGTCAAAAAAAAAATTTTCGGATTTTTTTTTTCCGGATTTATTTTTTCCAGATTTTTTGGATTTTTTTTCCGGATTTTGTTTCCGGATTTTTCCATATTTTTTTTCCGGATTTTTCAAAAAAAAAATTCCGGATTTTTCCGGATTTTTTTTCGGGATTTTTCCCAAAAAAAAATTCCGGATTTTTTTTTTCGGGATTTTTCCGGATTTTGTTTCCGGATTTTTCCATATTTTTTTTCCGAATTTTTTTTTACAGATTTTTTTTTCCGGATTTTTTTTTCCCGGATTTTTCCGGATTTTTTTTTTACTGATTTTTTTTCCGGATTTTTTTTTCCGGATTTTTTTTTCGGATTTTTCCGGATTTTTTTTTCCGGATTTTTTCGGATTTTTATTTCCGGAATTTTTTTTTCGGATTTTTTTTCCGGATTTTTCCGGATTTTTTTTCCGGATTTTTTTTTCCGGATTTTTTTTTCCGGATTTTTTTTCCGGATTTTTTTTTACTGATTTTTTTTTCCGGATTTTTTTTTACTGATTTTTTCGGATTTTTTTTACCGGATTTTTTTACCGGATTTTTTTTCCGGATTTTTTTTACTGGACTTTTTTTCCGGATTTTTCCGGATTTTTTTTTTTCAGATTTTTTTTCCGGATTTTTTTTTCCGGATTTTTCCGGATTTTTATTTTCCGGATTTTTATTTTCCGGATTTTTTTTTCGGATTTTTTTTTCCTGATTTCTCCGGATTTTTTTTTTCCTTGTTTTTTCGGATTTTTTTTTTCGGATTTCTCTGGATTTTTTTTTTCTGATTTTTCCGGATTTTTTTTTCCGGATTTTTCGGATTTTTTTTCCGGATTTTTTTTTCCAGATTTTTTTTCCGGATTTTTTTTTCCTGATTTTTTTTTTCCGGATTTTTTTTCCGGATTTTTTTTTTACTGATTTTTTTTCCGGACTTTTTTTTCCCGGATTTTTCCGGATTTTTTTTTCCGGATTTTTTTTTTCGGATTTTTTTTCCGGATTTTTCCGGATTTTTTTTTCCGGATTTTTTTTTCCGGATTTTTCCGGATTTTTTTTTCCGGATTTTTTTTTCCGGATTTTTCCGGATTTTTTTTCAGGATTTTTCCTGATTTTTTTTCCGGATTTTTTTTTCCTGATTTTTATTTTCCCGATTTTTTTTCCGGATTTTTTTTTACTGATTTTTTTTCCGGATTTTTTTTTACTGATTTTTTCTGATTTTTTTTACCGGATTTTTTTTCCGGATTTTTTTTACTGGACTATTTTTCCGGATTTTTCCGGATTTTTTTTTCGGATTTTTTTTTCAGGATTTTTTTTTCAGGATTTTTTTTTCAGGATTTTTCCATATTTTTTTTCCGGATTTTTAAAAAAAAAAAATTCCGGATTTTTCCGGATTTTTTTTTTCGGGATTTTTCCGGATTTTTTTTCCGGATTTTTCTGATTTTTTTTCCAGATTTTTTTTCCTGGATTTTTCCGGATTTTTTTTTTCCGGATTTTTCGGATTTTTTTCCGGATTTTTTTTTCCAGATTTTTTTTCCAGATTTTTCCGGATTTTTTTTCCAGATTTTTTTTCCTGATTTTTTTTTTCAGGATTTTTTTTTCCGGATTTTTTTTTTCCGGATTTTTCCAGATTTTTTTTCCGGATTTTTTTTTCCAGATTTTTTTTCCGGATTTCTCCGGATTTTTTGTATCCGGATTTTTCCGGATTTTTTTTCCTGATTTTTTTTTTCCGGAATTGTCAAAAAAAAAAATTTCGGATTTTTTTTTTCCGGATTTATTTTTTCCGGATTTTTCGGATTTTTTTTCCGGATTTTTGCAAAAAAAAATTTCCGGATTTTTTTTTTCGGGATTTTTCCGGGTTTTTTTTTCCGGATTTTTCGGATTTTTTTTACGGATTTTTCCTGATTTTTTTTTCCGGATTTTTCGGATTTTTTTTCCGGATTTTTTTTTCCAGATTTTTTTTCCGGATTTTTCCGGATTTTTTGTTTCCGGATTTTTCCGGATTTTTTTTCTGGATTTTTCAAAAAAAAAAATTCAGGATTTTTCGGATTTTTTTTCCGGATTTTTTTTCCAGATTTTTTTTTTCCGGATTTGTCAAAAAAAAATTTTCGGATTTTTTTTTTCCGGATTTATTTTTTCCGGATTTTTCGGATTTTTTTTCCGGATTTTTCAGAAAAAAAATTTCAGGATTTTTTTTTCCGGATTTTTTTTTTCCGGATTTTTTTTTCCGGATTTTTCCATATTTTTTTTCCGGATTTTTCAAAAAAAAATTCCGGATTTTTCCGGATTTTTTTTCCGGATTTTTTTTCCGGATTTTTTTTTTCCGGATTTGTCAAAAAAAAAATTTCGGATTTTTTTTTCCGGATTTATTTTTTCCGGATTTTTCGGATTTTTTTTCCGGATTTTTCAAAAAAAAAAAATTCCGGATTTTTTTTTCCGGTTTTTTTTTCCCGGATTTTTTTTTCCGGATTTTTCCATATTTTTTTTCCGGATTTTTCCGGATTTTTTTTCCGGGATTTTTCCAAAAAAAATTTTCCGGATTTTTTTTTTCGGGATTTTTCCGGATTTTTTTTCCGGATTTTTCCGGATTTTTTTTTCGGATTTTTTTTCCGGATTTTTTTCCGGATTTTTTTTCCGGATTATTTTTCAGTATTTTTCCGGATTTTTTTTACCGGACTTTTTTTCCGGATTTTTCCGGATTTTTTTTTCCAGATTTTTTTTCCGGATTTTTCCGGATTTTTTGTTTCTGGATTTTTCCGGATTTTTTTTCTGGATTTTTCCGGATTTTTTTTTCCTGATTTTTTTTTTCCGGATTTTTTTTCCGGATTTTTTTTTACTGATTTTTTTCCGGATTTTTTTTTTCTGATTTTTTCGGATTTTTTTTACCGGATTTTTTTTCCGGATTTTTTTTACCGGACTTTTTTTCCGGATTTTTCCGGATTTTTTTTTCCAGATTTTTTTTCCGGATTTTTCCGGATTTTTTTTCCGGATTTTTTTTTTCCGGATTTTTGTTTCCGGATTTTTCCATATTTTTTTTCCGGATTTTTCGGATTTTTTTTACCAGACTTTTTTTCCGGATTTTTCCGGATTTTTTTTTTCGGATTTTTTTTTCCGGATTTTTTTTCCCGGATTTTTCCGGATTTTTTTTTTCCGGATTTTTCGGATTTTTTTTCCGGATTTTTTTTTCCAGATTTTTTTTCCTGATTTTTTTTTTCAGGATTTTTTTTTCAGGATTTTTTTTTTCAGGATTTTTCCATATTTTTTTTCCGGATTTGTCAAAAAAAAAAATTTCGGATTTTTTTTTTCCGGATTTATTTTTTCCGGATTTTTCTGATTTTTTTTCCGGATTTTGTTTCCGGATTTTTCCATATTTTTTTTCCGGATTTTTCAAAAAAAAAATTCCGTATTTTTCCGGATTATTTTTTCGGGATTTTTCCCAAAAAAAATTTCCGGATTTTTTTTTTCGGGATTTTTCCGGATTTTTTTTTCCGGATTTTTCGGATTTTTTTTCCGGATTTTTTTTTCCAGATTTTTTTTCCTGATTTTTTTTTTCAGGATTTTTTTTTCAGGATTTTTTTTTTCAGGATTTTTCCATATTTTTTTTCCGGATTTGTAAAAAAAAAAATTTTCGGATTTTTTTTTTCCGGATTTATTTTTTCCAGATTTTTTGGATTTTTTTTCCGGATTTTTCAAAAAAAAAAATTCCGGATATTTTTTTCCGGATTTTTTTTTCCGGATTTTTCCATATTTTTTTTCCGGATTTTTCACAAAAAAAATTCCGGATTTTTCCAGATTTTTTTTTCCGGATTTTTCGGATTTTTTTTCCGGATTTTTTTTCCAGATTTTTTTTCCGGATTTTTTTTTCCTGATTTTTTTTTTCCGGATTTTTTTTCCGGATTTTTTTTTTACTGATTTTTTTTTCCGGACTTTTTTTTCCCGGATTTTTCCGGATTTTTTTTTTCCGGATTTTTTTTCCGGATTTTTTTTTCCGGATTTTTTTTTCCGGATTTTTTTTCCGGATTTTTCCGGATTTTTTTTCCGGATTTTTTTTTCCGGATTTTTCCGGATTTTTTTTTCCGGATTTTTTTTTCCGGATTTTTCCGGATTTTTTTTCAGGATTTTTCCTGATTTTTTTTCCGGATTTTTTTTTCCTGATTTTTATTTTCCCGATTTTTTTTCCGGATTTTTTTTTACTGATTTTTTTTTCCGGATTTTTTTTTACTGATTTTTTCTGATTTTTTTTACCGGATTTTTTTTCCGGATTTTTTTTACTGGACTTTTTTTCCGGATTTTTCCGGATTTTTTTTTTGGATTTTTTTTCCGGATTTTTTTTCAGGATTATTTTTCAGTATTTTTCCGGATTTTTTTTTCGGGATTTTTCCAAAAAAAATTTCCGGAATTTTTTTTTCGGGATTTTTCCGGATTTTTTTTTCCGGATTTTTTTTCCGGATTTTTTTTTCCAGATTTTTTTTCCGGATTTTTCCGGATTTTTTGTTTCCGGATTTTTCCGGATTTTTTTTCTGGATTTTTCCGGATTTTTTTTCCGGATTTTTTTTTCCTGATTTTTTTTTTCCGGATTTTTTTTCCGGATTTTTTTTTACTGATTTTTTTTTCCGGATTTTTTTTTCCGGATTTTTTCGGATTTTTTTTACCGGATTTTTTTTCCGGATTTTTTTTACCGGACTTTTTTTCCGGATTTTTCCTGATTTTTTTTTCCGGATTTTTCGGATTTTTTTTCCGGATTTTTTTTTCCAGATTTTTTTTCCAGATTTTTCCGGATTTTTTTTTTCGGGATTTTTCCAAAAAAAAATTTCCGGATTTTTTTTTTCGGGATTTTTCCGGATTTTTTTTTCCGGATTTTTCGGATTTTTTTTCCGGATTTTTTTTCCAGATTTTTTTTCCAGATTTTTTGGATTTTTTTTCCGGATTTTTCAAAAAAAAAATTTCCGGATATTTTTTTCCGGATTTTTTTTTCCGGATTTTTCCATATTTTTTTTCCGGATTTTTAAAAAAAAAAATTCCGGATTTTTCCAGATTTTTTTTCCGGATTTTTCCGGATTTTTTTTCCGGATTTTTTTTTTCCGGATTTTTCGGATTTTTTTTCCGGATTTTTTTTCCAGATATTTTTCCAGATTTTTTGGATTTTTTTTCCGGATTTTTCAAAAAAAAAATTTCCGGATATTTTTTTCCGGATTTTTTTTTCCGGATTTTTCCATATTTTTTTTCCGGATTTTTCAAAAAAAAAATTCCGGATTTTTCCAGATTTTTTTTTCCGGATTTTTCGGATTTTTTTTCCGGATTTTTTTTTCCGGATTTTTTTTCCGGGATTTTTCCAAAAAAAAATTTCCGGATTTTTTTTTTCGGGATTTTTCCGGATTTTTTTTCCGGATTTTTTTTCCGGATTTTTCCGGATTTTTTTTCCAGATTTTTTTTCCTGATTTTTTTTTTCAGGATTTTTTTTTCAGGATTTTTTTTTTCCGGATTTTTCCATATTTTTTATCCGGATTTGTCAAAAAAAAAATTTTCGGATTTTTTTTTTCCGGATTTATTTTTTCCGGATTTTTCGGATTTTTTTTCCGGATTTTTCAAAAAAAAAAATTCAGGATTTTTCGGATTTTTTTTCCGGATTTTTTTTCCAGATTTTTTTTCCGGATTTTTCCGGATTTTTTTTCCGGATTTTTTTTTTCCGGATTTTTGTTTCCGGATTTTTCCATATTTTTTTTCCGGATTTTTCAAAAAAAAAATTCCGGATTTTTCCGGATTTTTTTTTTCGGGATTTTTCCAAAAAAAAATTTCCGGATTTTTTTTTTCGGGATTTTTCCGGATTTTTTTTTCCGGATTTTTCGGATTTTTTTTCCGGATTTTTTTTCCAGATTTTTTTTCCGGATTTTTCCGGATTTTTTTTCCGGATTTTTTTTCCTGATTTTTTTTTTCCGAATTTGTCAAAAAAAAAATTTTCGGATTTTTTTTTTCCGGATTTATTTTTTCCAGATTTTTTGGATTTTTTTTCCGGATTTTTCAAAAAAAAAATTTCCGGATATTTTTTTCCGGATTTTTTTTTCCGGATTTTTCCATATTTTTTTTCCGGATTTTTCAAAAAAAAAATTCCGGATTTTTCCAGATTTTTTTTTCCGGATTTTTCGGATTTTTTTTCCGGATTTTTTTTTCCAGATTTTTTTTCCGGATTTTTTTTTCCTGATTTTTTTTTTCCGGATTTTTTTTCCGGATTTTTTTTTTACTGATTTTTTTTTCCGGACTTTTTTTTCCCGGATTTTTCCGGATTTTTTTTTTCCGGATTTTTTTTCCGGATTTTTTTTTCCGGATTTTTTTTTTCGGATTTTTTTTCCGGGATTTTTCCAAAAAAAAATTTCAGGATTTTTCGGATTTTTTTTCCGGATTTTTTTTCCAGATTTTTTTTCCGGATTTTTCCGGATTTTTTTTCCGGATTTTTTTTTTCCGGATTTTTGTTTCCGGATTTTTCCATATTTTTTTTCCGGATTTTTCAAAAAAAAAATTCCGGATTTTTCCGGATTTTTTTTTTCGGGATTTTTCCAAAAAAAAATTTCCGGATTTTTTTTTTCGGGATTTTTCCGGATTTTTTTTCCTGATTTTTTTTCCTGATTTTTTTTTTCCGAATTTGTCAAAAAAAAAATTTTCGGATTTTTTTTTTCCGGATTTATTTTTTCCAGATTTTTTGGATTTTTTTTCCGGATTTTTCAAAAAAAAAATTTCCGGATATTTTTTTCCGGATTTTTTTTTCCGGATTTTTCCATATTTTTTTTCCGGATTTTTAAAAAAAAAAATTCCGGATTTTTCCAGATTTTTTTTCCGGATTTTTCCGGATTTTTTTTCCGGATTTTTGTTTCCGGATTTTTCCATATTTTTTTTCCGGATTTTTCAAAAAAAAAATTCCGGATTTTTCCGGATTTTTTTTTTCGGGATTTTTCCAAAAAAAAATTTCCGGATTTTTTTTTTCGGGATTTTTCCGGATTTTTTTTTCCGGATTTTTCGGATTTTTTTTCCGGATTTTTTTTCCAGATTTTTTTTCCGGATTTTTCCGGATTTTTTTTCCGGATTTTTTTTCCTGATTTTTTTTTTCCGAATTTGTCAAAAAAAAAATTTCCGGATATTTTTTTCCGGATTTTTTTTTCCGGATTTTTCCATATTTTTTTTCCGGATTTTTCAAAAAAAAAATTCCGGATTTTTCCAGATTTTTTTTTCCGGATTTTTCGGATTTTTTTTCCGGATTTTTTTTTCCAGATTTTTTTTCCGGATTTTTTTTTCCTGATTTTTTTTTTCCGGATTTTTTTTCCGGATTTTTTTTTTACTGATTTTTTTTTCCGGACTTTTTTTTCCCGGATTTTTCCGGATTTTTTTTTTCCGGATTTTTTTTCCGGATTTTTTTTTCCGGATTTTTTTTTTCGGATTTTTTTTCCGGATTTTTCGGATTTTTTTTCCGGATTTTTTTTTCCGGATTTTTTTTTTCGGATTTTTTTTCCGGGATTTTTCCAAAAAAAAATTTCCGGATTTTTTTTTTCGGGATTTTTCCGGATTTTTTTTTCCGGATTTTTTTTCCGGATTTTTTTTCCGGATTTTTTTTCCAGATTTTTTTTCCTGATTTTTTTTTTCCGAATTTGTCAAAAAAAAATTTTCGGATTTTTTTTTTCCGGATTTATTTTTTCCAGATTTTTTGGATTTTTTTTCCGGATTTTTCAAAAAAAAAATTTCCGGATATTTTTTTCCGGATTTTTTTTTCCGGATTTTTCCATATTTTTTTTCCGGATTTTTCCAAAAAAAAATTCCGGATTTTTCCGGATTTTTTTTTCGGGATTTTTCCGGATTTTTTTTCCGGATTTTTTTTTCCGGATTTTTCGGATTTTTTTTCCGGATTTTTTTTCCAGATTTTTTTTCCGGATTTTTCCGGATTTTTTTTCCTGATTTTTTTTCCTGATTTTTTTTTTCCGGATTTGTCAAAAAAAAAATTTCAGGATTTTTTTTTCCGGATTTTTTTTTTCCGGATTTTTCGGATTTTTTTTCCGGATTTTTCAAAAAAAAAATTTCAGGATTTTTCGGATTTTTTTTCCGGATTTTTTTTCCAGATTTTTTTTCCTGATTTTTCCGGATTTTTTTTTCGGGATTTTTCCGGATTTTTTTTTTCCGGATTTTTTTTCCGGATTTTTTTTTCCAGATTTTTTTTCCTGATTTTTTTTTTCAGGATTTTTTTTTCAGGATTTTTTTTTTCAGGATTTTTCCATATTTTTTTTCCGGATTTGTAAAAAAAAAAATTTTCGGATTTTTTTTTTTCCGGATTTATTTTTTCCAGATTTTTTGGATTTTTTTTCCGGATTTTTCAAAAAAAAAATTTCCGGATATTTTTTTCCGGATTTTTTTTCCGGATTTTTCCATATTTTTTTTCCGGATTTTTCACAAAAAAAATTCCGGATTTTTCCAGATTTTTTTTTCCGGATTTTTCGGATTTTTTTTCCGGATTTTTTTTTCCAGATTTTTTTTCCGGATTTTTTTTTCCTGATTTTTTTTTTCCGGATTTTTTTTCCGGATTTTTTTTTTACTGATTTTTTTTTCCGGACTTTTTTTTCCCGGATTTTTTTTTTCCGGATTTTTTTTCCGGATTTTTTTTTCCGGATTTTTTTTTTCGGATTTTTTTTCCGGATTTTTCCGGATTTTTTTTCCGGATTTTTTTTTCCGGATTTTTCCGGATTTTTTTTTCCGGATTTTTTTTTCCGGATTTTTCCGGATTTTTTTTCAGGATTTTTCCTGATTTTTTTTCCGGATTTTTTTTTCCTGATTTTTATTTTCCCGATTTTTTTTCCGGATTTTTTTTTACTGATTTTTTTTTCCGGATTTTTTTTTACTGATTTTTTCTGATTTTTTTTAAGGGATTTTTTTTCCGGATTTTTTTTACTGGACTTTTTTTCCGGATTTTTCCGGATTTTTTTTTCGGATTTTTTTTTCCGGATTTTTTTTCCGGATTATTTTTCAGTATTTTTCTGGATTTTTTTTACCGGACTTTTTTTCCGGATTTTTCCGGATTTTTTTTTCCAGATTTTTTCGGATTTTTTTTTCCGGATTTTTCCGGATTTTTTTTTCCGGATTTTTCCGGATTTTTATTTTCCGGATTTTTTTTCCGGATTTTTTTTTCCGGATTTTTCCGGATTTTTTTTTTCGGATTTTTTTTTCCAGATTTTTTTTCCGGATTTTTCCGGATTTTTTTTGCTGATTTTTTTTTTCAGGATTTTTTTTTCCTGATTTTTTTTTTCAGGATTTTTTCATATTTTTTTTCCGGATTTTTCAAAAAAAAAATTCCGGAATTTTCCGGATTTTTTTTTCGGGATTTTTCCAAAAAAAATTTCCGGAATTTTTTTTCGGGATTTTTCCGGATTTTTTTTTCCGGATTTTTTTTCCGGATTTTTTTTTCCAGATTTTTCGGATTTTTTTTCCGGATTTTTCAAAAAAAAAAAATTCCGGATTTTTTTTTCCGGTTTTTTTTTCCCGGATTTTTTTTTCCGGATTTTTCCATATTTTTTTTCCGGATTTTTCCGGATTTTTTTTCCGGGATTTTTCCAAAAAAAATTTTCCGGATTTTTTTTTTCGGGATTTTTCCGGATTTTTTTTCCGGATTTTTCCGGATTTTTTTTTCGGATTTTTTTTCCGGATTTTTTTCCGGATTTTTTTTCCGGATTATTTTTCAGTATTTTTCCGGATTTTTTTTACCGGACTTTTTTTCCGGATTTTTCCGGATTTTTTTTTCCAGATTTTTTTTCCGGATTTTTCCGGATTTTTTGTTTCTGGATTTTTCCGGATTTTTTTTCTGGATTTTTCCGGATTTTTTTTTCCTGATTTTTTTTTTCCGGATTTTTTTTCCGGATTTTTTTTTACTGATTTTTTTCCGGATTTTTTTTTTCTGATTTTTTCGGATTTTTTTTACCGGATTTTTTTTCCGGATTTTTTTTACCGGACTTTTTTTCCGGATTTTTCCGGATTTTTTTTTCCAGATTTTTTTTCCGGATTTTTCCGGATTTTTTTTCCGGATTTTTTTTTTCCGGATTTTTGTTTCCGGATTTTTCCATATTTTTTTTCCGGATTTTTCGGATTTTTTTTACCAGACTTTTTTTCCGGATTTTTCCGGATTTTTTTTTTCGGATTTTTTTTTCCGGATTTTTTTTCCCGGATTTTTCCGGATTTTTTTTTTCCGGATTTTTCGGATTTTTTTTCCGGATTTTTTTTTCCAGATTTTTTTTCCTGATTTTTTTTTTCAGGATTTTTTTTTCAGGATTTTTTTTTTCAGGATTTTTCCATATTTTTTTTCCGGATTTGTCAAAAAAAAAAATTTCGGATTTTTTTTTTCCGGATTTATTTTTTCCGGATTTTTCTGATTTTTTTTCCGGATTTTGTTTCCGGATTTTTCCATATTTTTTTTCCGGATTTTTCAAAAAAAAAATTCCGTATTTTTCCGGATTTTTTTTTCGGGATTTTTCCCAAAAAAAATTTCCGGATTTTTTTTTTCGGGATTTTTCCGGATTTTTTTTTCCGGATTTTTCGGATTTTTTTTCCGGATTTTTTTTTCCAGATTTTTTTTCCTGATTTTTTTTTTCAGGATTTTTTTTTCAGGATTTTTTTTTTCAGGATTTTTCCATATTTTTTTTCCGGATTTGTAAAAAAAAAAATTTTCGGATTTTTTTTTTCCGGATTTATTTTTTCCAGATTTTTTGGATTTTTTTTCCGGATTTTTCAAAAAAAAAATTTCCGGATATTTTTTTCCGGATTTTTTTTCCGGATTTTTCCATATTTTTTTTCCGGATTTTTCACAAAAAAAATTCCGGATTTTTCCAGATTTTTTTTTCCGGATTTTTCGGATTTTTTTTCCGGATTTTTTTTCCAGATTTTTTTTCCGGATTTTTTTTTCCTGATTTTTTTTTTCCGGATTTTTTTTCCGGATTTTTTTTTTACTGATTTTTTTTTCCGGACTTTTTTTTCCCGGATTTTTCCGGATTTTTTTTTTCCGGATTTTTTTTCCGGATTTTTTTTTCCGGATTTTTTTTTCCGGATTTTTTTTCCGGATTTTTCCGGATTTTTTTTCCGGATTTTTTTTTCCGGATTTTTCCGGATTTTTTTTTCCGGATTTTTTTTTCCGGATTTTTCCGGATTTTTTTTCAGGATTTTTCCTGATTTTTTTTCCGGATTTTTTTTTCCTGATTTTTATTTTCCCGATTTTTTTTCCGGATTTTTTTTTACTGATTTTTTTTTCCGGATTTTTTTTTACTGATTTTTTCTGATTTTTTTTACCGGATTTTTTTTCCGGATTTTTTTTACTGGACTTTTTTTCCGGATTTTTCCGGATTTTTTTTTTGGATTTTTTTTCCGGATTTTTTTTCAGGATTATTTTTCAGTATTTTTCCGGATTTTTTTTTCGGGATTTTTCCAAAAAAAATTTCCGGAATTTTTTTTTCGGGATTTTTCCGGATTTTTTTTTCCGGATTTTTTTTCCGGATTTTTTTTTCCAGATTTTTTTTCCGGATTTTTCCGGATTTTTTGTTTCCGGATTTTTCCGGATTTTTTTTCTGGATTTTTCCGGATTTTTTTTCCGGATTTTTTTTTCCTGATTTTTTTTTTCCGGATTTTTTTTCCGGATTTTTTTTTACTGATTTTTTTTTCCGGATTTTTTTTTCCGGATTTTTTCGGATTTTTTTTACCGGATTTTTTTTCCGGATTTTTTTTACCGGACTTTTTTTCCGGATTTTTCCTGATTTTTTTTTCCGGATTTTTCGGATTTTTTTTCCGGATTTTTTTTTCCAGATTTTTTTTCCAGATTTTTCCGGATTTTTTTTTTCGGGATTTTTCCAAAAAAAAATTTCCGGATTTTTTTTTTCGGGATTTTTCCGGATTTTTTTTTCCGGATTTTTCGGATTTTTTTTCCGGATTTTTTTTCCAGATTTTTTTTCCAGATTTTTTGGATTTTTTTTCCGGATTTTTCAAAAAAAAAATTTCCGGATATTTTTTTCCGGATTTTTTTTTCCGGATTTTTCCATATTTTTTTTCCGGATTTTTAAAAAAAAAAATTCCGGATTTTTCCAGATTTTTTTTCCGGATTTTTCCGGATTTTTTTTCCGGATTTTTTTTTTCCGGATTTTTCGGATTTTTTTTCCGGATTTTTTTTCCAGATATTTTTCCAGATTTTTTGGATTTTTTTTCCGGATTTTTCAAAAAAAAAATTTCCGGATATTTTTTTCCGGATTTTTTTTTCCGGATTTTTCCATATTTTTTTTCCGGATTTTTCAAAAAAAAAATTCCGGATTTTTCCAGATTTTTTTTTCCGGATTTTTCGGATTTTTTTTCCGGATTTTTTTTTCCGGATTTTTTTTCCGGGATTTTTCCAAAAAAAAATTTCCGGATTTTTTTTTTCGGGATTTTTCCGGATTTTTTTTCCGGATTTTTTTTCCGGATTTTTCCGGATTTTTTTTCCAGATTTTTTTTCCTGATTTTTTTTTTCAGGATTTTTTTTTCCGGATTTTTTTTTTCCGGATTTTTCCATATTTTTTATCCGGATTTGTCAAAAAAAAAATTTTCGGATTTTTTTTTTCCGGATTTATTTTTTCCGGATTTTTCGGATTTTTTTTCCGGATTTTTCAAAAAAAAAAATTCAGGATTTTTCGGATTTTTTTTCCGGATTTTTTTTCCAGATTTTTTTTCCGGATTTTTCCGGATTTTTTTTCCGGATTTTTTTTTTCCGGATTTTTGTTTCCGGATTTTTCCATATTTTTTTTCCGGATTTTTCAAAAAAAAAATTCCGGATTTTTCCGGATTTTTTTTTTCGGGATTTTTCCAAAAAAAAATTTCCGGATTTTTTTTTTCGGGATTTTTCCGGATTTTTTTTTCCGGATTTTTCGGATTTTTTTTCCGGATTTTTTTTCCAGATTTTTTTTCCGGATTTTTCCGGATTTTTTTTCCGGATTTTTTTTCCTGATTTTTTTTTTCCGAATTTGTCA
Organism: Pelobates fuscus; assembly: GCF_036172605.1. Lineage (NCBI taxonomy): Eukaryota > Metazoa > Chordata > Amphibia > Anura > Pelobatidae > Pelobates > Pelobates fuscus. Next base: position 950,003 of record NW_026961923.1, on the reverse strand, counting down.
AAAAAAAAATTTTCGGATTTTTTTTTTCCGGATTTATTTTTTCCAGATTTTTTGGATTTTTTTTCCGGATTTTTCAAAAAAAAAATTTCCGGATATTTTTTTCCGGATTTTTTTTTCCGGATTTTTCCATATTTTTTTTCCGGATTTTTCAAAAAAAAAATTCCGGATTTTTCCAGATTTTTTTTTCCGGATTTTTCGGATTTTTTTTCCGGATTTTTTTTTCCAGATTTTTTTTCCGGATTTTTTTTTCCTGATTTTTTTTTTCCGGATTTTTTTTCCGGATTTTTTTTTTACTGATTTTTTTTTCCGGACTTTTTTTTCCCGGATTTTTCCGGATTTTTTTTTTCCGGATTTTTTTTCCGGATTTTTTTTTCCGGATTTTTTTTTTCGGATTTTTTTTCCGGGATTTTTCCAAAAAAAAATTTCAGGATTTTTCGGATTTTTTTTCCGGATTTTTTTTCCAGATTTTTTTTCCGGATTTTTCCGGATTTTTTTTCCGGATTTTTTTTTTCCGGATTTTTGTTTCCGGATTTTTCCATATTTTTTTTCCGGATTTTTCAAAAAAAAAATTCCGGATTTTTCCGGATTTTTTTTTTCGGGATTTTTCCAAAAAAAAATTTCCGGATTTTTTTTTTCGGGATTTTTCCGGATTTTTTTTCCTGATTTTTTTTCCTGATTTTTTTTTTCCGAATTTGTCAAAAAAAAAATTTTCGGATTTTTTTTTTCCGGATTTATTTTTTCCAGATTTTTTGGATTTTTTTTCCGGATTTTTCAAAAAAAAAATTTCCGGATATTTTTTTCCGGATTTTTTTTTCCGGATTTTTCCATATTTTTTTTCCGGATTTTTAAAAAAAAAAATTCCGGATTTTTCCAGATTTTTTTTCCGGATTTTTCCGGATTTTTTTTCCGGATTTTTGTTTCCGGATTTTTCCATATTTTTTTTCCGGATTTTTCAAAAAAAAAATTCCGGATTTTTCCGGATTTTTTTTTTCGGGATTTTTCCAAAAAAAAATTTCCGGATTTTTTTTTTCGGGATTTTTCCGGATTTTTTTTTCCGGATTTTTCGGATTTTTTTTCCGGATTTTTTTTCCAGATTTTTTTTCCGGATTTTTCCGGATTTTTTTTCCGGATTTTTTTTCCTGATTTTTTTTTTCCGAATTTGTCAAAAAAAAAATTTCCGGATATTTTTTTCCGGATTTTTTTTTCCGGATTTTTCCATATTTTTTTTCCGGATTTTTCAAAAAAAAAATTCCGGATTTTTCCAGATTTTTTTTTCCGGATTTTTCGGATTTTTTTTCCGGATTTTTTTTTCCAGATTTTTTTTCCGGATTTTTTTTTCCTGATTTTTTTTTTCCGAATTTTTTTTCCGGATTTTTTTTTTACTGATTTTTTTTTCCGGACTTTTTTTTCCCGGATTTTTCCGGATTTTTTTTTTCCGGATTTTTTTTCCGGATTTTTTTTTCCGGATTTTTTTTTTCGGATTTTTTTTCCGGATTTTTCGGATTTTTTTTCCGGATTTTTTTTTCCGGATTTTTTTTTTCGGATTTTTTTTCCGGGATTTTTCCAAAAAAAAATTTCCGGATTTTTTTTTTCGGGATTTTTCCGGATTTTTTTTTCCGGATTTTTTTTCCGGATTTTTTTTCCGGATTTTTTTTCCAGATTTTTTTTCCTGATTTTTTTTTTCCGAATTTGTCAAAAAAAAATTTTCGGATTTTTTTTTTCCGGATTTATTTTTTCCAGATTTTTTGGATTTTTTTTCCGGATTTTTCAAAAAAAAAATTTCCGGATATTTTTTTCCGGATTTTTTTTTCCGGATTTTTCCATATTTTTTTTCCGGATTTTTCCAAAAAAAAATTCCGGATTTTTCCGGATTTTTTTTTCGGGATTTTTCCGGATTTTTTTTCCGGATTTTTTTTTCCGGATTTTTCGGATTTTTTTTCCGGATTTTTTTTCCAGATTTTTTTTCCGGATTTTTCCGGATTTTTTTTCCTGATTTTTTTTCCTGATTTTTTTTTTCCGGATTTGTCAAAAAAAAAATTTCAGGATTTTTTTTTCCGGATTTTTTTTTTTCGGATTTTTCGGATTTTTTTTCCGGATTTTTCAAAAAAAAAATTTCAGGATTTTTCGGATTTTTTTTCCGGATTTTTTTTCCAGATTTTTTTTCCTGATTTTTCCGGATTTTTTTTTCGGGATTTTTCCGGATTTTTTTTTTCCGGATTTTTTTTCCGGATTTTTTTTTCCAGATTTTTTTTCCTGATTTTTTTTTTCAGGATTTTTTTTTCAGGATTTTTTTTTTCAGGATTTTTCCATATTTTTTTTCCGGATTTGTAAAAAAAAAAATTTTCGGATTTTTTTTTTTCCGGATTTATTTTTTCCAGATTTTTTGGATTTTTTTTCCGGATTTTTCAAAAAAAAAATTTCCGGATATTTTTTTCCGGATTTTTTTTCCGGATTTTTCCATATTTTTTTTCCGGATTTTTCACAAAAAAAATTCCGGATTTTTCCAGATTTTTTTTTCCGGATTTTTCGGATTTTTTTTCCGGATTTTTTTTTCCAGATTTTTTTTCCGGATTTTTTTTTCCTGATTTTTTTTTTCCGGATTTTTTTTCCGGATTTTTTTTTTACTGATTTTTTTTTCCGGACTTTTTTTTCCCGGATTTTTCCGGATTTTTTTTTTCCGGATTTTTTTTCCGGATTTTTTTTTCCGGATTTTTTTTTTCGGATTTTTTTTCCGGATTTTTCCGGATTTTTTTTCCGGATTTTTTTTTCCGGATTTTTCCGGATTTTTTTTTCCGGATTTTTTTTTCCGGATTTTTCCGGATTTTTTTTCAGGATTTTTCCTGATTTTTTTTCCGGATTTTTTTTTCCTGATTTTTATTTTCCCGATTTTTTTTCCGGATTTTTTTTTACTGATTTTTTTTTCCGGATTTTTTTTTACTGATTTTTTCTGATTTTTTTTAAGGGATTTTTTTTCCGGATTTTTTTTACTGGACTTTTTTTCCGGATTTTTCCGGATTTTTTTTTCGGATTTTTTTTTCCGGATTTTTTTTCAGGATTATTTTTCAGTATTTTTCTGGATTTTTTTTACCGGACTTTTTTTCCGGATTTTTCCGGATTTTTTTTTCCAGATTTTTTCGGATTTTTTTTTCCGGATTTTTCCGGATTTTTTTTTCCGGATTTTTCCGGATTTTTATTTTCCGGATTTTTTTTCCGGATTTTTTTTTCCGGATTTTTCCGGATTTTTTTTTTCGGATTTTTTTTTCCAGATTTTTTTTCCGGATTTTTCCGGATTTTTTTTGCTGATTTTTTTTTTCAGGATTTTTTTTTCCTGATTTTTTTTTTCAGGATTTTTTCATATTTTTTTTCCGGATTTTTCAAAAAAAAAATTCCGGAATTTTCCGGATTTTTTTTTCGGGATTTTTCCAAAAAAAATTTCCGGAATTTTTTTTTCGGGATTTTTCCGGATTTTTTTTTCCGGATTTTTTTTCCGGATTTTTTTTTCCAGATTTTTTTTCCGGATTTTTCCGGATTTTTTGTTTCCGGATTTTTCCGGATTTTTTTTCCGGATTTTTTTTTCCTGATTTTTTTTTTCCGGATTTTTTTTCCGGATTTTTTTTTACTGATTTTTTTTTCCGGATTTTTTTTTCCGGATTTTTTCGGATTTTTTTTACCGGATTTTTTTTCCGGATTTTTTTTACCGGACTTTTTTTCCGGATTTTTCCTGATTTTTTTTTCCGGATTTTTCGGATTTTTTTTTTCGGGATTTTTCCGGATTTTTTTTTCCGGATTTTTCGGATTTTTTTTCCGGATTTTTTTTCCAGATTTTTTTTCCGGATTTTTCCGGATTTTTTTTCCAGATTTTTTTTCCTGATTTTTTTTTTCCGAATTTGTCAAAAAAAAAATTTTCGGATTTTTTTTTTCCGGATTTATTTTTTCCAGATTTTTTGGATTTTTTTTCCGGATTTTTCAAAAAAAAAATTTCCGGATATTTTTTTCCGGATTTTTTTTTCCGGATTTTTCCATATTTTTTTTCCGGATTTTTCCAAAAAAAAATTCCGGATTTTTCCAGATTTTTTTTTCCGGATTTTTCGGATTTTTTTTCCGGATTTTTTTTTCCAGATTTTTTTTCCGGATTTTTTTTTCCTGATTTTTTTTTTCCGGATTTTTTTTCCGGATTTTTTTTTCCGGATTTTTTTTTTCGGACTTTTTTTCCGGGATTTTTCCAAAAAAAAATTTCAGGATTTTTCGGATTTTTTTTCCGGATTTTTTTTCCAGATTTTTTTTCCGGATTTTTCCGGATTTTTTTTCCGGATTTTTTTTTTCCGGATTTTTGTTTCCGGATTTTTCCATATTTTTTTTCCGGATTTTTCAAAAAAAAAATTCCGGATTTTTCCGGATTTTTTTTTTCGGGATTTTTCCAAAAAAAAATTTCCGGATTTTTTTTTTCGGGATTTTTCCGGATTTTTTTTTCCGGATTTTTCGGATTTTTTTTCCGGATTTTTTTTCCAGATTTTTTTTCCGGATTTTTTCGGATTTTTTTTCCGGATTTTTTTCCTGATTTTTTTTTTCCGAATTTGTCAAAAAAAAAATTTTCGGATTTATTTTTTCTGGAATTATTTTTTCCAGATTTTTTGGATTTTTTTTCCGGATTTTTCAAAAAAAAAATTTCCGGATATTTTTTTCCGGATTTTTTTTTCCGGATTTTTCCATATTTTTTTTCCGGATTTTTAAAAAAAAAAATTCCGGATTTTTCCAGATTTTTTTTCCGGATTTTTCCGGATTTTTTTTCCGGATTTTTTTTTTCCGGATTTTTGTTTCCGGATTTTTCCATATTTTTTTTCCGGATTTTTCAAAAAAAAAATTCCGGATTTTTCCGGATTTTTTTTTTCGGGATTTTTCCAAAAAAAAATTTCCGGATTTTTTTTTTCGGGATTTTTCCGGATTTTTTTTTCCGGATTTTTCGGATTTTTTTTCCGGATTTTTTTTCCAGATTTTTTTTCCGGATTTTTTCGGATTTTTTTTCCGGATTTTTTTCCTGATTTTTTTTTTCCGAATTTGTCAAAAAAAAAATTTTCGGATTTATTTTTTCCGGATTTATTTTTTCCAGATTTTTGGGATTTTTTTTCCGGATTTTTCAAAAAAAAAATTTCCGGATATTTTTTTCCGGATTTTTTTTTCAGGATTTTTCCATATTTTTTTTCCGGATTTTTAAAAAAAAAAATTCCGGATTTTTCCAGATTTTTTTTCCGGATTTTTCCGGATTTTTTTTCCGGATTTTTTTTTTCCGGATTTTTGTTTCCGGATTTTTCCATATTTTTTTTCCGGATTTTTCAAAAAAAAAATTCCGGATTTTTCCGGATTTTTTTTTTCGTGATTTTTCCAAAAAAAAATTTCCGGATTTTTTTTTTCGGGATTTTTCCGGATTTTTTTTTCGGGATTTTTCCAAAAAAAAATTTCCGGATTTTTTTTTTCGGGATTTTTCCGGATTTTTTTTTCCGGATTTTTCGGATTTTTTTTCCGGATTTTTTTTCCAGATTTTTTTTCCTGATTTTTTTTTTCCGGATTTGTCAAAAAAAAAATTTCAGGATTTTTTTTTCCGGATTTTTTTTTTCCGGATTTTTCGGATTTTTTTTCCGGATTTTTCAAAAAAAAAATTTCAGGATTTTTCGGATTTTTTTTCCGGATTTTTTTTCCAGATTTTTTTTCCTGATTTTTCCGGATTTTTTTTTCGGGATTTTTCCGGATTTTTTTTTTCCGGATTTTTTTTCCGGATTTTTTTTTCCAGATTTTTTTTCCTGATTTTTTTTTTCAGGATTTTTTTTTCAGGATTTTTTTTTTCAGGATTTTTCCATATTTTTTTTCCGGATTTGTCAAAAAAAAAATTTTCGGATTTTTTTTTTCCGGATTTATTTTTTCCAGATTTTTTGGATTTTTTTTCCGGATTTTTCAAAAAAAAAATTTCCGGATATTTTTTTCCGGATTTTTTTTTCCGGATTTTTCCATATTTTTTTTCCGGATTTTTCACAAAAAAAATTCCGGATTTTTCCAGATTTTTTTTTCCGGATTTTTCGGATTTTTTTTCCGGATTTTTTTTTCCGGATTTTTTTTTTCGGATTTTTTTTCCGGGATTTTTCCAAAAAAAAATTTCCGGATTTTTTTTTTCGGGATTTTTCCGGATTTTTTTTTCCGGATTTTTTTTCCGGATTTTTCCGGATTTTTTTTCAAGATTTTTTTTCCTGATTTTTTTTTTCAGGATTTTTTTTTCCGGATTTTTTTTTTCCGGATTTTTCCATATTTTTTATCCGGATTTGTCAAAAAAAAATTTTTCGGATTTTTTTTTTCCGGATTTATTATTTCCGGATTTTTCTGATTTTTTTTCCGGATTTTTCAAAAAAAAAAATTCAGGATTTTTCGGATTTTTTTTCCGGATTTTTTTTCCAGATTTTTTTTCCGGATTTTTCCGGATTTTTTTTCCGGATTTTTTTTTTCCAGATTTTTTTTTCCGGATTTTTCCATATTTTTTTTCCGGATTTTTCAAAAAAAAAATTCCGGATTTTTCCGGATTTTTTTTTTCGGGATTTTTCCAAAAAAAAATTTCCGGATTTTTTTTTTCGGGATTTTTCCGGATTTTTTTTTCCGGATTTTTCGGATTTTTTTTCCGGATTTTTTTTCCAGATTTTTTTTCCGGATTTTTCTGGATTTTTTGTTTCCGGATTTTTCCGGATTTTTTTTCTGGATTTTTCCGGATTTTTTTTCCGGATTTTTTTTTCCTGATTTTTTTTTTCCGGATTTTTCGGATTTTTTTTCCGGATTTTTTTTCCAGATTTTTTTTCCGGATTTTTCCGGATTTTTTTTCCGGATTTTTTTTCCTGATTTTTTTTTTCCGAATTTGTCAAAAAAAAAATTTTCGGATTTTTTTTTTCCGGATTTATTTTTTCCAGATTTTTTGGATTTTTTTTCCGGATTTTTCAAAAAAAAAATTTCCGGATTTTTTTTTCCGGATTTTTCCATATTTTTTTTCCGGATTTTTCAAAAAAAAAATTCCGGATTTTTCCAGATTTTTTTTCCGGATTTTTCCGGATTTTTTTTCCGGATTTTTTTTTTCCGGATTTTTGTTTCCGGATTTTTCCATATTTTTTTTCCGGATTTTTCAAAAAAAAAATTCCGGATTTTTCCGGATTTTTTTTTTCGGGATTTTTCCAAAAAAAAATTTCCGGATTTTTTTTTTCGGGATCTTTCCGGATTTTTTTTTCCGGATTTTTCGGATTTTTTTTCCGGATTTTTTTTCCGGATTTTTTTTCCAGATTTTTTTTCCGGATTTTTCCGGATTTTTTTTCCGGATTTTTTTTCCTGATTTTTTTTTTACGAATTTGTCAAAAAAAAAATTTTCGGATTTTTTTTTTCCGGATTTATTTTTTCCAGATTTTTTGGATTTTTTTTCCGGATTTTTCAAAAAAAAAATTTCCGGATATTTTTTTCCGGATTTTTTTTTCCGGATTTTTCCATATTTTTTTTCCGGATTTTTCAAAAAAAAAATTCCGGATTTTTCCAGATTTTTTTTCCGGATTTTTCCGGATTTTTTTTCTGGATTTTTCCGGATTTTTTTTCCGGATTTTTTTTTCCGGATTTTTCTGATTTTTTTTCCGGATTTTTTTTCCAGATTTTTTTTCCGGATTTTTCCGGATTTTTTTTCCTGATTTTTTTTCCTGATTTTTTTTTTCCGGATTTGTCAAAAAAAAAATTTCAGGATTTTTTTTTCCGGATTTTTATTTTCCGGATTTTTTTTCCGGATTTTTTTTTCCGGATTTTTCCGGATTTTTTTTTTCGGATTTTTTTTTCCAGATTTTTTTTCCGGATTTTTCCGGATTTTTTTTCCGGATTTTTCCGGATTTTTTTTCCGGATTTGTCAAAAAAAAAATTCCGGAATTTTCCGGATTTTTTTTTCGGGATTTTTCCAAAAAAAATTTTCCGGAATTTTTTTTTCGGGATTTTTCCGGATTTTTTTTTCAGGATTTTTTTTTCCTGATTTTTTTTTCCGGATTTTTCCATATTTTTTTTCCGGATTTGTCAAAAAAAAAATTCCGGAATTTTCCGGATTTTTTTTTCGGGATTTTTCCAAAAAAATTTTCCGGAATTTTTTTTTCGGGATTTTTCCGGATTTTTTTTTCCGGATTTTTTTTCCGGATTTTTCCGGATTTTTTGTTTCCGGATTTTTCCGGATTTTTTTTCTGGATTTTTCCGGATTTTTTTCCGGATTTTTTTTTCCTGATTTTTTTTTTCCGGATTTTTTTTCCGGATTTTTTTTTACTGATTTTTTTTCCGGATTTTTTTTTCCGGATTTTTTCGGATTTTTATTACCGGATTTTTTTTCCGGATTTTTTTTACCGGACTTTTTTTCCGGGTTTTTCCAGATTTTTTTTTCCGGATTTTTCGGATTTTTTTTCCGGATTTTTTTTTCCAGATTTTTTTTCCAGATTTTTCCGGATTTTTTTTCCAGATTTTTTTTCCTGATTTTTTTTTTCAGGATTTTTTTTTCCTGATTTTTTTTCCCGGATTTTTCCAGATTTTTTTTCCGGATTTGTCAAAAAAAAAAATTTTCGGATTTTTTTTTTCCGGATTTTTTCGGATTTTTTTTTCCGGATTTTTCCGGATTTTTTTCCGGATTTTTCCGGATTTTTTTTCCGGATTTTTTTTCCAGATTTTTTTTTACTGATTTTTTTTTCCGGATTTTTTTTTACTGATTTTTTCGGATTTTTTTTACCGGATTTTTTTACCAGATTTTTTTTCCGGATTTTTTTTACTGGACTTTTTTTCCGGATTTTTCCGGATTTTTTTTTTTCAGATTTTTTTTCCGGATTTTTTTCCGGATTTTTTTTCCGGATTATTTTTCAGTATTTTTCCGGATTTTTTTTTCCGGATTTTTCCGGATTTTTATTTTCCGGATTTTTATTTTCCGGATTTTTTTTTCGGATTTTATTTTCCTGATTTTTCCGGATTTTTTTTTTCCTGGTTTTTTCGGATTTTTTTTTTCGGATTTCTCTGGATTTTTTTTTTCTGATTTTTCCGGATTTTTATTTCCGGATTTTTTCGGAATTTTTTTTTTGGATTTCCGGATTTGTCAAAAAAAAAAATTTCGGATTTTTTTTTTTCAGATTTTTTTTTCCGGATTTTTCAAAAAAAAAATTTCAGGATTTTTTTTTCAGGATTTTTTTTTTCCGGATTTTTTTTTCCGGATTTTTCCATATTTTTTTTCAGGATTTTTCAAAAAAAAAATTCCGGATTTTTTTTTCGGGATTTTTCCGGATTTTATTTCCGGATTTTTCCATATTTTTTTTCCGGATTTTTCGAAAAAAAATTTCCGGATTTTTCCGGATTTTTTTTCCGGGATTTTTCCAAAAAAAAATTTCCGGATTTTTTTTTCCGGATTTTTTCGGATTTTTTTTTCCGGATTTTTCCGGATTTTTTTTCCGGATTTTTCCTGATTTTTTTTTCCGGATTTTTTTTCCAGATTTTTTTTCCAGATTTTTCCTGATTTTTTTTCCGGATTTTTTTTCCTGATTTTTTTTTTCCGGATTTGTCAAAAAAAAAATTTTCGGATTTTTTTTTTCCGGATTTATTTTTTCCGGATTTTTCTGATTTTTTTTCCGGATTTTTCAAAAAAAAAAATTCAGGATTTTTTTTTCCGGATTTTTTTTTTCCGGATTTTTTTTTCCGGATTTTTCCATATTTTTTTTCCGGATTTTTCCGGATTTTTTTTTTGGGATTTTTCCGGATTTTTTGGATTTTTTTTCCGGATTTTTTTTTCCAGATTTTTTTTCTGGATTTTTTTTCCGGATTTTTTTTCCAGATTTTTTTTTTCCGGATTTGTCAAAAAAAAATTTTCGGATTTTTTTTTTCCGGATTTATTTTTTCCGGATTTTTCGGATTTTTTTTCCGGATTTTTCAGAAAAAAAATTTCAGGATTTTTTTTTCCGGATTTTTTTTTTCCGGATTTTTTTTCCGGATTTTTCCATATTTTTTTTCCGGATTTTTCAAAAAAAAATTCCGGATTTTTCCGGATTTTTTTTCCGGATTTTCTTTCCGGATTTTTTTTTTCCGGATTTGTCAAAAAAAAAATTTCGGATTTTTTTTTTCCGGATTTATTTTTTCCGGATTTTTCGGATTTTTTTTCCGGATTTTTCAAAAAAAAAAAATTCCGGATTTTTTTTCCGGTTTTTTTTTTCCGGATTTTTTTTCTGGATTTTTCCATATTTTTTTTCCGGATTTTTCAAAAAAAAAATTCCGGATTTTTCCGAATTTTTTTTCCGGGATTTTTCCAAAAAAAATTTTCCGGATTTTTTTTTTTGGGATTTTTCCGGATTTTTTTTCCGGATTTTTCCGGATTTTTTTTTCGGATTTTTTTTCCGGATTTTTTTCCGGATTTTTTTTCCGGATTATTTTTCAGTATTTTTCCGGATTTTTTTTACCGGACTTTTTTCCGGATTTTTCCGGATTTTTTTTTCCAGATTTTTTTTCCGGATTTTTCCGGATTTTTTGTTTCTGGATTTTTCCGGATTTTTTTTTGGATTTTTCCGGATTTTTTTTTCCTGATTTTTTTTTTCCGGATTTTTTTTCCGGATTTTTTTTTACTGATTTTTTTCCGGATTTTTTTTTTCTGATTTTTTCGGATTTTTTTTACCGGATTTTTTTTCCGGATTTTTTTTACCGGACTTTTTTTCCGGATTTTTCCGGATTTTTTTTTCCAGATTTTTTTTCCGGATTTTTCCGGATTTTTTTTCCGGATTTTTTTTTTCCGGATTTTTGTTTCCGGATTTTTCCATATTTTTTTTCCGGATTTTTTTTACCAGACTTTTTTTCCGGATTTTTCCGGATTTTTTTTTTCGGATTTTTTTTTCCGGATTTTTTTTCCCGGATTTTTCCGGATTTTTTTTTCCAGATTTTTTTTCCTGATTTTTTTTTTCAGGATTTTTTTTTCAGGATTTTTTTTTTCAGGATTTTTCCATATTTTTTTTCCGGATTTGTCAAAAAAAAAATTTTCGGATTTTTTTTTTCCGGATTTATTTTTTCCGGATTTTTCGGATTTTTTTTCCGGATTTTGTTTCCGGATTTTTCCATATTTTTTTTCCGGATTTTTCAAAAAAAAAATTCCGGATTTTTCCGGATTTTTTTTTCGGGATTTTTCCCAAAAAAAATTTCCGGATTTTTTTTTTCGGGATTTTTCCGGATTTTGTTTCCGGATTTTTCCATATTTTTTTTCCGAATTTTTTTTTACAGATTTTTTTTCCGGATTTTTTTTTCCCGGATTTTTCCGGATTTTTTTTTTACTGATTTTTTTTCCGGATTTTTTTTTCCGGATTTTTTTTTCGGATTTTTCCGGATTTTTTTTTCCGGATTTTTTCGGATTTTTATTTCCGGAATTTTTTTTTCGGATTTTTTTTCCGGATTTTTTCGGATTTTTTTTTCCGGATTTTTCCGGATTTTTTTCCGGATTTTTCCGGATTTTTTTTCCGGATTTTTTTTTCCGGATTTTTTTTTCCGGATTTTTCCATATTTTTTTTCCGGATTTTTAAAAAAAAAAATTCCGGATTTTTCCGGATTTTTTTTTTCGGGATTTTTCCAAAAAAAAATTTCCGGATTTTTTTTTTCGGGATTTTTCCGGATTTTTTTTTCCGGATTTTTCGGATTTTTTTTCCGGATTTTTTTTCCAGATTTTTTTTCCGGATTTTTCCGGATTTTTTTTCCGGATTTTTTTTCCTGATTTTTTTTTTACGAATTTGTCAAAAAAAAAATTTTCGGATTTTTTTTTTCCGGATTTATTTTTTCCAGATTTTTTGGATTTTTTTTCCGGATTTTTCAAAAAAAAAATTTCCGGATATTTTTTTCCGGATTTTTTTTTCCGGATTTTTCCATATTTTTTTTCCGGATTTTTCAAAAAAAAAATTCCGGATTTTTCCAGATTTTTTTTCCGGATTTTTCCGGATTTTTTTTCTGGATTTTTCCGGATTTTTTTTCCGGATTTTTTTTTCCTGATTTTTTTTTTCCGGATTTTTCGGATTTTTTTTCCGGATTTTTTTTCCAGATTTTTTTTCCGGATTTTTTTTTTCCGGATTTGTCAAAAAAAAAATTTCAGGATTTTTTTTTCCGGATTTTTTTTTTCCGGATTTTTTGGATTTTTTTTCCGGATTTTTCAAAAAAAAAATTTCAGGATTTTTCAGATTTTTTTTCCGGATTTTTTTTCCAGATTTTTTTTCCTGATTTTTCCGGATTTTTTTTTCGGGATTTTTCCGGATTTTTTTTTTCCGGATTTTTTTTCCTGATTTTTTTTTCCAGATTTTTTTTCCTGATTTTTTTTTCCGGATTTATTTTTTCCAGATTTTTTGGATTTTTTTTCCGGATTTTTCAAAAAAAAATTTCCGGATATTTTTTTCCGGATTTTTTTTTCCGGATTTTTCCATATTTTTTTTCCGGATTTTTCACAAAAAAAATTCCGGATTTTTCCAGATTTTTTTTCCCGGATTTTTCGGATTTTTTTTCCGGATTTTTTTTTCCGGATTTTTTTTCCGGATTTTTTTTTCCGGATTTTTTTTTCAGGATTTTTTTTTCAGGATTTTTTTTTTCAGGATTTTTCCATATTTTTTTTCCGGATTTGTCAAAAAAAAAATTTTCGGATTTTTTTTTTCCGGATTTATTTTTTCCGGATTTTTCTGATTTTTTTTCCGGATTTTGTTTCCGGATTTTTCCATATTTTTTTTCCGGATTTTTCGGATTTTTTTTACCGGACTTTTTTTCCGGATTTTTCCGGATTTTTTTTTCCAGATTTTTTCGGATTTTTTTTTCCGGATTTTTCCGGATTTTTTTTTCCGGATTTTTCCGGATTTTTATTTTCCGGATTTTTTTTCCGGATTTTTTTTTCCGGATTTTTCCGGATTTTTTTTTTCGGATTTTTTTTTCCAGATTTTTTTTCCGGATTTTTCCGGATTTTTTTTTCGGATTTTTTTTCCGGATTTTTTTCCGGATTTTTTTTCCGGATTATTTTTCAGTATTTTTCCGGATTTTTTTTACCGGACTTTTTTCCGGATTTTTCCGGATTTTTTTTTCCAGATTTTTTTTCCGGATTTTTCCGGATTTTTTGTTTCTGGATTTTTCCGGATTTTTTTTTGGATTTTTCCGGATTTTTTTTCCTGATTTTTTTTTTCCGGATTTTTTTTCCGGATTTTTTTTTACTGATTTTTTTCCGGATTTTTTTTTTCTGATTTTTTCGGATTTTTTTTACCGGATTTTTTTTCCGGATTTTTTTTACCGGACTTTTTTTCCGGATTTTTCCGGATTTTTTTTTCCAGATTTTTTTTCCGGATTTTTCCGGATTTTTTTTCCGGATTTTTTTTTTCCGGATTTTTGTTTCCGGATTTTTCCATATTTTTTTTCCGGATTTTTCGGATTTTTTTTACCAGACTTTTTTTCCGGATTTTTCCGGATTTTTTTTTTCGGATTTTTTTTTCCGGATTTTTTTTCCCGGATTTTTCCGGATTTTTTTTTCCAGATTTTTTTTCCTGATTTTTTTTTTCAGGATTTTTTTTTCAGGATTTTTTTTTTCAGGATTTTTCCATATTTTTTTTCCGGATTTGTCAAAAAAAAAATTTTCGGATTTTTTTTTTCCGGATTTATTTTTTCCGGATTTTTCTGATTTTTTTTCCGGATTTTGTTTCCGGATTTTTCCATATTTTTTTTCCGGATTTTTCAAAAAAAAAATTCCGGATTTTTCCGGATTTTTTTTTCGGGATTTTTCCCAAAAAAAATTTCCGGATTTTTTTTTTCGGGATTTTTCCGGATTTTGTTTCCGGATTTTTCCATATTTTTTTTCCGAATTTTTTTTTACAGATTTTTTTTTCCGGATTTTTTTTTCCCGGATTTTTCCGGATTTTTTTTTTACTGATTTTTTTTCCGGATTTTTTTTTCCGGATTTTTTTTTCGGATTTTTCCGGATTTTTTTTTCCGGATTTTTTCGGATTTTTATTTCCGGAATTTTTTTTTCGGATTTTTTTTCCGGATTTTTCCGGATTTTTTTTTCCGGATTTTTTCGGATTTTTTTTTCCGGATTTTTCCGGATTTTTTTCCGGATTTTTCCGGATTTTTTTTCCGGATTTTTTTTTCCGGATTTTTTTTTCCGGATTTTTCCATATTTTTTTTCCGGATTTTTCAAAAAAAAAATTCCGGATTTTTCCAGATTTTTTTTCCGGATTTTTCCGGATTTTTTTTCCGGATTTTTTTTTTCCGGATTTTTGTTTCCGGATTTTTCCATATTTTTTTTCCGGATTTTTCAAAAAAAAAATTCCGGATTTTTCCGGATTTTTTTTTTCGGGATTTTTCCAAAAAAAAATTTCCGGATTTTTTTTTTCGGGATTTTTCCGGATTTTTTTTTCCGGATTTTTCGGATTTTTTTTCCAGATTTTTTTTCCGGATTTTTCCGGATTTTTTTTCCGGATTTTTTTTCCTGATTTTTTTTTTACGAATTTGTCAAAAAAAAAAATTTCGGATTTTTTTTTTCCGGATTTATTTTTTCCAGATTTTTTGGATTTTTTTTCCGGATTTTTCAAAAAAAAAATTTCCGGATATTTTTTTCCGGATTTTTTTTTCCGGATTTTTCCATATTTTTTTTCCGGATTTTTCAAAAAAAAAATTCCGGATTTTTCCAGATTTTTTTTCCGGATTTTTCCGGATTTTTTTTCTGGATTTTTCCGGATTTTTTTTCCGGATTTTTTTTTCCTGATTTTTTTTTTCCGGATTTTTCGGATTTTTTTTCCGGATTTTTTTTCCAGATTTTTTTTCCGGATTTTTCCGGATTTTTTTTCCTGATTTTTTTTCCTGATATTTTTTTTTCCGGATTTGTCAAAAAAAAAATTTCAGGATTTTTTTTTCCGGATTTTTTTTTTCCGGATTTTTTGGATTTTTTTTCCGGATTTTTCAAAAAAAAAATTTCAGGATTTTTCAGATTTTTTTTCCGGATTTTTTTTCCAGATTTTTTTTCCTGATTTTTCCGGATTTTTTTTTCGGGATTTTTCCGGATTTTTTTTTTCCGGATTTTTTTTCCTGATTTTTTTTTCCAGATTTTTTTTCCTGATTTTTTTTTCCGGATTTATTTTTTCCAGATTTTTTGGATTTTTTTTCCGGATTTTTCAAAAAAAAAATTTCCGGATATTTTTTTCCGGATTTTTTTTTCCGGATTTTTCCATATTTTTTTTCCGGATTTTTCACAAAAAAAATTCCGGATTTTTCCAGATTTTTTTTTCCGGATTTTTCGGATTTTTTTTCCAGATTTTTTTTTCCGGATTTTTTTTCCGGATTTTTTTTTCCGGATTTTTTTTTCAGGATTTTTTTTTCAGGATTTTTTTTTCAGGATTTTTCCATATTTTTTTTCCGGATTTGTCAAAAAAAAAATTTTCGGATTTTTTTTTTCCGGATTTATTTTTTCCGGATTTTTCTGATTTTTTTTCCGGATTTTGTTTCCGGATTTTTCCATATTTTTTTTCCGGATTTTTCGGATTTTTTTTACCGGACTTTTTTTCCGGATTTTTCCGGATTTTTTTTTCCAGATTTTTTCGGATTTTTTTTTCCGGATTTTTCCGGATTTTTTTTTCCGGATTTTTCCGGATTTTTATTTTCCGGATTTTTTTTCCGGATTTTTTTTTCCGGATTTTTCCGGATTTTTTTTTTCGGATTTTTTTTTCCAGATTTTTTTTCCGGATTTTTCCGGATTTTTTTTCCGGATTTTTCCGGATTTTTTTTCCGGATTTGTCAAAGAAAAAATTCCGGAATTTTCCGGATTTTTTTTTCGGGATTTTTCCAAAAAAAATTTTCCGGAATTTTTTTTTCGGGATTTTTCCGGATTTTTTTTTCAGGATTTTTTTTTCCTGATTTTTTTTTTCCGGATTTTTCCATATTTTTTTTCCGGATTTGTCAAAAAAAAATTCCGGAATTTTCCGGATTTTTTTTTCGGGATTTTTCCAAAAAAAATTTCCGGAATTTTTTTTTCGGGATTTTTCCGGATTTTTTTTTCCGGATTTTTTTTCCGGATTTTTTTTTCCAGATTTTTTTTCCGGATTTTTCCGGATTTTTTGTTTCCGGATTTTTCCGGATTTTTTTTCTGGATTTTTCCGGATTTTTTTCCGGATTTTTTTTTCCTGATTTTTTTTTTCCGGATTTTTTTTCCGGATTTTTTTTTACTGATTTTTTTTCCGGATTTTTTTTTCCGGATTTTTTCGGATTTTTATTACCGGATTTTTTTTCCGGATTTTTTTTACCGGACTTTTTTTCCGGGTTTTTCCAGATTTTTTTTTCCGGATTTTTCAGATTTTTTTTCCGGATTTTTTTTTCCAGATTTTTTTTCCAGATTTTTCCGGATTTTTTTTCCAGATTTTTTTTCCTGATTTTTTTTTTCAGGATTTTTTTTTCCTGATTTTTTTTCCCGGATTTTTCCAGATTTTTTTTCCGGATTTGTCAAAAAAAAAATTTTTCGGATTTTTTTTTTTCCGGATTTTTCGGAGTGTTTTTTCCGGATTTTTCAAAAAAAAAATTCAGGATTTTTTTTTCCGGATTTTTTTTTTCCGGATTTTTTTTTCCGGATTTTTCCATATTTTTTTTCAGGATTTTTAAAAAAAAAAATTCCGGAATTTTCCGGATTTTTTTTTTCGGGATTTTTCCAAAAAAAATTTTCCGGTTTTTTTTTTCGAGATTTTTCCGGATTTTTTTTCCGGATTTTTCGGATTTTTTTTCCGGATTTTTTTTTCCAGATTTTTTTTTCAGGATTTTTTTTTCAGGATTTTTTTTTCAGGATTTTTCCATATTTTTTTTCCGGATTTTTCAAAAAAAAAATTCCGGATTTTTCCGGATTTTTTTTTTCGGGATTTTTCCAAAAAAAAAATTCCGGATTTTTTTTTTCGGGATTTTTCCGGATTTTTTTTCCGGATTTTTCTGATTTTTTTTCCAGATTTTTTTTCCTGGATTTTTCCGGATTTTTTTTTTCCGGATTTTTTGGATTTTTTTCCGGATTTTTTTTTCCGGATTTTTTTTCCAGATTTTTCCGGATTTTTTTTCCAGATTTTTTTTCCTGATTTTTTTTTTCAGGATTTTTTTTTCCGGATTTTTTTTTTCCGGATTTTTCCGGATTTTTTTTTCCGGATTTTTCCGGATTTTTATTTTCCGGATTTTTTTTCCGGATTTTTTTTTCCGGATTTTTCCGGATTTTTTTTTTCGGATTTTTTTTTCCAGATTTTTTTTCCGGATTTTTCCGGATTTTTTTTCCGGATTTTTCCGGATTTTTTTCCCGGATTTGTCAAAAAAAAAATTCCGGAATTTTCCGGATTTTTTTTTCGGGATTTTTCCAAAAAAAATTTTCCGGAATTTTTTTTTCGGGATTTTTCCGGATTTTTTTTTCAGGATTTTTTTTTCATGATTTTTTTTTTCCGGATTTTTCCATATTTTTTTTCCGGATTTGTCAAAAAAAAAATTCCGGAATTTTCCGGATTTTTTTTTCGGGATTTTTCCAAAAAAATTTTCCGGAATTTTTTTTTCGGGATTTTTCCGGATTTTTTTTTCCGGATTTTTTTTCCGGATTTTTTTTTCCAGATTTTTTTTCCGGATTTTTCCGGATTTTTTGTTTCCGGATTTTTCCGGATTTTTTTTCTGGATTTTTCCGGATTTTTTTCCGGATTTTTTTTTCCTGATTTTTTTTTTCCGGATTTTTTTTCCGGATTTTTTTTTACTGATTTTTTTTCCGGATTTTTTTTTCCGGATTTTTTCGGATTTTTATTACCGGATTTTTTTTCCGGATTTTTTTTACCGGACTTTTTTTCTGGGTTTTTCCAGATTTTTTTTTCCGGATTTTTCGGATTTTTTTTCCGGATTTTTTTTTCCAGATTTTTTTTCCAGATTTTTCCGGATTTTTTTTCCAGATTTTTTTTCCTGATTTTTTTTTCAGGATTTTTTTTTCCTGATTTTTTTTCCCGGATTTTTCCAGATTTTTTTTCCGGATTTGTCAAAAAAAAAAATTTTCGGATTTTTTTTTTCCGGATTTTTTCGGATTTTTTTTTCCGGATTTTTTTCCGGATTTTTCCGGATTTTTTTTTTCGGATTTCTCTGGATTTTTTTTTTCTGATTTTTCCGGATTTTTATTTCCGGATTTTTTCGGATTTTTTTTTTTGGATTTCCGGATTTGTCAAAAAAAAAAATTTCGGATTTTTTTTTTTCAGATTTTTTTTTCCGGATTTTTCAAAAAAAAAATTTCAGGATTTTTTTTTCAGGATTTTTTTTTTCCGGATTTTTTTTTCCGGATTTTTCCATATTTTTTTTCAGGATTTTTCAAAAAAAAAATTCCGGATTTTTTTTCGGGATTTTTCCGGATTTTATTTCCGGATTTTTCCATATTTTTTTTCCGGATTTTTCGAAAAAAAAATTCCGGATTTTTCCGGATTTTTTTTCCGGGATTTTTCCAAAAAAAAATTTCCGGATTTTTTTTTCCGGATTTTTTCGGATTTTTTTTTCCGGATTTTTCCGGATTTTTTTTCCGGATTTTTCCTGATTTTTTTTTCCGGATTTTTTTTCCAGATTTTTTTTCCGGATTTTTCCTGATTTTTTTTCCGGATTTTTTTTCCTGATTTTTTTTTTCCGGATTTGTCAAAAAAAAAATTTTCGGATTTTTTTTTTCCGGATTTATTTTTTCCGGATTTTTCGGATTTTTTTTCCGGATTTTTCAAAAAAAAAAATTCAGGATTTTTTTTTCCGGATTTTTTTTTTCCGGATTTTTTTTTCCGGATTTTTCCATATTTTTTTTCCGGATTTTTCAAAAAAAAAATTCCGGATTTTTCCGGATTTTTTTTTTGGGATTTTTCCGGATTTTTTGGATTTTTTTTCCGGATTTTTTTTTCCAGATTTTTCTTCTGGATTTTTTTTCCGGATTTTTTTTCCAGATTTTTTTTTTCCGGATTTGTCAAAAAAAAATTTTCGGATTTTTTTTTTCCGGATTTATTTTTTCCGGATTTTTCGGATTTTTTTTCCGGATTTTTCAGAAAAAAAATTTCAGGATTTTTTTTTCCGGATTTTTTTTTTCCGGATTTTTTTTCCGGATTTTTCCATATTTTTTTTCCGGATTTTTCAAAAAAAAATTCCGGATTTTTCCGGATTTTTTTTCCGGATTTTCTTTCCGGATTTTTTTTTTCCGGATTTGTCAAAAAAAAAATTTCGGATTTTTTTTTTCCGGATTTATTTTTTCCGGATTTTTCGGATTTTTTTTCCGGATTTTTCAAAAAAAAAAAATTCCGGATTTTTTTTCCGGTTTTTTTTTTCCGGATTTTTTTTTCCGGATTTTTCCATATTTTTTTTCCGGATTTTTCAAAAAAAAAATTCCGGATTTTTCCGGATTTTTTTTCCGGGATTTTTCCAAAAAAAATTTTCCGGATTTTTTTTTTCGGGATTTTTCCGGATTTTTTTTCCGGATTTTTCCGGATTTTTTTTTCGGATTTTTTTTCCGGATTTTTTTCCGGATTTTTTTTCCGGATTATTTTTCAGTATTTTTCCGGATTTTTTTTACCGGACTTTTTTCCGGATTTTTCCGGATTTTTTTTTCCAGATTTTTTTTCCGGATTTTTCCGGATTTTTTGTTTCTGGATTTTTCCGGATTTTTTTTTGGATTTTTCCGGATTTTTTTTTCCTGATTTTTTTTTTCCGGATTTTTTTTCCGGATTTTTTTTTACTGATTTTTTTCCGGATTTTTTTTTTCTGATTTTTTCGGATTTTTTTTACCGGATTTTTTTTCCGGATTTTTTTTACCGGACTTTTTTTCCGGATTTTTCCGGATTTTTTTTTCCAGATTTTTTTTCCGGATTTTTTTTCCGGATTTTTTTTTTCCGGATTTTTGTTTCCGGATTTTTCCATATTTTTTTTCCGGATTTTTCGGATTTTTTTTACCAGACTTTTTTTCCGGATTTTTCCGGATTTTTTTTTTCGGATTTTTTTTTCCGGATTTTTTTTCCCGGATTTTTCCGGATTTTTTTTTCCAGATTTTTTTTCCGGATTTTTTTTTTCAGGATTTTTTTTTCAGGATTTTTTTTTTCAGGATTTTTCCATATTTTTTTTCCGGATTTGTCAAAAAAAAAATTTTCGGATTTTTTTTTTCCGGATTTATTTTTTCCGGATTTTTCTGATTTTTTTTCCGGATTTTGTTTCCGGATTTTTCCATATTTTTTTTCCGGATTTTTCAAAAAAAAAATTCCGGATTTTTCCGGATTTTTTTTTCGGGATTTTTCCCAAAAAAAATTTCCGGATTTTTTTTTTCGGGATTTTTCCGGATTTTGTTTCCGGATTTTTCCATATTTTTTTTCCGAATTTTTTTTTACAGATTTTTTTTTCCGGATTTTTTTTTCCCGGATTTTTCCGGATTTTTTTTTTACTGATTTTTTTTCCGGATTTTTTTTTCCGGATTTTTTTTTCGGATTTTTCCGGATTTTTTTTTCCGGATTTTTTCGGATTTTTATTTCCGGAATTTTTTTTTCGGATTTTTTTTCCGGATTTTTCCGGATTTTTTTTTCCGGATTTTTTCGGATTTTTTTTTCCGGATTTTTCCGGATTTTTTTCCGGATTTTTCCGGATTTTTTTTCCGGATTTTTTTTTCCGGATTTTTTTTTCCGGATTTTTCCATATTTTTTTTCCGGATTTTTCAAAAAAAAAATTCCGGATTTTTCCAGATTTTTTTTCCGGATTTTTCCGGATTTTTTTTCCGGATTTTTTTTTTCCGGATTTTTGTTTCCGGATTTTTCCATATTTTTTTTCCGGATTTTTCAAAAAAAAAATTCCGGATTTTTCCGGATTTTTTTTTTCGGGATTTTTCCAAAAAAAAATTTCCGGATTTTTTTTTTCGGGATTTTTCCGGATTTTTTTTTCCGGATTTTTCGGATTTTTTTTCCGGATTTTTTTTCCAGATTTTTTTTCCGGATTTTTCCGGATTTTTTTTCCGGATTTTTTTTCCGGATTTTTTTTTTACGAATTTGTCAAAAAAAAAATTTTCGGATTTTTTTTTTCCGGATTTATTTTTTCCAGATTTTTTGGATTTTTTTTCCGGATTTTTCAAAAAAAAAATTTCCGGATATTTTTTTCCGGATTTTTTTTTCCGGATTTTTCCATATTTTTTTTCCGGATTTTTCAAAAAAAAAATTCCGGATTTTTCCAGATTTTTTTTCCGGATTTTTCCGGATTTTTTTTCTGGATTTTTCCGGATTTTTTTTCCGGATTTTTTTTTCCTGATTTTTTTTTTCCGGATTTTTCGGATTTTTTTTCCGGATTTTTTTTCCAGATTTTTTTTCCGGATTTTTCCGGATTTTTTTTCCTGATTTTTTTTCCTGATTTTTTTTTTCCGGATTTGTCAAAAAAAAAATTTCAGGATTTTTTTTTCCGGATTTTTTTTTTCCGGATTTTTTGGATTTTTTTTCCGGATTTTTCAAAAAAAAAAATTCAGGATTTTTCAGATTTTTTTTCCGGATTTTTTTTCCAGATTTTTTTTCCTGATTTTTCCGGATTTTTTTTTCGGGATTTTTCCGGATTTTTTTTTTCCGGATTTTTTTTCCTGATTTTTTTTTCCAGATTTTTTTTCCTGATTTTTTTTTCCGGATTTATTTTTTCCAGATTTTTTGGATTTTTTTTCCGGATTTTTCAAAAAAAAAATTTCCGGATATTTTTTTCCGGATTTTTTTTTCCGGATTTTTCCATATTTTTTTTCCGGATTTTTCACAAAAAAAATTCCGGATTTTTCCAGATTTTTTTTTCCGGATTTTTCGGATTTTTTTTCCGGATTTTTTTTTCCGGATTTTTTTTCCGGATTTTTTTTTCCGGATTTTTTTTTCAGGATTTTTTTTTCAGGATTTTTTTTTTCAGGATTTTTCCATATTTTTTTTCCGGATTTGTCAAAAAAAAAATTTTCGGATTTTTTTTTTCCGGATTTATTTTTTCCGGATTTTTCTGATTTTTTTTCCGGATTTTGTTTCCGGATTTTTCCATATTTTTTTTCCGGATTTTTCGGATTTTTTTTACCGGACTTTTTTTCCGGATTTTTCCGGATTTTTTTTTCCAGATTTTTTCGGATTTTTTTTTCCAGATTTTTTTTCCGGATTTTTCCGGATTTTTTTTCCGGATTTTTCCGGATTTTTTTTCCGGATTTGTCAAAGAAAAAATTCCGGAATTTTCCGGATTTTTTTTTCGTGATTTTTCCAAAAAAAATTTTCCGGAATTTTTTTTTCGGGATTTTTCCGGATTTTTTTTTCAGGATTTTTTTTTCCTGATTTTTTTTTTCCGGATTTTTCCATATTTTTTTTCCGGATTTGTCAAAAAAAAAATTCCGGAATTTTCCGGATTTTTTTTTCGGGATTTTTCCAAAAAAATTTTCCGGAATTTTTTTTTCGGGATTTTTCCGGATTTTTTTTTCCGGATTTTTTTTCCGGATTTTTTTTTCCAGATTTTTTTTCCGGATTTTTCCGGATTTTTTGTTTCCGGATTTTTCTGGATTTTTTTTCTGGATTTTTCCGGATTTTTTTCCGGATTTTTTTTTCTGATTTTTTTTTTCCGGATTTTTTTTCCGGATTTTTTTTTACTGATTTTTTTTCCGGATTTTTTTTTCCGGATTTTTTCGGATTTTTATTACAGGATTTTTTTTCCGGATTTTTTTTACCGGACTTTTTTTCCGGGTTTTTCCAGATTATTTTTCCGGATTTTTCGGATTTTTTTTCCGGATTTTTTTTTCCAGATTTTTTTTCCAGATTTTTCCGGATTTTTTTTCCAGATTTTTTTTCCTGATTTTTTTTTTCAGGATTTTTTTTTCCTGATTTTTTTTCCCGGATTTTTCCAGATTTTTTTTCCGGATTTGTCAAAAAAAAAAATTTTCGGATTTTTTTTTTCCGGATTTTTCGGAGTGTTTTTTCCGGATTTTTCAAAAAAAAAATTCAGGATTTTTTTTTCCGGATTTTTTTTTTCCGGATTTTTTTTTCCGGATTTTTCCATATTTTTTTTCAGGATTTTTAAAAAAAAAAATTCCGGAATTTTCCGGATTTTTTTTTTCGGGATTTTTCCAAAAAAAAAATTCCGGTTTTTTTTTTTCGAGATTTTTCCGGATTTTTTTTCCGGATTTTTCGGATTTTTTTTCCGGATTTTTTTTTCCAGATTTTTTTTTCAGGATTTTTTTTTCAGGATTTTTTTTTCAGGATTTTTCCATATTTTTTTTCCGGATTTTTCAAAAAAAAAATTCCGGATTTTTCCGGATTTTTTTTTTCGGGATTTTTCCAAAAAAAAAATTCCGGATTTTTTTTTTCGGGATTTTTCCGGATTTTTTTTCCGGATTTTTCTGATTTTTTTTCCAGATTTTTTTTCCTGGATTTTTCCGGATTTTTTTTTTCCGGATTTTTCGGATTTTTTTCCGGATTTTTTTTTCCGGATTTTTTTTCCAGATTTTTCCGGATTTTTTTTCCAGATTTTTTTTCCTGATTTTTTTTTTCAGGATTTTTTTTTCCGGATTTTTTTTTTCCGGATTTTTCCAGATTTTTTTTCCGGATTTTTTTTTCCAGATTTTTTTTCCGGATTTCTCCGGATTTTTTGTATCCGGATTTTTCCGGATTTTTTTTCCTGATTTTTTTTTTCCGGAATTGTCAAAAAAAAAAATTTCGGATTTTTTTTTTCCGGATTTATTTTTTCCGGATTTTTCGGATTTTTTTTCCGGATTTTTGCAAAAAAAAATTTCCGGATTTTTTTTTTCGGGATTTTTCCGGGTTTTTTTTTCCGGATTTTTCGGATTTTTTTTACGGATTTTTCCTGATTTTTTTTTTCGGATTTTTCGGATTTTTTTTCCGGATTTTTTTTTCCAGATTTTTTTTCCGGATTTTTCCGGATTTTTTGTTTCCGGATTTTTCCGGATTTTTTTTCTGGATTTTTCAAAAAAAAAAATTCAGGATTTTTCGGATTTTTTTTCCGGATTTTTTTTCCAGATTTTTTTTTTCCGGATTTGTCAAAAAAAAATTTTCGGATTTTTTTTTTCCGGATTTTTTTTTTCCGGATTTTTCGGATTTTTTTTCCGGATTTTTCAGAAAAAAAATTTCAGGATTTTTTTTTCCGGATTTTTTTTTTCCGGATTTTTTTTCCGGATTTTTCCATATTTTTTTTCCGGATTTTTCAAAAAAAAATTCCGGATTTTTCCGGATTTTTTTTCCGGATTTGTCAAAAAAAAAATTTCGGATTTTTTTTTTCCGGATTTATTTTTTCCGGATTTTTCGGATTTTTTTTCCGGATTTTTCAAAAAAAAAAATTCCGGATTTTTTTTTCCGGTTTTTTTTTTCCGGATTTTTTTTTCCGGATTTTTCCATATTTTTTTTCCGGATTTTTCAAAAAAAAAATTCCGGATTTTTCCGGATTTTTTTTCCGGGATTTTTCCAAAAAAAATTTTCCGGATTTTTTTTTTCGGGATTTTTCCGGATTTTTTTTCCGGATTTTTCCGGATTTTTTTTCCGGATTTTTCCGGATTTTTTTTCCGGATTTGTCAAAAAAAAAATTCCGGAATTTTCCGGATTTTTTTTTCGGGATTTTTCCAAAAAAAATTTTCCGGAATTTTTTTTTCGGGATTTTTCCGGATTTTTTTTTCAGGATTTTTTTTTCATGATTTTTTTTTTCCGGATTTTTCCATATTTTTTTTCCGGATTTGTCAAAAAAAAAATTCCGGAATTTTCCGGATTTTTTTTTCGGGATTTTTCCAAAAAAATTTTCCGGAATTTTTTTTTCGGGATTTTTCCGGATTTTTTTTTCCGGATTTTTTTTCCGGATTTTTTTTTCCAGATTTTTTTTCCGGATTTTTCCGGATTTTTTGTTTCCGGATTTTTCCGGATTTTTTTTCTGGATTTTTCCGGATTTTTTTCCGGATTTTTTTTTCCTGATTTTTTTTTTCCGGATTTTTTTTCCGGATTTTTTTTTACTGATTTTTTTTCCGGATTTTTTTTTCCGGATTTTTTCGGATTTTTATTACCGGATTTTTTTTCCGGATTTTTTTTACCGGACTTTTTTTCCGGGTTTTTCCAGATTTTTTTTTCCGGATTTTTCGGATTTTTTTTCCGGATTTTTTTTTCCAGATTTTTTTTCCAGATTTTTCCGGATTTTTTTTCCAGATTTTTTTTCCTGATTTTTTTTTCAGGATTTTTTTTTCCTGATTTTTTTTCCCGGATTTTTCCAGATTTTTTTTCCGGATTTGTCAAAAAAAAAAATTTTCGGATTTTTTTTTTCCGGATTTTTTCGGATTTTTTTTTCCGGATTTTTTTCCGGATTTTTCCGGATTTTTTTTCCGGATTTTTTTTCCAGATTTTTTTTTACTGATTTTTTTTTCCGGATTTTTTTTTACTGATTTTTTCGGATTTTTTTTACCGGATTTTTTTACCGGATTTTTTTTCCGGATTTTTTTTACTGGACTTTTTTTCCGGATTTTTCCGGATTTTTTTTTTTCAGATTTTTTTTCCGGATTTTTTCCGGATTTTTTTTCCGGATTATTTTTCAGTATTTTTCCGGATTTTTTTTTCCGGATTTTTCCGGATTTTTATTTTCCGGATTTTTATTTTCCGGATTTTTTTTTCGGATTTTATTTTCCTGATTTTTCCGGATTTTTTTTTTCCTGGTTTTTTCGGATTTTTTTTTTCGGATTTCTCTGGATTTTTTTTTTCTGATTTTTCCGGATTTTTATTTCCGGATTTTTTCGGATTTTTTTTTTTGGATTTCCGGATTTGTCAAAAAAAAAAATTTCGGATTTTTTTTTTTCAGATTTTTTTTTCCGGATTTTTCAAAAAAAAAATTTCAGGATTTTTTTTTCAGGATTTTTTTTTTCCGGATTTTTTTTTCCGGATTTTTCCATATTTTTTTTCAGGATTTTTAAAAAAAAAAATTCCGGAATTTTCCGGATTTTTTTTTTCGGGATTTTTCCAAAAAAAAAATTCCGGTTTTTTTTTTTCGAGATTTTTCCGGATTTTTTTTCCGGATTTTTCGGATTTTTTTTCCGGATTTTTTTTTCCAGATTTTTTTTTCAGGATTTTTTTTTCAGGATTTTTTTTTCAGGATTTTTCCATATTTTTTTTCCGGATTTTTCAAAAAAAAAATTCCGGATTTTTCCGGATTTTTTTTTTCGGGATTTTTCCAAAAAAAAAATTCCGGATTTTTTTTTTCGGGATTTTTCCGGATTTTTTTTCCGGATTTTTCTGATTTTTTTTCCAGATTTTTTTTCCTGGATTTTTCCGGATTTTTTTTTTCCGGATTTTTCGGATTTTTTTCCGGATTTTTTTTTCCGGATTTTTTTTCCAGATTTTTCCGGATTTTTTTTCCAGATTTTTTTTCCTGATTTTTTTTTTCAGGATTTTTTTTTCCGGATTTTTTTTTTCCGGATTTTTCCAGATTTTTTTTCCGGATTTTTTTTTCCAGATTTTTTTTCCGGATTTCTCCGGATTTTTTGTATCCGGATTTTTCCGGATTTTTTTTCCTGATTTTTTTTTTCCGGAATTGTCAAAAAAAAAAATTTCGGATTTTTTTTTTCCGGATTTATTTTTTCCGGATTTTTCGGATTTTTTTTCCGGATTTTTGCAAAAAAAAATTTCCGGATTTTTTTTTTCGGGATTTTTCCGGGTTTTTTTTTCCGGATTTTTCGGATTTTTTTTACGGATTTTTCCTGATTTTTTTTTTCGGATTTTTCGGATTTTTTTTCCGGATTTTTTTTTCCAGATTTTTTTTCCGGATTTTTCCGGATTTTTTGTTTCCGGATTATTCCGGATTTTTTTTCTGGATTTTTCAAAAAAAAAAATTCAGGATTTTTCGGATTTTTTTTCCGGATTTTTTTTCCAGATTTTTTTTTTCCGGATTTGTCAAAAAAAAATTTTCGGATTTTTTTTTTCCGGATTTTTTTTTTCCGGATTTTTCGGATTTTTTTTCCGGATTTTTCAGAAAAAAAATTTCAGGATTTTTTTTTCCGGATTTTTTTTTTCCGGATTTTTTTTTCCGGATTTTTCCATATTTTTTTTCCGGATTTTTCAAAAAAAAATTCCGGATTTTTCCGGATTTTTTTTCCGGATTTGTCAAAAAAAAAATTTCGGATTTTTTTTTTCCGGATTTATTTTTTCCGGATTTTTCGGATTTTTTTTCCGGATTTTTCAAAAAAAAAAAATTCCGGATTTTTTTTTCCGGTTTTTTTTTTCCGGATTTTTTTTTCCGGATTTTTCCATATTTTTTTTCCGGATTTTTCAAAAAAAAAATTCCGGATTTTTCCGGATTTTTTTTCCGGGATTTTTCCAAAAAAAATTTTCCGGATTTTTTTTTTCGGGATTTTTCCGGATTTTTTTTCCGGATTTTTCCGGATTTTTTTTCCGGATTTTTCCGGATTTTTTTTCCGGATTTGTCAAAAAAAAAATTCCGGAATTTTCCGGATTTTTTTTTCGGGATTTTTCCAAAAAAAATTTTCCGGAATTTTTTTTTCGGGATTTTTCCGGATTTTTTTTTCAGGATTTTTTTTTCATGATTTTTTTTTTCCGGATTTTTCCATATTTTTTTTCCGGATTTGTCAAAAAAAAAATTCCGGAATTTTCCGGATTTTTTTTTCGGGATTTTTCCAAAAAAATTTTCCGGAATTTTTTTTTCGGGATTTTTCCGGATTTTTTTTTCCGGATTTTTTTTCCGGATTTTTTTTTCCAGATTTTTTTTCCGGATTTTTCCGGATTTTTTGTTTCCGGATTTTTCCGGATTTTTTTTCTGGATTTTTCCGGATTTTTTTCCGGATTTTTTTTTCCTGATTTTTTTTTTCCGGATTTTTTTTCCGGATTTTTTTTTACTGATTTTTTTTCCGGATTTTTTTTTCCGGATTTTTTCGGATTTTTATTACCGGATTTTTTTTCCGGATTTTTTTTACCGGACTTTTTTTCCGGGTTTTTCCAGATTTTTTTTTCCGGATTTTTCGGATTTTTTTTCCGGATTTTTTTTTCCAGATTTTTTTTCCAGATTTTTCCGGATTTTTTTTCCAGATTTTTTTTCCTGATTTTTTTTTCAGGATTTTTTTTTCCTGATTTTTTTTCCCGGATTTTTCCAGATTTTTTTTCCGGATTTGTCAAAAAAAAAAATTTTCGGATTTTTTTTTTCCGGATTTTTTCGGATTTTTTTTTCCGGATTTTTTTCCGGATTTTTCCGGATTTTTTTTCCGGATTTTTTTTCCAGATTTTTTTTTACTGATTTTTTTTTCCGGATTTTTTTTTACTGATTTTTTCGGATTTTTTTTACCGGATTTTTTTACCGGATTTTTTTTCCGGATTTTTTTTACTGGACTTTTTTTCCGGATTTTTCCGGATTTTTTTTTTTCAGATTTTTTTTCCGGATTTTTTCCGGATTTTTTTTCCGGATTATTTTTCAGTATTTTTCCGGATTTTTTTTTCCGGATTTTTCCGGATTTTTATTTTCCGGATTTTTATTTTCCGGATTTTTTTTTCGGATTTTATTTTCCTGATTTTTCCGGATTTTTTTTTTCCTGGTTTTTTCGGATTTTTTTTTTCGGATTTCTCTGGATTTTTTTTTTCTGATTTTTCCGGATTTTTATTTCCGGATTTTTTCGGATTTTTTTTTTTGGATTTCCGGATTTGTCAAAAAAAAAAATTTCGGATTTTTTTTTTTCAGATTTTTTTTTCCGGATTTTTCAAAAAAAAAATTTCAGGATTTTTTTTTCAGGATTTTTTTTTTCCGGATTTTTTTTTCCGGATTTTTCCATATTTTTTTTCAGGATTTTTCAAAAAAAAAATTCCGGATTTTTTTTCGGGATTTTTCCGGATTTTATTTCCGGATTTTTCCATATTTTTTTTCCGGATTTTTCGAAAAAAAAATTCCGGATTTTTCCGGATTTTTTTTCCGGGATTTTTCCAAAAAAAAATTTCCGGATTTTTTTTTCCGGATTTTTTCGGATTTTTTTTTCCGGATTTTTCCGGATTTTTTTTCTGGATTTTTCCTGATTTTTTTTTCCGGATTTTTTTTCCAGATTTTTTTTCCGGATTTTTCCTGATTTTTTTTCCGGATTTTTTTTCCTGATTTTTTTTTTCCGGATTTGTCAAAAAAAAAATTTTCGGATTTTTTTTTTCCGGATTTATTTTTTCCGGATTTTTCGGATTTTTTTTCCGGATTTTTCAAAAAAAAAAATTCAGGATTTTTTTTTCCGGATTTTTTTTTTCCGGATTTTTTTTTCCGGATTTTTCCATATTTTTTTTCCGGATTTTTCAAAAAAAAAATTCCGGATTTTTCCGGATTTTTTTTTTGGGATTTTTCCGGATTTTTTGGATTTTTTTTCCGGATTTTTTTTTCCAGATTTTTCTTCTGGATTTTTTTTCCGGATTTTTTTTCCAGATTTTTTTTTTCCGGATTTGTCAAAAAAAAATTTTCGGATTTTTTTTTTCCGGATTTATTTTTTCCGGATTTTTCGGATTTTTTTTCCGGATTTTTCAGAAAAAAAATTTCAGGATTTTTTTTTCCGGATTTTTTTTTTCCGGATTTTTTTTCCGGATTTTTCCATATTTTTTTTCCGGATTTTTCAAAAAAAAATTCCGGATTTTTCCGGATTTTTTTTCCGGATTTTCTTTCCGGATTTTTTTTTTCCGGATTTGTCAAAAAAAAAATTTCGGATTTTTTTTTTCCGGATTTATTTTTTCCGGATTTTTCGGATTTTTTTTCCGGATTTTTCAAAAAAAAAAAATTCCGGATTTTTTTTCCGGTTTTTTTTTTCCGGATTTTTTTTTCCGGATTTTTCCATATTTTTTTTCCGGATTTTTCAAAAAAAAAATTCCGGATTTTTCCGGATTTTTTTTCCGGGATTTTTCCAAAAAAAATTTTCCGGATTTTTTTTTTCGGGATTTTTCCGGATTTTTTTTCCGGATTTTTCCGGATTTTTTTTTCGGATTTTTTTTCCGGATTTTTTTCCGGATTTTTTTTCCGGATTATTTTTCAGTATTTTTCCGGATTTTTTTTACCGGACTTTTTTCCGGATTTTTCCGGATTTTTTTTTCCAGATTTTTTTTCCGGATTTTTCCGGATTTTTTGTTTCTGGATTTTTCCGGATTTTTTTTTGGATTTTTCCGGATTTTTTTTTCCTGATTTTTTTTTTCCGGATTTTTTTTCCGGATTTTTTTTTACTGATTTTTTTCCGGATTTTTTTTTTCTGATTTTTTCGGATTTTTTTTACCGGATTTTTTTTCCGGATTTTTTTTACCGGACTTTTTTTCCGGATTTTTCCGGATTTTTTTTTCCAGATTTTTTTTCCGGATTTTTTTTCCGGATTTTTTTTTTCCGGATTTTTGTTTCCGGATTTTTCCATATTTTTTTTCCGGATTTTTCGGATTTTTTTTACCAGACTTTTTTTCCGGATTTTTCCGGATTTTTTTTTTCGGATTTTTTTTTCCGGATTTTTTTTCCCGGATTTTTCCGGATTTTTTTTTCCAGATTTTTTTTCCTGATTTTTTTTTTCAGGATTTTTTTTTCAGGATTTTTTTTTTCAGGATTTTTCCATATTTTTTTTCCGGATTTGTCAAAAAAAAAATTTTCGGATTTTTTTTTTCCGGATTTATTTTTTCCGGATTTTTCTGATTTTTTTTCCGGATTTTGTTTCCGGATTTTTCCATATTTTTTTTCCGGATTTTTCAAAAAAAAAATTCCGGATTTTTCCGGATTTTTTTTTCGGGATTTTTCCCAAAAAAAATTTCCGGATTTTTTTTTTCGGGATTTTTCCGGATTTTGTTTCCGGATTTTTCCATATTTTTTTTCCGAATTTTTTTTTACAGATTTTTTTTTCCGGATTTTTTTTTCCCGGATTTTTCCGGATTTTTTTTTTACTGATTTTTTTTCCGGATTTTTTTTTCCGGATTTTTTTTTCGGATTTTTCCGGATTTTTTTTTCCGGATTTTTTCGGATTTTTATTTCCGGAATTTTTTTTTCGGATTTTTTTTCCGGATTTTTCCGGATTTTTTTTTCCGGATTTTTTCGGATTTTTTTTTCCGGATTTTTCCGGATTTTTTTCCGGATTTTTTTTCCGGATTTTTTTTTCCGGATTTTTTTTTCCGGATTTTTCCATATTTTTTTTCCGGATTTTTCAAAAAAAAAATTCCGGATTTTTCCAGATTTTTTTTCCGGATTTTTCCGGATTTTTTTTCCGGATTTTTTTTTTCCGGATTTTTGTTTCCGGATTTTTCCATATTTTTTTTCCGGATTTTTCAAAAAAAAAATTCCGGATTTTTCCGGATTTTTTTTTTCGGGATTTTTCCAAAAAAAAATTTCCGGATTTTTTTTTTCGGGATTTTTCCGGATTTTTTTTTCCGGATTTTTCGGATTTTTTTTCCGGATTTTTTTTCCAGATTTTTTTTCCGGATTTTTCCGGATTTTTTTTCCGGATTTTTTTTCCGGATTTTTTTTTTACGAATTTGTCAAAAAAAAAATTTTCGGATTTTTTTTTTCCGGATTTATTTTTTCCAGATTTTTTGGATTTTTTTTCCGGATTTTTCAAAAAAAAAATTTCCGGATATTTTTTTCCGGATTTTTTTTTCCGGATTTTTCCATATTTTTTTTCCGGATTTTTCAAAAAAAAAATTCCGGATTTTTCCAGATTTTTTTTCCGGATTTTTCCGGATTTTTTTTCTGGATTTTTCCGGATTTTTTTTCCGGATTTTTTTTTCCTGATTTTTTTTTCCGGATTTTTCGGATTTTTTTTCCGGATTTTTTTTCCAGATTTTTTTTCCGGATTTTTCCGGATTTTTTTTCCTGATTTTTTTTCCTGATTTTTTTTTTCCGGATTTGTCAAAAAAAAAATTTCAG
The DNA here is from genome assembly GCF_036172605.1 of Pelobates fuscus. Classification (NCBI taxonomy): domain Eukaryota; kingdom Metazoa; phylum Chordata; class Amphibia; order Anura; family Pelobatidae; genus Pelobates; species Pelobates fuscus. The sequence continues at coordinate 918,128 of NW_026961923.1, read as the reverse complement.
GATTTTTTTTTCCGGATTTTTTTTTTCCGGATTTTTTGGATTTTTTTTCCGGATTTTTCAAAAAAAAAAATTCAGGATTTTTCAGATTTTTTTTCCGGATTTTTTTTCCTGATTTTTCCGGATTTTTTTTTCGGGATTTTTCCGGATTTTTTTTTTCCGGATTTTTTTTCCTGATTTTTTTTTCCAGATTTTTTTTCCTGATTTTTTTTTCCGGATTTATTTTTTCCAGATTTTTTGGATTTTTTTTCCGGATTTTTCAAAAAAAAAATTTCCGGATATTTTTTTCCGGATTTTTTTTTCCGGATTTTTCCATATTTTTTTTCCGGATTTTTCACAAAAAAAATTCCGGATTTTTCCAGATTTTTTTTTCCGGATTTTTCGGATTTTTTTTCCGGATTTTTTTTTCCGGATTTTTTTTCCGGATTTTTTTTTCAGGATTTTTTTTTCAGGATTTTTTTTTCAGGATTTTTTTTTTCAGGATTTTTCCATATTTTTTTTCCGGATTTGTCAAAAAAAAAATTTTCGGATTTTTTTTTTCCGGATTTATTTTTTCCGGATTTTTCTGATTTTTTTTCCGGATTTTGTTTCCGGATTTTTCCATATTTTTTTTCCGGATTTTTCGGATTTTTTTTACCGGACTTTTTTTCCGGATTTTTCCGGATTTTTTTTTCCAGATTTTTTCGGATTTTTTTTTCCAGATTTTTTTTCCGGATTTTTCCGGATTTTTTTTCCAGATTTTTTCGGATTTTTTTTTCCAGATTTTTTTTCCGGATTTTTCAGGATTTTTTTTTCCTGATTTTTTTTTTCCGGATTTTTCCTGATTTTTTTTCCGGATTTGTCAAAAAAAAAATTCCGGAATTTTCCGGATTTTTTTTTCGGGATTTTTCCAAAAAAATTTTCCGGAATTTTTTTTTCGGGATTTTTCCGGATTTTTTTTTCCGGATTTTTTTTCCGGATTTTTTTTTCCAGATTTTTTTTCCGGATTTTTCTGGATTTTTTGTTTCCGGATTTTTCTGGATTTTTTTTCTGGATTTTTCCGGATTTTTTTCCGGATTTTTTTTTCCTGATTTTTTTTTTCCGGATTTTTTTTCCGGATTTTTTTTTACTGATTTTTTTTCCGGATTTTTTTTTCCGGATTTTTTCGGATTTTTATTACCGGATTTTTTTTCCGGATTTTTTTTACCGGACTTTTTTTCCGGGTTTTTCCAGATTATTTTTCCGGATTTTTCGGATTTTTTTTCCGGATTTATTTTTCCAGATTTTTTTTCCAGATTTTTCCGGATTTTTTTTCCAGATTTTTTTTCCTGATTTTTTTTTTCAGGATTTTTTTTTCCTGATTTTTTTTCCCGGATTTTTCCAGATTTTTTTTCCGGATTTGTCAAAAAAAAAAATTTTCGGATTTTTTTTTTCCGGATTTTTCGGAGTGTTTTTTCCGGATTTTTCAAAAAAAAAATTCAGGATTTTTTTTTCCGGATTTTTTTTTTCCGGATTTTTTTTTCCGGATTTTTCCATATTTTTTTTCAGGATTTTTAAAAAAAAAAATTCCGGAATTTTCCGGATTTTTTTTTTCGGGATTTTTCCAAAAAAAAAATTCCGGTTTTTTTTTTTCGAGATTTTTCCGGATTTTTTTTCCGGATTTTTCGGATTTTTTTTCCGGATTTTTTTTTCCAGATTTTTTTTTCAGGATTTTTTTTTCAGGATTTTTTTTTCAGGATTTTTCCATATTTTTTTTCCGGATTTTTCAAAAAAAAAATTCCGGATTTTTCCGGATTTTTTTTTTCGGGATTTTTCCAAAAAAAAAATTCCGGATTTTTTTTTTCGGGATTTTTCCGGATTTTTTTTCCGGATTTTTCTGATTTTTTTTCCAGATTTTTTTTCCTGGATTTTTCCGGATTTTTTTTTTCCGGATTTTTCGGATTTTTTTCCGGATTTTTTTTTCCGGATTTTTTTTCCAGATTTTTCCGGATTTTTTTTCCAGATTTTTTTTCCTGATTTTTTTTTTCAGGATTTTTTTTTCCGGATTTTTTTTTTCCGGATTTTTCCAGATTTTTTTTCCGGATTTTTTTTTCCAGATTTTTTTTCCGGATTTCTCCGGATTTTTTGTATCCGGATTTTTCCGGATTTTTTTTCCTGATTTTTTTTTTCCGGAATTGTCAAAAAAAAAAATTTCGGATTTTTTTTTTCCGGATTTATTTTTTCCGGATTTTTCGGATTTTTTTTCCGGATTTTTGCAAAAAAAAATTTCCGGATTTTTTTTTTCGGGATTTTTCCGGGTTTTTTTTTCCGGATTTTTCGGATTTTTTTTACGGATTTTTCCTGATTTTTTTTTTCGGATTTTTCGGATTTTTTTTCCGGATTTTTTTTTCCAGATTTTTTTTCCGGATTTTTCCGGATTTTTTGTTTCCGGATTTTTCCGGATTTTTTTTCTGGATTTTTCAAAAAAAAAAATTCAGGATTTTTCGGATTTTTTTTCCGGATTTTTTTTCCAGATTTTTTTTTTCCGGATTTGTCAAAAAAAAATTTTCGGATTTTTTTTTTCCGGATTTTTTTTTTCCGGATTTTTCGGATTTTTTTTCCGGATTTTTCAGAAAAAAAATTTCAGGATTTTTTTTTCCGGATTTTTTTTTTCCGGATTTTTTTTTCCGGATTTTTCCATATTTTTTTTCCGGATTTTTCAAAAAAAAATTCCGGATTTTTCCGGATTTTTTTTCCGGATTTGTCAAAAAAAAAAATTTCGGATTTTTTTTTTCCGGATTTATTTTTTCCGGATTTTTCGGATTTTTTTTCCGGATTTTTCAAAAAAAAAAAATTCCGGATTTTTTTTTCCGGTTTTTTTTTTCCGGATTTTTTTTTCCGGATTTTTCCATATTTTTTTTCCGGATTTTTCAAAAAAAAAATTCCGGATTTTTCCGGATTTTTTTTCCGGGATTTTTCCAAAAAAAATTTTCCGGATTTTTTTTTTCGGGATTTTTCCGGATTTTTTTTCCGGATTTTTCCGGATTTTTTTTCCGGATTTTTCCGGATTTTTTTCCGGATTTGTCAAAAAAAAAATTCCGGAATTTTCCGGATTTTTTTTTCGGGATTTTTCCAAAAAAAATTTTCCGGAATTTTTTTTTCGGGATTTTTCCGGATTTTTTTTTCAGGATTTTTTTTTCATGATTTTTTTTTTCCGGATTTTTCCATATTTTTTTTCCGGATTTGTCAAAAAAAAAATTCCGGAATTTTCCGGATTTTTTTTTCGGGATTTTTCCAAAAAAATTTTCCGGAATTTTTTTTTCGGGATTTTTCCGGATTTTTTTTTCCGGATTTTTTTTCCGGATTTTTTTTTCCAGATTTTTTTTCCGGATTTTTCCGGATTTTTTGTTTCCGGATTTTTCCGGATTTTTTTTCTGGATTTTTCCGGATTTTTTTCCGGATTTTTTTTTCCTGATTTTTTTTTTCCGGATTTTTTTTCCGGATTTTTTTTTACTGATTTTTTTTCCGGATTTTTTTTTCCGGATTTTTTCGGATTTTTATTACCGGATTTTTTTTCCGGATTTTTTTTACCGGACTTTTTTTCCGGGTTTTTCCAGATTTTTTTTTCCGGATTTTTCGGATTTTTTTTCCGGATTTTTTTTTCCAGATTTTTTTTCCAGATTTTTCCGGATTTTTTTTCCAGATTTTTTTTCCTGATTTTTTTTTCAGGATTTTTTTTTCCTGATTTTTTTTCCCGGATTTTTCCAGATTTTTTTTCCGGATTTGTCAAAAAAAAAAATTTTCGGATTTTTTTTTTCCGGATTTTTTCGGATTTTTTTTTCCGGATTTTTTTCCGGATTTTTCCGGATTTTTTTTCCGGATTTTTTTTCCAGATTTTTTTTTACTGATTTTTTTTTCCGGATTTTTTTTTACTGATTTTTTCGGATTTTTTTTACCGGATTTTTTTACCGGATTTTTTTTCCGGATTTTTTTTACTGGACTTTTTTTCCGGATTTTTCCGGATTTTTTTTTTTCAGATTTTTTTTCCGGATTTTTTCCGGATTTTTTTTCCGGATTATTTTTCAGTATTTTTCCGGATTTTTTTTTCCGGATTTTTCCGGATTTTTATTTTCCGGATTTTTATTTTCCGGATTTTTTTTTCGGATTTTATTTTCCTGATTTTTCCGGATTTTTTTTTTCCTGGTTTTTTCGGATTTTTTTTTTCGGATTTCTCTGGATTTTTTTTTTCTGATTTTTCCGGATTTTTATTTCCGGATTTTTTCGGATTTTTTTTTTTGGATTTCCGGATTTGTCAAAAAAAAAAATTTCGGATTTTTTTTTTTCAGATTTTTTTTTCCGGATTTTTCAAAAAAAAAATTTCAGGATTTTTTTTTCAGGATTTTTTTTTTCCGGATTTTTTTTTCCGGATTTTTCCATATTTTTTTTCAGGATTTTTCAAAAAAAAAATTCCGGATTTTTTTTCGGGATTTTTCCGGATTTTATTTCCGGATTTTTCCATATTTTTTTTCCGGATTTTTCGAAAAAAAAATTCCGGATTTTTCCGGATTTTTTTTCCGGGATTTTTCCAAAAAAAAATTTCCGGATTTTTTTTTCCGGATTTTTTCGGATTTTTTTTTCCGGATTTTTCCGGATTTTTTTTCCGGATTTTTCCTGATTTTTTTTTCCGGATTTTTTTTCCAGATTTTTTTTCCGGATTTTTCCTGATTTTTTTTCCGGATTTTTTTTCCTGATTTTTTTTTTCCGGATTTGTCAAAAAAAAAATTTTCGGATTTTTTTTTTCCGGATTTATTTTTTCCGGATTTTTCGGATTTTTTTTCCGGATTTTTCAAAAAAAAAAATTCAGGATTTTTTTTTCCGGATTTTTTTTTTCCGGATTTTTTTTTCCGGATTTTTCCATATTTTTTTTCCGGATTTTTCAAAAAAAAAATTCCGGATTTTTCCGGATTTTTTTTTTGGGATTTTTCCGGATTTTTTGGATTTTTTTTCCGGATTTTTTTTTCCAGATTTTTCTTCTGGATTTTTTTTCCGGATTTTTTTTCCAGATTTTTTTTTTCCGGATTTGTCAAAAAAAAATTTTCGGATTTTTTTTTTCCGGATTTATTTTTTCCGGATTTTTCGGATTTTTTTTCCGGATTTTTCAGAAAAAAAATTTCAGGATTTTTTTTTCCGGATTTTTTTTTTCCGGATTTTTTTTCCGGATTTTTCCATATTTTTTTTCCGGATTTTTCAAAAAAAAATTCCGGATTTTTCCGGATTTTTTTTCCGGATTTTCTTTCCGGATTTTTTTTTTCCGGATTTGTCAAAAAAAAAATTTCGGATTTTTTTTTTCCGGATTTATTTTTTCCGGATTTTTCGGATTTTTTTTCCGGATTTTTCAAAAAAAAAAAATTCCGGATTTTTTTTCCGGTTTTTTTTTTCCGGATTTTTTTTTCCGGATTTTTCCATATTTTTTTTCCGGATTTTTCAAAAAAAAAATTCCGGATTTTTCCGGATTTTTTTTCCGGGATTTTTCCAAAAAAAATTTTCCGGATTTTTTTTTTCGGGATTTTTCCGGATTTTTTTTCCGGATTTTTCCGGATTTTTTTTTCGGATTTTTTTTCCGGATTTTTTTCCGGATTTTTTTTCCGGATTATTTTTCAGTATTTTTCCGGATTTTTTTTACCGGACTTTTTTCCGGATTTTTCCGGATTTTTTTTTCCAGATTTTTTTTCCGGATTTTTCCGGATTTTTTGTTTCTGGATTTTTCCGGATTTTTTTTTGGATTTTTCCGGATTTTTTTTTCCTGATTTTTTTTTTCCGGATTTTTTTTCCGGATTTTTTTTTACTGATTTTTTTCCGGATTTTTTTTTTCTGATTTTTTCGGATTTTTTTTACCGGATTTTTTTTCCGGATTTTTTTTACCGGACTTTTTTTCCGGATTTTTCCGGATTTTTTTTTCCAGATTTTTTTTCCGGATTTTTTTTCCGGATTTTTTTTTTCCGGATTTTTGTTTCCGGATTTTTCCATATTTTTTTTCCGGATTTTTCGGATTTTTTTTACCAGACTTTTTTTCCGGATTTTTCCGGATTTTTTTTTTCGGATTTTTTTTTCCGGATTTTTTTTCCCGGATTTTTCCGGATTTTTTTTTCCAGATTTTTTTTCCTGATTTTTTTTTTCAGGATTTTTTTTTCAGGATTTTTTTTTTCAGGATTTTTCCATATTTTTTTTCCGGATTTGTCAAAAAAAAAATTTTCGGATTTTTTTTTTCCGGATTTATTTTTTCCGGATTTTTCTGATTTTTTTTCCGGATTTTGTTTCCGGATTTTTCCATATTTTTTTTCCGGATTTTTCAAAAAAAAAATTCCGGATTTTTCCGGATTTTTTTTTCGGGATTTTTCCCAAAAAAAATTTCCGGATTTTTTTTTTCGGGATTTTTCCGGATTTTGTTTCCGGATTTTTCCATATTTTTTTTCCGAATTTTTTTTTACAGATTTTTTTTTCCGGATTTTTTTTTCCCGGATTTTTCCGGATTTTTTTTTTACTGATTTTTTTTCCGGATTTTTTTTTCCGGATTTTTTTTTCGGATTTTTCCGGATTTTTTTTTCCGGATTTTTTCGGATTTTTATTTCCGGAATTTTTTTTTCGGATTTTTTTTCCGGATTTTTCCGGATTTTTTTTTCCGGATTTTTTCGGATTTTTTTTTCCGGATTTTTCCGGATTTTTTTCCGGATTTTTCCGGATTTTTTTTCCGGATTTTTTTTTCCGGATTTTTTTTTCCGGATTTTTCCATATTTTTTTTCCGGATTTTTCAAAAAAAAAATTCCGGATTTTTCCAGATTTTTTTTCCGGATTTTTCCGGATTTTTTTTCCGGATTTTTTTTTTCCGGATTTTTGTTTCCGGATTTTTCCATATTTTTTTTCCGGATTTTTCAAAAAAAAAATTCCGGATTTTTCCGGATTTTTTTTTTCGGGATTTTTCCAAAAAAAAATTTCCGGATTTTTTTTTTCGGGATTTTTCCGGATTTTTTTTTCCGGATTTTTCGGATTTTTTTTCCGGATTTTTTTTCCAGATTTTTTTTCCGGATTTTTCCGGATTTTTTTTCCGGATTTTTTTTCCGGATTTTTTTTTTACGAATTTGTCAAAAAAAAAATTTTCGGATTTTTTTTTTCCGGATTTATTTTTTCCAGATTTTTTGGATTTTTTTTCCGGATTTTTCAAAAAAAAAATTTCCGGATATTTTTTTCCGGATTTTTTTTTCCGGATTTTTCCATATTTTTTTTCCGGATTTTTCAAAAAAAAAATTCCGGATTTTTCCAGATTTTTTTTCCGGATTTTTCCGGATTTTTTTTCTGGATTTTTCCGGATTTTTTTTCCGGATTTTTTTTTCCTGATTTTTTTTTTCCGGATTTTTCGGATTTTTTTTCCGGATTTTTTTTCCAGATTTTTTTTCCGGATTTTTCCGGATTTTTTTTCCTGATTTTTTTTCCTGATTTTTTTTTTCCGGATTTGTCAAAAAAAAAATTTCAGGATTTTTTTTTCCGGATTTTTTTTTTCCGGATTTTTTGGATTTTTTTTCCGGATTTTTCAAAAAAAAAAATTCAGGATTTTTCAGATTTTTTTTCCGGATTTTTTTTCCAGATTTTTTTTCCTGATTTTTCCGGATTTTTTTTTCGGGATTTTTCCGGATTTTTTTTTTCCGGATTTTTTTTCCTGATTTTTTTTTCCAGATTTTTTTTCCTGATTTTTTTTTCCGGATTTATTTTTTCCAGATTTTTTGGATTTTTTTTCCGGATTTTTCAAAAAAAAAATTTCCGGATATTTTTTTCCGGATTTTTTTTTCCGGATTTTTCCATATTTTTTTTCCGGATTTTTCACAAAAAAAATTCCGGATTTTTCCAGATTTTTTTTTCCGGATTTTTCGGATTTTTTTTCCGGATTTTTTTTTCCGGATTTTTTTTCCGGATTTTTTTTTCCGGATTTTTTTTTCAGGATTTTTTTTTCAGGATTTTTTTTTTCAGGATTTTTCCATATTTTTTTTCCGGATTTGTCAAAAAAAAAATTTTCGGATTTTTTTTTTCCGGATTTATTTTTTCCGGATTTTTCTGATTTTTTTTCCGGATTTTGTTTCCGGATTTTTCCATATTTTTTTTCCGGATTTTTCGGATTTTTTTTACCGGACTTTTTTTCCGGATTTTTCCGGATTTTTTTTTCCAGATTTTTTCGGATTTTTTTTTCCAGATTTTTTTTCCGGATTTTTCCGGATTTTTTTTCCGGGATTTTTCCAAAAAAAATTTTCCGGATTTTTTTTTTCGGGATTTTTCCGGATTTTTTTTCCGGATTTTTCCGGATTTTTTTTTCGGATTTTTTTTCCGGATTTTTTTCCGGATTTTTTTTCCGGATTATTTTTCAGTATTTTTCCGGATTTTTTTTACCGGACTTTTTTCCGGATTTTTCCGGATTTTTTTTTCCAGATTTTTTTTCCGGATTTTTCCGGATTTTTTGTTTCTGGATTTTTCCGGATTTTTTTTTGGATTTTTCCGGATTTTTTTTTCCTGATTTTTTTTTTCCGGATTTTTTTTCCGGATTTTTTTTTACTGATTTTTTTCCGGATTTTTTTTTTCTGATTTTTTCGGATTTTTTTTACCGGATTTTTTTTCCGGATTTTTTTTACCGGACTTTTTTTCCGGATTTTTCCGGATTTTTTTTTCCAGATTTTTTTTCCGGATTTTTTTTTTCCGGATTTTTGTTTCCGGATTTTTCCATATTTTTTTTCCGGATTTTTCGGATTTTTTTTACCAGACTTTTTTTCCGGATTTTTCCGGATTTTTTTTTTCGGATTTTTTTTTCCGGATTTTTTTTCCCGGATTTTTCCGGATTTTTTTTTCCAGATTTTTTTTCCTGATTTTTTTTTTCAGGATTTTTTTTTCAGGATTTTTTTTTTCAGGATTTTTCCATATTTTTTTTCCGGATTTGTCAAAAAAAAAATTTTCGGATTTTTTTTTTCCGGATTTATTTTTTCCGGATTTTTCTGATTTTTTTTCCGGATTTTGTTTCCGGATTTTTCCATATTTTTTTTCCGGATTTTTCAAAAAAAAAATTCCGGATTTTTCCGGATTTTTTTTTCGGGATTTTTCCCAAAAAAAATTTCCGGATTTTTTTTTTCGGGATTTTTCCGGATTTTGTTTCCGGATTTTTCCATATTTTTTTTCCGAATTTTTTTTTACAGATTTTTTTTTCCGGATTTTTTTTTCCCGGATTTTTCCGGATTTTTTTTTTACTGATTTTTTTTCCGGATTTTTTTTTCCGGATTTTTTTTTCGGATTTTTCCGGATTTTTTTTTCCGGATTTTTTCGGATTTTTATTTCCGGAATTTTTTTTTCGGATTTTTTTTCCGGATTTTTCCGGATTTTTTTTTCCGGATTTTTTCGGATTTTTTTTTCCGGATTTTTCCGGATTTTTTTCCGGATTTTTCCGGATTTTTTTTCCGGATTTTTTTTTCCGGATTTTTTTTTCCGGATTTTTCCATATTTTTTTTCCGGATTTTTCAAAAAAAAAATTCCGGATTTTTCCAGATTTTTTTTCCGGATTTTTCCGGATTTTTTTTCCGGATTTTTTTTTTCCGGATTTTTGTTTCCGGATTTTTCCATATTTTTTTTCCGGATTTTTCAAAAAAAAAATTCCGGATTTTTCCGGATTTTTTTTTTCGGGATTTTTCCAAAAAAAAATTTCCGGATTTTTTTTTTCGGGATTTTTCCGGATTTTTTTTTCCGGATTTTTCGGATTTTTTTTCCGGATTTTTTTTCCAGATTTTTTTTCCGGATTTTTCCGGATTTTTTTTCCGGATTTTTTTTCCGGATTTTTTTTTTACGAATTTGTCAAAAAAAAAATTTTCGGATTTTTTTTTTCCGGATTTATTTTTTCCAGATTTTTTGGATTTTTTTTCCGGATTTTTCAAAAAAAAAATTTCCGGATATTTTTTTCCGGATTTTTTTTTCCGGATTTTTCCATATTTTTTTTCCGGATTTTTCAAAAAAAAAATTCCGGATTTTTCCAGATTTTTTTTCCGGATTTTTCCGGATTTTTTTTCTGGATTTTTCCGGATTTTTTTTCCGGATTTTTTTTTCCTGATTTTTTTTTTCCGGATTTTTCGGATTTTTTTTCCGGATTTTTTTTCCAGATTTTTTTTCCGGATTTTTCCGGATTTTTTTTCCTGATTTTTTTTCCTGATTTTTTTTTTCCGGATTTGTCAAAAAAAAAATTTCAGGATTTTTTTTTCCGGATTTTTTTTTTCCGGATTTTTTGGATTTTTTTTCCGGATTTTTCAAAAAAAAAAATTCAGGATTTTTCAGATTTTTTTTCCGGATTTTTTTTCCAGATTTTTTTTCCTGATTTTTCCGGATTTTTTTTTCGGGATTTTTCCGGATTTTTTTTTTCCGGATTTTTTTTCCTGATTTTTTTTTCCAGATTTTTTTTCCTGATTTTTTTTTCCGGATTTATTTTTTCCAGATTTTTTGGATTTTTTTTCCGGATTTTTCAAAAAAAAAATTTCCGGATATTTTTTTCCGGATTTTTTTTTCCGGATTTTTCCATATTTTTTTTCCGGATTTTTCACAAAAAAAATTCCGGATTTTTCCAGATTTTTTTTTCCGGATTTTTCGGATTTTTTTTCCGGATTTTTTTTTCCGGATTTTTTTTCCGGATTTTTTTTTCCGGATTTTTTTTTCAGGATTTTTTTTTCAGGATTTTTTTTTTCAGGATTTTTCCATATTTTTTTTCCGGATTTGTCAAAAAAAAAATTTTCGGATTTTTTTTTTCCGGATTTATTTTTTCCGGATTTTTCTGATTTTTTTTCCGGATTTTGTTTCCGGATTTTTCCATATTTTTTTTCCGGATTTTTCGGATTTTTTTTACCGGACTTTTTTTCCGGATTTTTCCGGATTTTTTTTTCCAGATTTTTTCGGATTTTTTTTTCCAGATTTTTTTTCCGGATTTTTCCGGATTTTTTTTCCGGATTTTTCCGGATTTTTTTTCCGGATTTGTCAAAGAAAAAATTCCGGAATTTTCCGGATTTTTTTTTCGTGATTTTTCCAAAAAAAATTTTCCGGAATTTTTTTTTCGGGATTTTTCCGGATTTTTTTTTCAGGATTTTTTTTTCCAGATTTTTTTTTTCCGGATTTTTCCATATTTTTTTTCCGGATTTGTCAAAAAAAAAATTCCGGAATTTTCCGGATTTTTTTTTCGGGATTTTTCCAAAAAAATTTTCCGGAATTTTTTTTTCGGGATTTTTCCGGATTTTTTTTTCCGGATTTTTTTTCCGGATTTTTTTTTCCAGATTTTTTTTCCGGATTTTTCCGGATTTTTTGTTTCCGGATTTTTCTGGATTTTTTTTCTGGATTTTTCCGGATTTTTTTCCGGATTTTTTTTTCCTGATTTTTTTTTTCCGGATTTTTTTTCCGGATTTTTTTTTACTGATTTTTTTTCCGGATTTTTTTTTCCGGATTTTTTCGGATTTTTATTACCGGATTTTTTTTCCGGATTTTTTTTACCGGACTTTTTTTCCGGGTTTTTCCAGATTATTTTTCCGGATTTTTCGGATTTTTTTTCCGGATTTATTTTTCCAGATTTTTTTTCCAGATTTTTCCGGATTTTTTTTCCAGATTTTTTTTCCTGATTTTTTTTCCCGGATTTTTCCAGATTTTTTTTCCGGATTTGTCAAAAAAAAAAATTTTCGGATTTTTTTTTTCCGGATTTTTCGGAGTGTTTTTTCCGGATTTTTCAAAAAAAAAATTCAGGATTTTTTTTTCCGGATTTTTTTTTTCCGGATTTTTTTTTCCGGATTTTTCCATATTTTTTTTCAGGATTTTTAAAAAAAAAAATTCCGGAATTTTCCGGATTTTTTTTTTCGGGATTTTTCCAAAAAAAAAATTCCGGTTTTTTTTTTTCGAGATTTTTCCGGATTTTTTTTCCGGATTTTTCGGATTTTTTTTCCGGATTTTTTTTTCCAGATTTTTTTTTCAGGATTTTTTTTTCAGGATTTTTTTTTCAGGATTTTTCCATATTTTTTTTCCGGATTTTTCAAAAAAAAAATTCCGGATTTTTCCGGATTTTTTTTTTCGGGATTTTTCCAAAAAAAAAATTCCGGATTTTTTTTTTCGGGATTTTTCCGGATTTTTTTTCCGGATTTTTCTGATTTTTTTTCCAGATTTTTTTTCCTGGATTTTTCCGGATTTTTTTTTTCCGGATTTTTCGGATTTTTTTCCGGATTTTTTTTTCCGGATTTTTTTTCCAGATTTTTCCGGATTTTTTTTCCAGATTTTTTTTCCTGATTTTTTTTTTCAGGATTTTTTTTTCCGGATTTTTTTTTTCCGGATTTTTCCAGATTTTTTTTCCGGATTTTTTTTTCCAGATTTTTTTTCCGGATTTCTCCGGATTTTTTGTATCCGGATTTTTCCGGATTTTTTTTCCTGATTTTTTTTTTCCGGAATTGTCAAAAAAAAAAATTTCGGATTTTTTTTTTCCGGATTTATTTTTTCCGGATTTTTCGGATTTTTTTTCCGGATTTTTGCAAAAAAAAATTTCCGGATTTTTTTTTTCGGGATTTTTCCGGGTTTTTTTTTCCGGATTTTTCGGATTTTTTTTACGGATTTTTCCTGATTTTTTTTTTCGGATTTTTCGGATTTTTTTTCCGGATTTTTTTTTCCAGATTTTTTTTCCGGATTTTTCCGGATTTTTTGTTTCCGGATTTTTCCGGATTTTTTTTCTGGATTTTTCAAAAAAAAAAATTCAGGATTTTTCGGATTTTTTTTCCGGATTTTTTTTCCAGATTTTTTTTTTCCGGATTTGTCAAAAAAAAATTTTCGGATTTTTTTTTTCCGGATTTTTTTTTTCCGGATTTTTCGGATTTTTTTTCCGGATTTTTCAGAAAAAAAATTTCAGGATTTTTTTTTCCGGATTTTTTTTTTCCGGATTTTTTTTTCCGGATTTTTCCATATTTTTTTTCCGGATTTTTCAAAAAAAAATTCCGGATTTTTCCGGATTTTTTTTCCGGATTTGTCAAAAAAAAAATTTCGGATTTTTTTTTTCCGGATTTATTTTTTCCGGATTTTTCGGATTTTTTTTCCGGATTTTTCAAAAAAAAAAAATTCCGGATTTTTTTTTCCGGTTTTTTTTTTCCGGATTTTTTTTTCCGGATTTTTCCATATTTTTTTTCCGGATTTTTCAAAAAAAAAATTCCGGATTTTTCCGGATTTTTTTTCCGGGATTTTTCCAAAAAAAATTTTCCGGATTTTTTTTTTCGGGATTTTTCCGGATTTTTTTTCCGGATTTTTCCGGATTTTTTTTTCGGATTTTTTTTCCGGATTTTTTTCCGGATTTTTTTTCCGGATTATTTTTCAGTATTTTTCCGGATTTTTTTTACCGGACTTTTTTTCCGGATTTTTCCGGATTTTTTTTTCCAGATTTTTTTTCCGGATTTGTCCGGATTTTTTGTTTCTGGATTTTTCCGGATTTTTTTTCTGGATTTTTCCGGATTTTTTTTTCCTGATTTTTTTTTTCCGGATTTTTTTTCCGGATTTTTTTTTACTGATTTTTTTCCGGATTTTTTTTTCTGATTTTTTCGGATTTTTTTTACCGGATTTTTTTTCCGGATTTTTTTTACCGGACTTTTTTTCCGGATTTTTCCGGATTTTTTTTTCCAGATTTTTTTTCCGGATTTTTCCGGATTTTTTTTCCGGATTTTTTTTTTCCGGATTTTTGTTTCCGGATTTTTCCATATTTTTTTTCCGGATTTTTCGGATTTTTTTTACCAGACTTTTTTTCCGGATTTTTCCGGATTTTTTTTTTCGGATTTTTTTTTCCGGATTTTTTTTCCCGGATTTTTCCGGATTTTTTTTTCCAGATTTTTTCCTGATTTTTTTTTTCAGGATTTTTTTTTCAGGATTTTTTTTTTCAGGATTTTTCCATATTTTTTTTCCGGATTTGTCAAAAAAAAAATTTTCGGATTTTTTTTTTCCGGATTTATTTTTTCCGGATTTTTCTGATTTTTTTTCCGGATTTTGTTTCCGGATTTTTCCATATTTTTTTTCCGGATTTTTCGGATTTTTTTTACCAGACTTTTTTTCCGGATTTTTCCGGATTTTTTTTTTCGGATTTTTTTTTCCGGATTTTTTTTCCCGGATTTTTCCGGATTTTTTTTCCAGATTTTTTTTCCTGATTTTTTTTTTCAGGATTTTTTTTTCAGGATTTTTTTTTTCAGGATTTTTCCATATTTTTTTTCCGGATTTGTCAAAAAAAAATTTTTCGGATTTTTTTTTTCCGGATTTATTTTTTCCGGATTTTTCTGATTTTTTTTCCGGATTTTGTTTCCGGATTTTTCCATATTTTTTTTCCGGATTTTTCAAAAAAAAAATTCCGGATTTTTCCGGATTTTTTTTTCGGGATTTTTCCCAAAAAAAATTTCCGGATTTTTTTTTTCGGGATTTTTCCGGATTTTGTTTCCGGATTTTTCCATATTTTTTTTCCGAATTTTTTTTTACAGATTTTTTTTTCCGGATTTTTTTTTCCCGGATTTTTCCGGATTTTTTTTTTTACTGATTTTTTTTCCGGATTTTTTTTTCCGGATTTTTTTTTCGGATTTTTCCGGATTTTTTTTTCCAGATTTTTTCGGATTTTTATTTCCGGAATTTTTTTTTCGGATTTTTTTTCCGGATTTTTCCGGATTTTTTTTTCCGGATTTTTTCGGATTTTTTTTTCCGGATTTTTCCGGATTTTTTTCCGGATTTTTCCGGATTTTTTTTCCGGATTTTTTTTTCCGGATTTTTTTTTCCGGATTTTTTTTCCGGATTTTTTTTTACTGATTTTTTTTTCCGGATTTTTTTTTACTGATTTTTTCGGATTTTTTTTACCGGATTTTTACCGGATTTTTTTTCCGGATTTTTTTTACTGGACTTTTTTTCCGGATTTTTCCGGATTTTTTTTTTTCAGATTTTTTTTCCGGATTTTTTTCCGGATTTTTTTTCCGGATTATTTTTCAGTATTTTTCCGGATTTTTTTTTCCGGATTTTTTGTTTCCGGATTTTTCCGGATTTTTTTTCCTGATTTTTCCGGATTTATTTTCCTGATTTTTTTTTCCTGATTTTTTTTTTCCGGATTTTTTTTCTGGATTTTTTTTTCCTGATTTTTTCGGATTTTTTTTTCCTGATTTTTTCGGATTTTTTTTCCAGATTTTTTTTCCGGATTTTTCCGGATTTTTTTTCCGGATTTTTCCGGATTTTTTTTCCGGATTTTTTTTTTCCGGATTTGTCAAAAAAAAAATTTCAGGATTTTTTTTTCCGGATTTTTTTTTTCCGGATTTTTCGGATTTTTTTTCCGGATTTTTAAAAAAAAAATTTCAGGATTTTTCGGATTTTTTTTCCGGATTTTTTTTCCAGATTTTTTTTCCTGATTTTTCCGGATTTTTTTTTCGGGATTTTTCCGGATTTTTTTTTTCCGGATTTTTTTTCCGGATTTTTTTTTCCAGATTTTTTTTCCTGATTTTTTTTTTCAGGATTTTTTTTTCAGGATTTTTTTTTTCAGGATTTTTCCATATTTTTTTTTTCCGGATTTGTCAAAAAAAAAATTTTCGGATTTTTTTTTTCCGGATTTATTTTTTCCAGATTTTTTGGATTTTTTTTCCGGATTTTTCAAAAAAAAAATTTCCAAATATTTTTTTCCGGATTTTTCCAGATTTTTTTTTCCGGATTTTTCGGATTTTTTTTCCGGATTTTTTTTTCCAGATTTTTTTTCCTGATTTTTTTTTCCTGATTTTTTTTTTCCGGATTTTTTTTCCGGATTTTTTTTTACTGATTTTTTCCGGATTTTTTTTTCCTGATTTTTTCGGATTTTTTTTACCGGATTTTTTTTCCGGATTTTTTTTACCGGACTTTTTTTCCGGATTTTTCCGGATTTTTTTTTTTGGATTTTTTTTTCCAAATTTTTTTTCCTGGATTTTTCCGGATTTTTTTTTTCCGGATTTTTTTTCCAGATTTTTTTTCCAGATTTTTCCGGATTTTTTTTCCAGATTTTTTTTCCTGATTTTTTTTTTCAGGATTTTTTTTTCCGGATTTTTCCAGATTTTTTTTCCGGATTTTTTTTTTCAGATTTTTTTTCAGGATTTCTCCGGATTTTTTGTTTCCGGATTTTTCCGGATTTTTTTTCCTGATTTTTTTTTTCCGGATTTGTCAAAAAAAAAATTTTCGGATTTTTTTTTTCCGGATTTATTTTTTCCGGATTCTTCGGATTTTTTTTCCGGATTTTTGCAAAAAAAAATTTCCGGATTTTTTTTTCGGGATTTTTCCGGATTTTTTGTTTCCGGATTTTTCTGGTTTTTTTTTCCCGGATTTTTCCGGATTTTTTTTCCGGATTTTTTTTCCCGGATTTTTTTTCCGGATTTTTTTTTACTGATTTTTTTTTCCGGATTTTTTTTTCGGATTTTTTTTTTCTGATTTTTCCGGATTTTTTTTCCGGATTTTTTCGGATTTTTTTTTCCGGAAATTTTTTTTCCGATTTTTTTTCCGGATTTTTCCGGATTTTTTTTTCCGGATTTTTTCGGATTTTTTTTTCCGGATTTTTCCGGATTTTTTTTCCGGATTTTTCCTGATTTTTTTTTCCGGATTTTTTTTCCAGATTTTTTTTCCGGATTTTTCCTGATTTTTTTTCCTGATTTTTTTTCCTGATTTTTTTTTTCCGGATTTGTCAAAAAAAAAATTTTCGGATTTTTTTTTTCCGGATTTATTTTTTCCGGATTTTTCGGATTTTTTTTCCGGATTTTTCAAAAAAAAAAATTCAGGATTTTTTTTTCCGGATTTTTTTTTCCGGATTTTTTCGGATTTTTTTTTCCGGATTTTTCCGGATTTTTTTTCCGGATTTTTTTTCCAGATTTTTTTTCCGGATTTTTCCTGATTTTTTTTCCTGATTTTTTTTCCTGATTTTTTTTTTCCGGATTTGTCAAAAAAAAAATTTTCGGATTTTTTTTTTCCGGATTTTTTTTTTCGGGATTTTTCCGGATTTTTTTTTCCGGATTTTTCGGATTTTTTTTCCGGATTTTTTTTTCCAGATTTTTTTTCTGGATTTTTCCGGATTTTTTGTTTCCGGATTTTTCCGGATTTTTTTTCCGGATTTTTCCGGATTTATTTTCCTGAATTTTTTTTCCTGATTTTTTTTTCCTGATTTTTTCGGATTTTTTTTTCCTGATTTTTTCGGATTTTTTTTACCAGATTTTTTTTCCGGATTTTTCCGGATTTTTTTTTTCCGGATTTTTCGGATTTTTTTTCCGGATTTTTTTTTCCAGATTTTTTTTCCTGATTTTTTTTTTCAGGATTTTTTTTTCAGGATTTTTTTTTTCAGGATTTTTCCATATTTTTTTTCCGGATTTGTCAAAAAAAAAATTTTTCGGATTTTTTTTTTCCGGATTTATTTTTTCCGGATTTTTCAGATTTTTTTTCCGGATTTTTCAAAAAAAAAAAATTCCGGATTTTTTTTTCCGGTTTTTTTTTTCCGGATTTTTTTTTCCGGATTTTTCCATATTTTTTTTCCGGATTTTTCAAAAAAAAAATTCCGGATTTTTCCAGATTTTTTTTCCGGATTTTTCCGGATGTTTTCCGGATTTTTTTTTTCCGGATTTTTGTTTCCGGATTTTTCCATATTTTTTTTCCGGATTTTTCAAAAAAAAAATTCCGGATTTTTCCGGATTTTTTTTTTCGGGATTTTTCCAAAAAAAAATTTCCGGATTTTTTTTTTCGGGATTTTTCCGGATTTTTTTTTCCGGATTTTTCGGATTTTTTTTCCGGATTTTTTTTCCAGATTTTTTTTCCGGATTTTTCCGGATTTTTTTTCCGGATTTTTTTTCCTGATTTTTTTTTTACGAATTTGTCAAAAAAAAAATTTTCGGATTTTTTTTTTTCCGGATTTATTTTTTCCAGATTTTTTGGATTTTTTTTCCGGATTTTTCAAAAAAAAATTTTCCGGATATTTTTTTCCGGATTTTTTTTTCCGGATTTTTCCATATTTTTTTTCCGGATTTTTCAAAAAAAAAATTCCGGATTTTTCCAGATTTTTTTTCCGGATTTTTCCGGATTTTTTTTCTGGATTTTTCCGGATTTTTTTTCCGGATTTTTTTTTCCTGATTTTTTTTTTCCGGATTTTTCGGATTTTTTTTCCGGATTTTTTTTCCAGATTTTTTTTCCGGATTTTTCCGGATTTTTTTTCCTGATTTTTTTTCCTGATTTTTTTTTTCCGGATTTGTCAAAAAAAAAATTTCAGGATTTTTTTTTCCGGATTTTTTTTTTCCGGATTTTTTGGATTTTTTTTCCGGATTTTTCAAAAAAAAAATTTCAGGATTTTTCAGATTTTTTTTCCGGATTTTTTTTCCAGATTTTTTTTCCTGATTTTTCCGGATTTTTTTTTCGGGATTTTTCCGGATTTTTTTTTTCCGGATTTTTTTTCCTGATTTTTTTTTCCAGATTTTTTTTCCTGATTTTTTTTTTCCGGATTTATTTTTTCCAGATTTTTTGGATTTTTTTTCCGGATTTTTCAAAAAAAAAATTTCCGGATATTTTTTTCCGGATTTTTTTTTCCGGATTTTTCCATATTTTTTTTCCGGATTTTTCACAAAAAAAATTCCGGATTTTTCCAGATTTTTTTTTCCGGATTTTTCGGATTTTTTTTCCGGATTTTTTTTTCCGGATTTTTTTTCCGGATTTTTTTTTCCGGATTTTTTTTTTTAGGATTTTTTTTTCAGGATTTTATTTTTCAGGATTTTTCCATATTTTTTTTCCGGATTTGTCAAAAAAAAAATTTTCGGATTTTTTTTTTCCGGATTTATTTTTTCCGGATTTTTCTGATTTTTTTTCCGGATTTTGTTTCCGGATTTTTCCATATTTTTTTTCCGGATTTTTCGGATTTTTTTTACCGGACTTTTTTTCCGGATTTTTCCGGATTTTTTTTTCCAGATTTTTTCGGATTTTTTTTTCCGGATTTTTCCGGATTTTTTTTTCCGGATTTTTCCGGATTTTTATTTTCCGGATTTTTTTTCCGGATTTTTTTTTCCGGATTTTTCCGGATTTTTTTTTTCGGATTTTTTTTTCCAGATTTTTTTTCCGGATTTTTCCGGATTTTTTTTCCGGATTTTTCCGGATTTTTTTTCCGGATTTGTCAAAAAAAAAATTCCGGAATTTTCCGGATTTTTTTTTCGGGATTTTTCCAAAAAAAATTTTCCGGAATTTTTTTTTCGGGATTTTTCCGGATTTTTTTTTCAGGATTTTTTTTTCCTGATTTTTTTTTTCCGGATTTTTCCATATTTTTTTTCCGGATTTGTCAAAAAAAAAATTCCGGAATTTTCCGGATTTTTTTTTCGGGATTTTTCCAAAAAAAATTTCCGGAATTTTTTTTTCGGGATTTTTCCGGATTTTTTTTTCCGGATTTTTTTTCCGGATTTTTTTTTCCAGATTTTTTTTCCGGATTTTTCCGGATTTTTTGTTTCCGGATCTTTCCGGATTTTTTTTCTGGATTTTTCCGGATTTTTTTCCGGATTTTTTTTTCCTGATTTTTTTTTTCCGGATTTTTTTTCCGGATTTTTTTTTACTGATTTTTTTTTCCGGATTTTTTTTTCCGGATTTTTTCGGATTTTTATTACCGGATTTTTTTTCCGGATTTTTTTTACCGGACTTTTTTTCCGGGTTTTTCCAGATTTTTTTTTCCGGATTTTTCGGATTTTTTTTCCGGATTTTTTTTTCCAGATTTTTTTTCCAGATTTTTCCGGATTTTTTTTCCAGATTTTTTTTCCTGATTTTTTTTTTCAGGATTTTTTTTTCCTGATTTTTTTTCCCGGATTTTTCCAGATTTTTTTTCCGGATTTGTCAAAAAAAAAAATTTTCGGATTTTTTTTTTCCGGATTTTTCGGAGTGTTTTTTCCGGATTTTTCAAAAAAAAAATTCAGGATTTTTTTTTCCGGATTTTTTTTTTCCGGATTTTTTTTTCCGGATTTTTCCATATTTTTTTTCAGGATTTTTAAAAAAAAAAATTCCGGAATTTTCCGGATTTTTTTTTTCGGGATTTTTCCAAAAAAAATTTTCCGGTTTTTTTTTTCGAGATTTTTCCGGATTTTTTTTCCGGATTTTTCGGATTTTTTTTCCGGATTTTTTTTTCCAGATTTTTTTTTCCAGATTTTTTTTTCAGGATTTTTTTTTCAGGATTTTTTTTTCAGGATTTTTCCATATTTTTTTTCCGGATTTTTCAAAAAAAAAATTCCGGATTTTTCCGGATTTTTTTTTTCGGGATTTTTCCAAAAAAAAAATTCCGGATTTTTTTTTTCGGGATTTTTCCGGATTTTTTTTCCGGATTTTTCTGATTTTTTTTCCAGATTTTTTTTCCTGGATTTTTCCGGATTTTTTTTTTCCGGATTTTTCGGATTTTTTTCCGGATTTTTTTTTCCGGATTTTTTTTCCAGATTTTTCCGGATTTTTTTTCCAGATTTTTTTTCCTGATTTTTTTTTCCGGATTTTTTTTTTCCAGATTTTTCCAGATTTTTTTTCCGGATTTTTTTTTCCAGATTTTTCCGGATTTTTTTTTCCGGATTTTTCCGGATTTTTTTTTTCCGGATTTTTTTTCCGGATTTTTTTTTCCGGATTTTTTTTTTCGGATTTTTTTTCCGGGATTTTTCCAAAAAAAAATTTCAGGATTTTTCGGATTTTTTTTCCGGATTTTTTTTCCAGATTTTTTTTCCGGATTTTTCCGGATTTTTTTTCCGGATTTTTTTTTTCCGGATTTTTGTTTCCGGATTTTTCCATATTTTTTTTCCGGATTTTTCAAAAAAAAAATTCCGGATTTTTCCGGATTTTTTTTTTCGGGATTTTTCCAAAAAAAAATTTCCGGATTTTTTTTTTCTGGATTTTTCCGGATTTTTTTTCCTGATTTTTTTTCCTGATTTTTTTTTTCCGAATTTGTCAAAAAAAAAAATTTCGGATTTTTTTTTTCCGGATTTATTTTTTCCAGATTTTTTGGATTTTTTTTCCGGATTTTTCAAAAAAAAAATTTCCGGATATTTTTTTCCGGATTTTTTTTTCCGGATTTTTCCATATTTTTTTTCCGGATTTTTCAAAAAAAAAATTCCGGATTTTTCCAGATTTTTTTTCCGGATTTTTCCGGATTTTTTTTCTGGATTTTTCCGGATTTTTTTTCCGGATTTTTTTTTCCTGATTTTTTTTTTCCGGATTTTTCGGATTTTTTTTCCGGATTTTTTTTCCAGATTTTTTTTCCGGATTTTTCCGGATTTTTTTTCCTGATTTTTTTTCCTGATTTTTTTTTTCCGGATTTGTCAAAAAAAAAATTTCAGGATTTTTTTTTCCGGATTTTTTTTTTCCGGATTTTTTGGATTTTTTTTCCGGATTTTTCAAAAAAAAAATTTCAGGATTTTTCAGATTTTTTTTCCGGATTTTTTTTCCAGATTTTTTTTCCTGATTTTTCCGGATTTTTTTTTCGGGATTTTTCCGGATTTTTTTTTTCCGGATTTTTTTTCCTGATTTTTTTTTCCAGATTTTTTTTCCTGATTTTTTTTTTCCGGATTTATTTTTTCCAGATTTTTTGGATTTTTTTTCCGGATTTTTCAAAAAAAAAATTTCCGGATATTTTTTTCCGGATTTTTTTTTCCGGATTTTTCCATATTTTTTTTCCGGATTTTTCACAAAAAAAATTCCGGATTTTTCCAGATTTTTTTTTCCGGATTTTTCGGATTTTTTTTCCGGATTTTTTTTTCCGGATTTTTTTTCCGGATTTTTTTTTCCGGATTTTTTTTTTCAGGATTTTTTTTTCAGGATTTTTTTTTTCAGGATTTTTCCATATTTTTTTTCCGGATTTGTCCAAAAAAAAATTTTCGGATTTTTTTTTTCCGGATTTATTTTTTCCGGATTTTTCTGATTTTTTTTCCGGATTTTGTTTCCGGATTTTTCCATATTTTTTTTCCGGATTTTTCGGATTTTTTTTACCGGACTTTTTTTCCGGATTTTTCCGGATTTTTTTTTCCAGATTTTTTCGGATTTTTTTTTCCGGATTTTTCCGGATTTTTTTTTCCGGATTTTTCCGGATTTTTATTTTCCGGATTTTTTTTCCGGATTTTTTTTTCCGGATTTTTCCGGATTTTTTTTTTCGGATTTTTTTTTCCAGATTTTTTTTCCGGATTTTTCCGGATTTTTTTTCCGGATTTTTCCGGATTTTTTTTCCGGATTTGTCAAAAAAAAAATTCCGGAATTTTCCGGATTTTTTTTTCGGGATTTTTCCAAAAAAAATTTTCCGGAATTTTTTTTTCGGGATTTTTCCGGATTTTTTTTTCAGGATTTTTTTTTCCTGATTTTTTTTTTCCGGATTTTTCCATATTTTTTTTCCGGATTTGTCAAAAAAAAAATTCCGGAATTTTCCGGATTTTTTTTTCGGGATTTTTCCAAAAAAATTTTCCGGAATTTTTTTTTCGGGATTTTTCCGGATTTTTTTTTCCGGATTTTTTTTCCGGATTTTTTTTTCCAGATTTTTTTTCCGGATTTTTCCGGATTTTTTGTTTCCGGATTTTTCCGGATTTTTTTTCTGGATTTTTCCGGATTTTTTTCCGGATTTTTTTTTCCTGATTTTTTTTTTCCGGATTTTTTTTCCGGATTTTTTTTTACTGATTTTTTTTCCGGATTTTTTTTTCCGGATTTTTTCAGATTTTTTTTTCCGGATTTTTCGGATTTTTTTTCCGGATTTTTTTTTCCAGATTTTTTTTCCAGATTTTTCCGGATTTTTTTTCCAGATTTTTTTTCCTGATTTTTTTTTTCAGGATTTTTTTTTCCTGATTTTTTTTCCCGGATTTTTCCAGATTTTTTTTCCGGATTTGTCAAAAAAAAAAATTTTCGGATTTTTTTTTTCCGGATTTTTCGGAGTGTTTTTTCCGGATTTTTCAAAAAAAAAATTCAGGATTTTTTTTTCCGGATTTTTTTTTTCTGGATTTTTTTTTCCGGATTTTTCCATATTTTTTTTCAGGATTTTTAAAAAAAAAAATTCCGGAATTTTCCGGATTTTTTTTTTCGGGATTTTTCCAAAAAAAATTTTCCGGTTTTTTTTTTCGAGATTTTTCCGGATTTTTTTTCCGGATTTTTCGGATTTTTTTTCCGGATTTTTTTTTCCAGATTTTTTTTTCAGGATTTTTTTTTCAGGATTTTTTTTTCAGGATTTTTCCATATTTTTTTTCCGGATTTTTCAAAAAAAAAATTCCGGATTTTTCCGGATTTTTTTTTTCGGGATTTTTCCAAAAAAAAAATTCCGGATTTTTTTTTTCGGGATTTTTCCGGATTTTTTTTCCGGATTTTTCTGATTTTTTTTCCAGATTTTTTTTCCTGGATTTTTCCGGATTTTTTTTTTCCGGATTTTTCGGATTTTTTTCCGGATTTTTTTTTCCGGATTTTTTTTCCAGATTTTTCCGGATTTTTTTTCCAGATTTTTTTTCCTGATTTTTTTTTTCAGGATTTTTTTTTCCGGATTTTTTTTTTCCGGATTTTTCCAGATTTTTTTTCCGGATTTTTTTTTCCAGATTTTTTTTCCGGATTTCTCCGGATTTTTTGTATCCGGATTTTTCCGGATTTTTTTTCCTGATTTTTTTTTTCCGGAATTGTCGAAAAAAAAATTTTCGGATTTTTTTTTTCCGGATTTATTTTTTCCGGATTTTTCGGATTTTTTTTCCGGATTTTTGCAAAAAAAAATTTCCGGATCTTTTTTTTCGGGATTTTTCCGGGTTTTTTTTTCCGGATTTTTCGGATTTTTTTTACGGATTTTTCCTGATTTTTTTTTCCGGATTTTTCGGATTTTTTTTCCGGATTTTTTTTTCCAGATTTTTTTTCCGGATTTTTCCGGATTTTTTGTTTCCGGATTTTTCCGGATTTTTTTTCTGGATTTTTCAAAAAAAAAATTCAGGATTTTTCGGATTTTTTTTCCGGATTTTTTTTCCAGATTTTTTTTTTCCGGATTTGTCAAAAAAAAAATTTCGGATTTTTTTTTTCCGGATTTTTTTTTTCCGGATTTTTCGGATTTTTTTTCCGGATTTTTCAGAAAAAAAATTTCAGGATTTTTTTTTCAGGATTTTTTTTTTCCGGATTTTTTTTTCCGGATTTTTCCATATTTTTTTTCCGGATTTTTCAAAAAAAAATTCCGGATTTTTCCGGATTTTTTTTCCGGATTTGTCAAAAAAAAAATTTCGGATTTTTTTTTTCCGGATTTATTTTTTCCGGATTTTTCGGATTTTTTTTCCGGATTTTTCAAAACAAAAAAATTCCGGATTTTTTTTTCCGGTTTTTTTTTTCCGGATTTTTTTTTCCGGATTTTTCCATATTTTTTTTCCGGATTTTTCAAAAAAAAAATTCCGGATTTTTCCGGATTTTTTTTCCGGGATTTTTCCAAAAAAAATTTTCCGGATTTTTTTTTTCGGGATTTTTCCGGATTTTTTTTTCCAGATTTTTTTTCCGGATTTTTCCGGATTTTTTGTTTCCGGATTTTTCCGGATTTTTTTTCTGGATTTTTCCGGATTTTTTTCCGGATTTTTTTTTACTGATTTTTTTTCCGGATTTTTTCGGATTTTTTCGGATTTTTATTACCGGATTTTTTTTACCGGACTTTTTTTCTGGGTTTTTCCAGATTTTTTTTTCCGGATTTTTCGGATTTTTTTTCCGGATTTTTTTTTCCAGATTTTTTTTCCAGATTTTTCCGGATTTTTTTTCCAGATTTTTTTTCCTGATTTTTTTTTTCAGGATTTTTTTTTCCTGATTTTTTTTCCCGGATTTTTCCAGATTTTTTTTCCGGATTTGTCAAAAAAAAAAATTTTCGGATTTTTTTTTTCCGGATTTTTCGGAGTGTTTTTTCCGGATTTTTCAAAAAAAAAATTCAGGATTTTTTTTTCCGGATTTTTTTTTTCCGGATTTTTTTTTCCGGATTTTTCCATATTTTTTTTCAGGATTTTTTAAAAAAAAAATTCCGGAATTTTCCGGATTTTTTTTTTCGGGATTTTTCCAAAAAAAATTTTCCGGTTTTTTTTTTCGAGATTTTTCCGGATTTTTTTTCCGGATTTTTCGGATTTTTTTTCCGGATTTTTTTTTCCAGATTTTTTTTTCAGGATTTTTTTTTCAGGATTTTTCCATATTTTTTTTCCGGATTTTTCAAAAAAAAAATTCCGGATTTTTCCGGATTTTTTTTTTCGGGATTTTTCCAAAAAAAAAATTCCGGATTTTTTTTTTCGGGATTTTTCCGGATTTTTTTTCCGGATTTTTCTGATTTTTTTTCCAGATTTTTTTTCCTGGATTTTTCCGGATTTTTTTTTTCCGGATTTTTCGGATTTTTTTCCGGATTTTTTTTTCCGGATTTTTTTTCCAGATTTTTCCGGATTTTTTTTCCAGATTTTTTTTCCTGATTTTTTTTTCCGGATTTTTTTTTTCCGGATTTTTCCAGATTTTTTTTCCGGATTTTTTTTTCCAGATTTTTCCGGATTTTTTTTTCCGGATTTTTTTTTCCGGATTTTTCCGGATTTTTTTTTTCCGGATTTTTTTTCCGGTTTTTTTTTCCGGATTTTTTTTTTCGGATTTTTTTTCCGGGATTTTTCCAAAAAAAAATTTCAGGATTTTTCGGATTTTTTTTCCGGATTTTTTTTCCAGATTTTTTTTCCGGATTTTTCCGGATTTTTTTTCCGGATTTTTTTTTTCCGGATTTTTGTTTCCGGATTTTTCCATATTTTTTTTCCGGATTTTTCAAAAAAAAAATTCCGGATTTTTCCGGATTTTTTTTTTCGGGATTTTTCCAAAAAAAAATTTCCGGATTTTTTTTTTCGGGATTTTTCCGGATTTTTTTTCCTGATTTTTTTTCCTGATTTTTTTTTTCCGAATTTTTTTTCCAGATTTTTTTTCCAGATTTTTCCGGATTTTTTTTCCAGATTTTTTTTCCTGATTTTTTTTTTCAGGATTTTTTTTTCCGGATTTTTCCAGATTTTTTTTCCGGATTTTTTTTTTCAGATTTTTTTTCAGGATTTCTCCGGATTTTTTGTTTCCGGATTTTTCCGGATTTTTTTTCCTGATTTTTTTTTTCCGGATTTGTCAAAAAAAAAATTTTCGGATTTTTTTTTTCCGGATTTATTTTTTCCGGATTCTTCGGATTTTTTTTCCGGATTTTTGCAAAAAAAAATTTCCGGATTTTTTTTTCGGGATTTTTCCGGATTTTTTGTTTCCGGATTTTTCTGGTTTTTTTTTCCCGGATTTTTCCGGATTTTTTTTCCGGATTTTTTTTCCCGGATTTTTTTTCCGGATTTTTTTTTACTGATTTTTTTTTCCGGATTTTTTTTTCGGATTTTTTTTTTCTGATTTTTCCGGATTTTTTTTCCGGATTTTTTCGGATTTTTTTTTCCGGAAATTTTTTTTCCGATTTTTTTTCCGGATTTTTCCGGATTTTTTTTTCCGGATTTTTTCGGATTTTTTTTTCCGGATTTTTCCGGATTTTTTTTCCGGATTTTTCCTGATTTTTTTTTCCGGATTTTTTTTCCAGATTTTTTTTCCGGATTTTTCCTGATTTTTTTTCCTGATTTTTTTTCCTGATTTTTTTTTTCCGGATTTGTCAAAAAAAAAATTTTCGGATTTTTTTTTTCCGGATTTATTTTTTCCGGATTTTTCGGATTTTTTTTCCGGATTTTTCAAAAAAAAAAATTCAGGATTTTTTTTTCCGGATTTTTTTTTCCGGATTTTTTCGGATTTTTTTTTCCGGATTTTTCCGGATTTTTTTTCCGGATTTTTTTTCCAGATTTTTTTTCCGGATTTTTCCTGATTTTTTTTCCTGATTTTTTTTCCTGATTTTTTTTTTCCGGATTTGTCAAAAAAAAAATTTTCGGATTTTTTTTTTCCGGATTTTTTTTTTCGGGATTTTTCCGGATTTTTTTTTCCGGATTTTTCGGATTTTTTTTCCGGATTTTTTTTTCCAGATTTTTTTTCTGGATTTTTCCGGATTTTTTGTTTCCGGATTTTTCCGGATTTTTTTTCCGGATTTTTCCGGATTTATTTTCCTGAATTTTTTTTCCTGATTTTTTTTTCCTGATTTTTTCGGATTTTTTTTTCCTGATTTTTTCGGATTTTTTTTACCAGATTTTTTTTCCGGATTTTTCCGGATTTTTTTTTTCCGGATTTTTCGGATTTTTTTTCCGGATTTTTTTTTCCAGATTTTTTTTCCTGATTTTTTTTTTCAGGATTTTTTTTTCAGGATTTTTTTTTTCAGGATTTTTCCATATTTTTTTTCCGGATTTGTCAAAAAAAAAATTTTTCGGATTTTTTTTTTCCGGATTTATTTTTTCCGGATTTTTCAGATTTTTTTTCCGGATTTTTCAAAAAAAAAAAATTCCGGATTTTTTTTTCCGGTTTTTTTTTTCCGGATTTTTTTTTCCGGATTTTTCCATATTTTTTTTCCGGATTTTTCAAAAAAAAAATTCCGGATTTTTCCAGATTTTTTTTCCGGATTTTTCCGGATGTTTTCCGGATTTTTTTTTTCCGGATTTTTGTTTCCGGATTTTTCCATATTTTTTTTCCGGATTTTTCAAAAAAAAAATTCCGGATTTTTCCGGATTTTTTTTTTCGGGATTTTTCCAAAAAAAAATTTCCGGATTTTTTTTTTCGGGATTTTTCCGGATTTTTTTTTCCGGATTTTTCGGATTTTTTTTCCGGATTTTTTTTCCAGATTTTTTTTCCGGATTTTTCCGGATTTTTTTTCCGGATTTTTTTTCCTGATTTTTTTTTTACGAATTTGTCAAAAAAAAAATTTTCGGATTTTTTTTTTTCCGGATTTATTTTTTCCAGATTTTTTGGATTTTTTTTCCGGATTTTTCAAAAAAAAATTTTCCGGATATTTTTTTCCGGATTTTTTTTTCCGGATTTTTCCATATTTTTTTTCCGGATTTTTCAAAAAAAAAATTCCGGATTTTTCCAGATTTTTTTTCCGGATTTTTCCGGATTTTTTTTCTGGATTTTTCCGGATTTTTTTTCCGGATTTTTTTTTCCTGATTTTTTTTTTCCGGATTTTTCGGATTTTTTTTCCGGATTTTTTTTCCAGATTTTTTTTCCGGATTTTTCCGGATTTTTTTTCCTGATTTTTTTTCCTGATTTTTTTTTTCCGGATTTGTCAAAAAAAAAATTTCAGGATTTTTTTTTCCGGATTTTTTTTTTCCGGATTTTTTGGATTTTTTTTCCGGATTTTTCAAAAAAAAAATTTCAGGATTTTTCAGATTTTTTTTCCGGATTTTTTTTCCAGATTTTTTTTCCTGATTTTTCCGGATTTTTTTTTCGGGATTTTTCCGGATTTTTTTTTTCCGGATTTTTTTTCCTGATTTTTTTTTCCAGATTTTTTTTCCTGATTTTTTTTTTCCGGATTTATTTTTTCCAGATTTTTTGGATTTTTTTTCCGGATTTTTCAAAAAAAAAATTTCCGGATATTTTTTTCCGGATTTTTTTTTCCGGATTTTTCCATATTTTTTTTCCGGATTTTTCACAAAAAAAATTCCGGATTTTTCCAGATTTTTTTTTCCGGATTTTTCGGATTTTTTTTCCGGATTTTTTTTTCCGGATTTTTTTTCCGGATTTTTTTTTCCGGATTTTTTTTTTCAGGATTTTTTTTTCAGGATTTTTTTTTTCAGGATTTTTCCATATTTTTTTTCCGGATTTGTCAAAAAAAAAATTTTCGGATTTTTTTTTTCCGGATTTATTTTTTCCGGATTTTTCTGATTTTTTTTCCGGATTTTGTTTCCGGATTTTTCCATATTTTTTTTCCGGATTTTTCGGATTTTTTTTACCGGACTTTTTTTCCGGATTTTTCCGGATTTTTTTTTCCAGATTTTTTCGGATTTTTTTTTCCGGATTTTTCCGGATTTTTTTTTCCGGATTTTTCCGGATTTTTATTTTCCGGATTTTTTTTCCGGATTTTTTTTTCCGGATTTTTCCGGATTTTTTTTTTCGGATTTTTTTTTCCAGATTTTTTTTCCGGATTTTTCCGGATTTTTTTTCCGGATTTTTCCGGATTTTTTTTCCGGATTTGTCAAAAAAAAATTCCGGAATTTTCCGGATTTTTTTTTCGGGATTTTTCCAAAAAAAATTTCCGGAATTTTTTTTTCGGGATTTTTCCGGATTTTTTTTTCCGGATTTTTTTTCCGGATTTTTTTTTCCAGATTTTTTTTCCGGATTTTTCCGGATTTTTTGTTTCCGGATCTTTCCGGATTTTTTTTCTGGATTTTTCCGGATTTTTTTCCGGATTTTTTTTTCCTGATTTTTTTTTTCCGGATTTTTTTTCCGGATTTTTTTTTACTGATTTTTTTTTCCGGATTTTTTTTTCCGGATTTTTTCGGATTTTTATTACCGGATTTTTTTTCCGGATTTTTTTTACCGGATTTTTTCGGATTTTTATTACCGGATTTTTTTTCCGGATTTTTTTTACCGGACTTTTTTTCCGGGTTTTTCCAGATTTTTTTTTCCGGATTTTTCGGATTTTTTTTCCGGATTTTTTTTTCCAGATTTTTTTTCCAGATTTTTCCGGATTTTTTTTCCAGATTTTTTTTCCTGATTTTTTTTTTCAGGATTTTTTTTTCCTGATTTTTTTTCCCGGATTTTTCCAGATTTTTTTTCCGGATTTGTCAAAAAAAAAAATTTTCGGATTTTTTTTTTCCGGATTTTTCGGAGTGTTTTTTCCGGATTTTTCAAAAAAAAAATTCAGGATTTTTTTTTCCGGATTTTTTTTTTCCGGATTTTTTTTTCCGGATTTTTCCATATTTTTTTTCAGGATTTTTAAAAAAAAAAATTCCGGAATTTTCCGGATTTTTTTTTTCGGGATTTTTCCAAAAAAAATTTTCCGGTTTTTTTTTTCGAGATTTTTCCGGATTTTTTTTCCGGATTTTTCGGATTTTTTTTCCGGATTTTTTTTTCCAGATTTTTTTTTCAGGATTTTTTTTTCAGGATTTTTTTTTCAGGATTTTTCCATATTTTTTTTCCGGATTTTTCAAAAAAAAAATTCCGGATTTTTCCGGATTTTTTTTTTCGGGATTTTTCCAAAAAAAAAATTCCGGATTTTTTTTTTCGGGATTTTTCCGGATTTTTTTTCCGGATTTTTCTGATTTTTTTTCCAGATTTTTTTTCCTGGATTTTTCCGGATTTTTTTTTTCCGGATTTTTCGGATTTTTTTCCGGATTTTTTTTTCCGGATTTTTTTTCCAGATTTTTCCGGATTTTTTTTCCAGATTTTTTTTCCTGATTTTTTTTTCCGGATTTTTTTTTTCCAGATTTTTCCAGATTTTTTTTCCGGATTTTTTTTTCCAGATTTTTCCGGATTTTTTTTTCCGGATTTTTCCGGATTTTTTTTTTCCGGATTTTTTTTCCGGATTTTTTTTTCCGGATTTTTTTTTTCGGATTTTTTTTCCGGGATTTTTCCAAAAAAAAATTTCAGGATTTTTCGGATTTTTTTTCCGGATTTTTTTTCCAGATTTTTTTTCCGGATTTTTCCGGATTTTTTTTCCGGATTTTTTTTTTCCGGATTTTTGTTTCCGGATTTTTCCATATTTTTTTTCCGGATTTTTCAAAAAAAAAATTCCGGATTTTTCCGGATTTTTTTTTTCGGGATTTTTCCAAAAAAAAATTTCCGGATTTTTTTTTTCTGGATTTTTCCGGATTTTTTTTCCTGATTTTTTTTCCTGATTTTTTTTTTCCGAATTTGTCAAAAAAAAAATTTTCGGATTTTTTTTTTCCGGATTTATTTTTTCCAGATTTTTTGGATTTTTTTTCCGGATTTTTCAAAAAAAAAATTTCCGGATATTTTTTTCCGGATTTTTTTTTCCGGATTTTTCCATATTTTTTTTCCGGATTTTTCAAAAAAAAAATTCCGGATTTTTCCAGATTTTTTTTCCGGATTTTTCCGGATTTTTTTTCTGGATTTTTCCGGATTTTTTTTCCGGATTTTTTTTTCCTGATTTTTTTTTTCCGGATTTTTCGGATTTTTTTTCCGGATTTTTTTTCCAGATTTTTTTTCCGGATTTTTCCGGATTTTTTTTCCTGATTTTTTTTCCTGATTTTTTTTTTCCGGATTTGTCAAAAAAAAAATTTCAGGATTTTTTTTTCCGGATTTTTTTTTTCCGGATTTTTTGGATTTTTTTTCCGGATTTTTCAAAAAAAAAATTTCAGGATTTTTCAGATTTTTTTTCCGGATTTTTTTTCCAGATTTTTTTTCCTGATTTTTCCGGATTTTTTTTTCGGGATTTTTCCGGATTTTTTTTTTCCGGATTTTTTTTCCTGATTTTTTTTTCCAGATTTTTTTTCCTGATTTTTTTTTTCCGGATTTATTTTTTCCAGATTTTTTGGATTTTTTTTCCGGATTTTTCAAAAAAAAAATTTCCGGATATTTTTTTCCGGATTTTTTTTTCCGGATTTTTCCATATTTTTTTTCCGGATTTTTCACAAAAAAAATTCCGGATTTTTCCAGATTTTTTTTTCCGGATTTTTCGGATTTTTTTTCCGGATTTTTTTTTCCGGATTTTTTTTCCGGATTTTTTTTTCCGGATTTTTTTTTTCAGGATTTTTTTTTCAGGATTTTTTTTTTCAGGATTTTTCCATATTTTTTTTCCGGATTTGTCAAAAAAAAAATTTTCGGATTTTTTTTTTCCGGATTTATTTTTTCCGGATTTTTCTGATTTTTTTTCCGGATTTTGTTTCCGGATTTTTCCATTTTTTTTTCCGGATTTTTCGGATTTTTTTTACCGGACTTTTTTTCCGGATTTTTCCATATTTTTTTTCCGGATTTGTCAAAAAAAAATTCCGGAATTTTCCGGATTTTTTTTTCGGGATTTTTCCAAAAAAATTTTCCGGAATTTTTTTTTCGGGATTTTTCCGGATTTTTTTTTCCGGATTTTTTTTCCGGATTTTTTTTTCCAGATTTTTTTTCCGGATTTTTCCGGATTTTTTGTTTCCGGATTTTTCCGGATTTTTTTTCTGGATTTTTCCGGATTTTTTTCCGGATTTTTTTTTCCTGATTTTTTTTTTCCGGATTTTTTTTCCGGATTTTTTTTTACTGATTTTTTTTCCGGATTTTTTTTTCCGGATTTTTTCGGATTTTTATTACCGGATTTTTTTTCCGGATTTTTTTTACCGGACTTTTTTTCCGGGTTTTTCCAGATTTTTTTTTCCGGATTTTTCGGATTTTTTTTCCGGATTTTTTTTTCCAGATTTTTTTTCCAGATTTTTCCGGATTTTTTTTCCAGATTTTTTTTCCTGATTTTTTTTTTCAGGATTTTTTTTTCCTGATTTTTTTTCCCGGATTTTTCCAGATTTTTTTTCCGGATTTGTCAAAAAAAAAAATTTTCGGATTTTTTTTTTCCGGATTTTTCGGAGTGTTTTTTCCGGATTTTTCAAAAAAAAAATTCAGGATTTTTTTTTCCGGATTTTTTTTTTCCGGATTTTTTTTTCCGGATTTTTCCATATTTTTTTTCAGGATTTTTAAAAAAAAAAATTCCGGAATTTTCCGGATTTTTTTTTTCGGGATTTTTCCAAAAAAAATTTTCCGGTTTTTTTTTTCGAGATTTTTCCGGATTTTTTTTCCGGATTTTTCGGATTTTTTTTCCGGATTTTTTTTTCCAGATTTTTTTTTCAGGATTTTTTTTTCAGGATTTTTTTTTCAGGATTTTTCCATATTTTTTTTCCGGATTTTTCAAAAAAAAAATTCCGGATTTTTCCGGATTTTTTTTTTCGGGATTTTTCCAAAAAAAAAATTCCGGATTTTTTTTTTCGGGATTTTTCCGGATTTTTTTTCCGGATTTTTCTGATTTTTTTTCCAGATTTTTTTTCCTGGATTTTTCCGGATTTTTTTTTTCCGGATTTTTCGGATTTTTTTCCGGATTTTTTTTTCCGGATTTTTTTTCCAGATTTTTCCGGATTTTTTTTCCAGATTTTTTTTCCTGATTTTTTTTTTCAGGATTTTTTTTTCCGGATTTTTTTTTTCCGGATTTTTCCAGATTTTTTTTCCGGATTTTTTTTTCCAGATTTTTTTTCCGGATTTCTCCGGATTTTTTGTATCCGGATTTTTCCGGATTTTTTTTCCTGATTTTTTTTTTCCGGAATTGTCGAAAAAAAAATTTTCGGATTTTTTTTTTCCGGATTTATTTTTTCCGGATTTTTCGGATTTTTTTTCCGGATTTTTGCAAAAAAAAATTTCCGGATCTTTTTTTTCGGGATTTTTCCGGGTTTTTTTTTCCGGATTTTTCGGATTTTTTTTACGGATTTTTCCTGATTTTTTTTTCCGGATTTTTCGGATTTTTTTTCCGGATTTTTTTTTCCAGATTTTTTTTCCGGATTTTTCCGGATTTTTTGTTTCCGGATTTTTCCGGATTTTTTTTCTGGATTTTTCAAAAAAAAAAATTCAGGATTTTTCGGATTTTTTTTCCGGATTTTTTTTCCAGATTTTTTTTTTCCGGATTTGTCAAAAAAAAAATTTCGGATTTTTTTTTTCCGGATTTTTTTTTTCCGGATTTTTCGGATTTTTTTTCCGGATTTTTCAGAAAAAAAATTTCAGGATTTTTTTTTCAGGATTTTTTTTTTCCGGATTTTTTTTTCCGGATTTTTCCATATTTTTTTTCCGGATTTTTCAAAAAAAAATTCCGGATTTTTCCGGATTTTTTTTTCGGGATTTTTCCAAAAAAATTTTCCGGAATTTTTTTTTCGGGATTTTTCCGGATTTTTTTTTCCGGATTTTTTTTCCGGATTTTTTTTTCCAGATTTTTTTTCCGGATTTTTCCGGATTTTTTGTTTCCGGATTTTTCCGGATTTTTTTTCTGGATTTTTCCGGATTTTTTTCCGGATTTTTTTTTCCTGATTTTTTTTTTCCGGATTTTTTTTCCGGATTTTTTTTTACTGATTTTTTTTCCGGATTTTTTTTTCCGGATTTTTTCGGATTTTTATTACCGGATTTTTTTTCCGGATTTTTTTTACCGGACTTTTTTTCCGGGTTTTTCCAGATTTTTTTTTCCGGATTTTTCGGATTTTTTTTCCGGATTTTTTTTTCCAGATTTTTTTTCCAGATTTTTCCGGATTTTTTTTCCAGATTTTTTTTCCTGATTTTTTTTTTCAGGATTTTTTTTTCCTGATTTTTTTTCCCGGATTTTTCCAGATTTTTTTTCCGGATTTGTCAAAAAAAAAAATTTTCGGATTTTTTTTTTCCGGATTTTTCGGAGTGTTTTTTCCGGATTTTTCAAAAAAAAAATTCAGGATTTTTTTTTCCGGATTTTTTTTTTCCGGATTTTTTTTTCCGGATTTTTCCATATTTTTTTTCAGGATTTTTAAAAAAAAAAATTCCGGAATTTTCCGGATTTTTTTTTTCGGGATTTTTCCAAAAAAAATTTTCCGGTTTTTTTTTTCGAGATTTTTCCGGATTTTTTTTCCGGATTTTTCGGATTTTTTTTCCGGATTTTTTTTTCCAGATTTTTTTTTCAGGATTTTTTTTTCAGGATTTTTTTTTCAGGATTTTTCCATATTTTTTTTCCGGATTTTTCAAAAAAAAAATTCCGGATTTTTCCGGATTTTTTTTTTCGGGATTTTTCCAAAAAAAAAATTCCGGATTTTTTTTTTCGGGATTTTTCCGGATTTTTTTTCCGGATTTTTCTGATTTTTTTTCCAGATTTTTTTTCCTGGATTTTTCCGGATTTTTTTTTTCCGGATTTTTCGGATTTTTTTCCGGATTTTTTTTTCCGGATTTTTTTTCCAGATTTTTCCGGATTTTTTTTCCAGATTTTTTTTCCTGATTTTTTTTTTCAGGATTTTTTTTTCCGGATTTTTTTTTTCCGGATTTTTCCAGATTTTTTTTCCGGATTTTTTTTTCCAGATTTTTTTTCCGGATTTCTCCGGATTTTTTGTATCCGGATTTTTCCGGATTTTTTTTCCTGATTTTTTTTTTCCGGAATTGTCGAAAAAAAAATTTTCGGATTTTTTTTTTCCGGATTTATTTTTTCCGGATTTTTCGGATTTTTTTTCCGGATTTTTGCAAAAAAAAATTTCCGGATCTTTTTTTTCGGGATTTTTCCGGGTTTTTTTTTCCGGATTTTTCGGATTTTTTTTACGGATTTTTCCTGATTTTTTTTTCCGGATTTTTCGGATTTTTTTTCCGGATTTTTTTTTCCAGATTTTTTTTCCGGATTTTTCCGGATTTTTTGTTTCCGGATTTTTCCGGATTTTTTTTCTGGATTTTTCAAAAAAAAAAATTCAGGATTTTTCGGATTTTTTTTCCGGATTTTTTTTCCAGATTTTTTTTTTCCGGATTTGTCAAAAAAAAAATTTCGGATTTTTTTTTTCCGGATTTTTTTTTTCCGGATTTTTCGGATTTTTTTTCCGGATTTTTCAGAAAAAAAATTTCAGGATTTTTTTTTCAGGATTTTTTTTTTCCGGATTTTTTTTTCCGGATTTTTCCATATTTTTTTTCCGGATTTTTCAAAAAAAAATTCCGGATTTTTCCGGATTTTTTTTCCGGATTTGTCAAAAAAAAAATTTCGGATTTTTTTTTTCCGGATTTATTTTTTCCGGATTTTTCGGATTTTTTTTCCGGATTTTTCAAAAAAAAAAAATTCCGGATTTTTTTTTCCGGTTTTTTTTTTCCGGATTTTTTTTTCCGGATTTTTCCATATTTTTTTTCCGGATTTTTCAAAAAAAAAATTCCGGATTTTTCCGGATTTTTTTTCCGGGATTTTTCCAAAAAAAATTTTCCGGATTTTTTTTTTCGGGATTTTTCCGGATTTTTTTTTCCAGATTTTTTTTCCGGATTTTTCCGGATTTTTTGTTTCCGGATTTTTCCGGATTTTTTTTCTGGATTTTTCCGGATTTTTTTCCGGATTTTTTTTTACTGATTTTTTTTCCGGATTTTTTCGGATTTTTTCGGATTTTTATTACCGGATTTTTTTTACCGGACTTTTTTTCTGGGTTTTTCCAGATTTTTTTTTCCGGATTTTTCGGATTTTTTTTCCGGATTTTTTTTTCCAGATTTTTTTTCCAGATTTTTCCGGATTTTTTTTCCAGATTTTTTTTCCTGATTTTTTTTTTCAGGATTTTTTTTTCCTGATTTTTTTTCCCGGATTTTTCCAGATTTTTTTTCCGGATTTGTCAAAAAAAAAAATTTTCGGATTTTTTTTTTCCGGATTTTTCGGAGTGTTTTTTCCGGATTTTTCAAAAAAAAAATTCAGGATTTTTTTTTCCGGATTTTTTTTTTCCGGATTTTTTTTTCCGGATTTTTCCATATTTTTTTTCAGGATTTTTTAAAAAAAAAATTCCGGAATTTTCCGGATTTTTTTTTTCGGGATTTTTCCAAAAAAAATTTTCCGGTTTTTTTTTTCGAGATTTTTCCGGATTTTTTTTCCGGATTTTTCGGATTTTTTTTCCGGATTTTTTTTTCCAGATTTTTTTTTCAGGATTTTTTTTTCAGGATTTTTCCATATTTTTTTTCCGGATTTTTCAAAAAAAAAATTCCGGATTTTTCCGGATTTTTTTTTTCGGGATTTTTCCAAAAAAAAAATTCCGGATTTTTTTTTTCGGGATTTTTCCGGATTTTTTTTCCGGATTTTTCTGATTTTTTTTCCAGATTTTTTTTCCTGGATTTTTCCGGATTTTTTTTTTCCGGATTTTTCGGATTTTTTTCCGGATTTTTTTTTCCGGATTTTTTTTCCAGATTTTTCCGGATTTTTTTTCCAGATTTTTTTTCCTGATTTTTTTTTTCAGGATTTTTTTTTCCGGATTTTTTTTTTCCGGATTTTTCCAGATTTTTTTTCCGGATTTTTTTTTCCAGATTTTTTTTCCGGATTTCTCCGGATTTTTTGTATCCGGATTTTTCCGGATTTTTTTTCCTGATTTTTTTTTTCCGGAATTGTCGAAAAAAAAATTTTCGGATTTTTTTTTTCCGGATTTATTTTTTCCGGATTTTTCGGATTTTTTTTCCGGATTTTTGCAAAAAAAAATTTCCGGATCTTTTTTTTCGGGATTTTTCCGGGTTTTTTTTTCCGGATTTTTCGGATTTTTTTTACGGATTTTTCCTGATTTTTTTTTCCGGATTTTTCGGATTTTTTTTCCGGATTTTTTTTTCCAGATTTTTTTTCCGGATTTTTCCGGATTTTTTGTTTCCGGATTTTTCCGGATTTTTTTTCTGGATTTTTCAAAAAAAAAAATTCAGGATTTTTCGGATTTTTTTTCCGGATTTTTTTTCCAGATTTTTTTTTTCCGGATTTGTCAAAAAAAAAATTTCGGATTTTTTTTTTCCGGATTTTTTTTTTCCGGATTTTTCGGATTTTTTTTCCGGATTTTTCAGAAAAAAAATTTCAGGATTTTTTTTTCAGGATTTTTTTTTTCCGGATTTTTTTTTCCGGATTTTTCCATATTTTTTTTCCGGATTTTTCAAAAAAAAATTCCGGATTTTTCCGGATTTTTTTTTCGGGATTTTTCCAAAAAAATTTTCCGGAATTTTTTTTTCGGGATTTTTCCGGATTTTTTTTTCCGGATTTTTTTTCCGGATTTTTTTTTCCAGATTTTTTTTCC
This sequence comes from Pelobates fuscus, assembly GCF_036172605.1. Lineage (NCBI taxonomy): Eukaryota > Metazoa > Chordata > Amphibia > Anura > Pelobatidae > Pelobates > Pelobates fuscus. The sequence goes on along the minus strand of NW_026961923.1, from coordinate 880,566 downwards.
GGATTTTTCCGGATTTTTTGTTTCCGGATTTTTCCGGATTTTTTTTCTGGATTTTTCCGGATTTTTTTCCGGATTTTTTTTTCCTGATTTTTTTTTTCCGGATTTTTTTTCCGGATTTTTTTTTACTGATTTTTTTTCCGGATTTTTTTTTCCGGATTTTTTCGGATTTTTATTACCGGATTTTTTTTCCGGATTTTTTTTACCGGACTTTTTTTCCGGGTTTTTCCAGATTTTTTTTTCCGGATTTTTCGGATTTTTTTTCCGGATTTTTTTTTCCAGATTTTTTTTCCAGATTTTTCCGGATTTTTTTTCCAGATTTTTTTTCCTGATTTTTTTTTTCAGGATTTTTTTTTCCTGATTTTTTTTCCCGGATTTTTCCAGATTTTTTTTCCGGATTTGTCAAAAAAAAAAATTTTCGGATTTTTTTTTTCCGGATTTTTCGGAGTGTTTTTTCCGGATTTTTCAAAAAAAAAATTCAGGATTTTTTTTTCCGGATTTTTTTTTTCCGGATTTTTTTTTCCGGATTTTTCCATATTTTTTTTCAGGATTTTTAAAAAAAAAAATTCCGGAATTTTCCGGATTTTTTTTTTCGGGATTTTTCCAAAAAAAATTTTCCGGTTTTTTTTTTCGAGATTTTTCCGGATTTTTTTTCCGGATTTTTCGGATTTTTTTTCCGGATTTTTTTTTCCAGATTTTTTTTTCAGGATTTTTTTTTCAGGATTTTTTTTTCAGGATTTTTCCATATTTTTTTTCCGGATTTTTCAAAAAAAAAATTCCGGATTTTTCCGGATTTTTTTTTTCGGGATTTTTCCAAAAAAAAAATTCCGGATTTTTTTTTTCGGGATTTTTCCGGATTTTTTTTCCGGATTTTTCTGATTTTTTTTCCAGATTTTTTTTCCTGGATTTTTCCGGATTTTTTTTTTCCGGATTTTTCGGATTTTTTTCCGGATTTTTTTTTCCGGATTTTTTTTCCAGATTTTTCCGGATTTTTTTTCCAGATTTTTTTTCCTGATTTTTTTTTTCAGGATTTTTTTTTCCGGATTTTTTTTTTCCGGATTTTTCCAGATTTTTTTTCCGGATTTTTTTTTCCAGATTTTTTTTCCGGATTTCTCCGGATTTTTTGTATCCGGATTTTTCCGGATTTTTTTTCCTGATTTTTTTTTTCCGGAATTGTCGAAAAAAAAATTTTCGGATTTTTTTTTTCCGGATTTATTTTTTCCGGATTTTTCGGATTTTTTTTCCGGATTTTTGCAAAAAAAAATTTCCGGATCTTTTTTTTCGGGATTTTTCCGGGTTTTTTTTTCCGGATTTTTCGGATTTTTTTTACGGATTTTTCCTGATTTTTTTTTCCGGATTTTTCGGATTTTTTTTCCGGATTTTTTTTTCCAGATTTTTTTTCCGGATTTTTCCGGATTTTTTGTTTCCGGATTTTTCCGGATTTTTTTTCTGGATTTTTCAAAAAAAAAAATTCAGGATTTTTCGGATTTTTTTTCCGGATTTTTTTTCCAGATTTTTTTTTTCCGGATTTGTCAAAAAAAAAATTTCGGATTTTTTTTTTCCGGATTTTTTTTTTCCGGATTTTTCGGATTTTTTTTCCGGATTTTTCAGAAAAAAAATTTCAGGATTTTTTTTTCAGGATTTTTTTTTTCCGGATTTTTTTTTCCGGATTTTTCCATATTTTTTTTCCGGATTTTTCAAAAAAAAATTCCGGATTTTTCCGGATTTTTTTTCCGGATTTGTCAAAAAAAAAATTTCGGATTTTTTTTTTCCGGATTTATTTTTTCCGGATTTTTCGGATTTTTTTTCCGGATTTTTCAAAAAAAAAAAATTCCGGATTTTTTTTTCCGGTTTTTTTTTTCCGGATTTTTTTTTCCGGATTTTTCCATATTTTTTTTCCGGATTTTTCAAAAAAAAAATTCCGGATTTTTCCGGATTTTTTTTCCGGGATTTTTCCAAAAAAAATTTTCCGGATTTTTTTTTTCGGGATTTTTCCGGATTTTTTTTTCCAGATTTTTTTTCCGGATTTTTCCGGATTTTTTGTTTCCGGATTTTTCCGGATTTTTTTTCTGGATTTTTCCGGATTTTTTTCCGGATTTTTTTTTACTGATTTTTTTTCCGGATTTTTTCGGATTTTTTCGGATTTTTATTACCGGATTTTTTTTACCGGACTTTTTTTCTGGGTTTTTCCAGATTTTTTTTTCCGGATTTTTCGGATTTTTTTTCCGGATTTTTTTTTCCAGATTTTTTTTCCAGATTTTTCCGGATTTTTTTTCCAGATTTTTTTTCCTGATTTTTTTTTTCAGGATTTTTTTTTCCTGATTTTTTTTCCCGGATTTTTCCAGATTTTTTTTCCGGATTTGTCAAAAAAAAAAATTTTCGGATTTTTTTTTTCCGGATTTTTCGGAGTGTTTTTTCCGGATTTTTCAAAAAAAAAATTCAGGATTTTTTTTTCCGGATTTTTTTTTTCCGGATTTTTTTTTCCGGATTTTTCCATATTTTTTTTCAGGATTTTTTAAAAAAAAAATTCCGGAATTTTCCGGATTTTTTTTTTCGGGATTTTTCCAAAAAAAATTTTCCGGTTTTTTTTTTCGAGATTTTTCCGGATTTTTTTTCCGGATTTTTCGGATTTTTTTTCCGGATTTTTTTTTCCAGATTTTTTTTTCAGGATTTTTTTTTCAGGATTTTTCCATATTTTTTTTCCGGATTTTTCAAAAAAAAAATTCCGGATTTTTCCGGATTTTTTTTTTCGGGATTTTTCCAAAAAAAAAATTCCGGATTTTTTTTTTCGGGATTTTTCGGGATTTTTTTTCCGGATTTTTCTGATTTTTTTTCCAGATTTTTTTTCCTGGATTTTTCCGGATTTTTTTTTTCCGGATTTTTCGGATTTTTTTCCGGATTTTTTTTTCCGGATTTTTTTTCCAGATTTTTCCGGATTTTTTTTCCAGATTTTTTTTCCTGATTTTTTTTTCCGGATTTTTTTTTTCCGGATTTTTCCAGATTTTTTTTCCGGATTTTTTTTTCCAGATTTTTCCGGATTTTTTTTTCCGGATTTTTTTTTCCGGATTTTTCCGGATTTTTTTTTTCCGGATTTTTTTTCCGGATTTTTTTTTCCGGATTTTTTTTTTCGGATTTTTTTTCCGGGATTTTTCCAAAAAAAAATTTCAGGATTTTTCGGATTTTTTTTCCGGATTTTTTTTCCAGATTTTTTTTCCGGATTTTTCCGGATTTTTTTTCCGGATTTTTTTTTTCCGGATTTTTGTTTCCGGATTTTTCCATATTTTTTTTCCGGATTTTTCAAAAAAAAAATTCCGGATTTTTCCGGATTTTTTTTTTCGGGATTTTTCCAAAAAAAAATTTCCGGATTTTTTTTTTCGGGATTTTTCCGGATTTTTTTTCCTGATTTTTTTTCCTGATTTTTTTTTCCGAATTTGTCAAAAAAAAAATTTTCGGATTTTTTTTTTCCGGATTTATTTTTTCCAGATTTTTTGGATTTTTTTTCCGGATTTTTCAAAAAAAAAATTTCCGGATATTTTTTTCCGGATTTTTTTTTCCGGATTTTTCCATATTTTTTTTCCGGATTTTTCAAAAAAAAAATTCCGGATTTTTCCAGATTTTTTTTCCGGATTTTTCCGGATTTTTTTTCTGGATTTTTCCGGATTTTTTTTCCGGATTTTTTTTTCCTGATTTTTTTTTTCCGGATTTTTCGGATTTTTTTTCCGGATTTTTTTTCCAGATTTTTTTTCCGGATTTTTCCGGATTTTTTTTCCTGATTTTTTTTCCTGATTTTTTTTTTCCGGATTTGTCAAAAAAAAAATTTCAGGATTTTTTTTTCCGGATTTTTTTTTTCCGGATTTTTTGGATTTTTTTTCCGGATTTTTCAAAAAAAAAATTTCAGGATTTTTCAGATTTTTTTTCCGGATTTTTTTTCCAGATTTTTTTTCCTGATTTTTCCGGATTTTTTTTTCGGGATTTTTCCGGATTTTTTTTTTCCGGATTTTTTTTCCTGATTTTTTTTTCCAGATTTTTTTTCCTGATTTTTTTTTTCCGGATTTATTTTTTCCAGATTTTTTGGATTTTTTTTCCGGATTTTTCAAAAAAAAAATTTCCGGATATTTTTTTCCGGATTTTTTTTTCCGGATTTTTCCATATTTTTTTTCCGGATTTTTCACAAAAAAAATTCCGGATTTTTCCAGATTTTTTTTTCCGGATTTTTCGGATTTTTTTTCCGGATTTTTTTTTCCGGATTTTTTTTCCGGATTTTTTTTTCCGGATTTTTTTTTTCAGGATTTTTTTTTCAGGATTTTTTTTTTCAGGATTTTTCCATATTTTTTTTCCGGATTTGTCAAAAAAAAAATTTTCGGATTTTTTTTTTCCGGATTTATTTTTTCCGGATTTTTCTGATTTTTTTTCCGGATTTTGTTTCCGGATTTTTCCATATTTTTTTTCCGGATTTTTCGGATTTTTTTTACCGGACTTTTTTTCCGGATTTTTCCGGATTTTTTTTTCCAGATTTTTTCGGATTTTTTTTTCCGGATTTTTCCGGATTTTTTTTTCCGGATTTTTCCGGATTTTTATTTTCCGGATTTTTTTTCCGGATTTTTTTTTCCGGATTTTTCCGGATTTTTTTTTTCGGATTTTTTTTACCGGACTTTTTTTCCGGGTTTTTCCAGATTTTTTTTTCCGGATTTTTCGGATTTTTTTTCCGGATTTGTCAAAAAAAAAAATTTTCGGATTTTTTTTTTCCGGATTTTTCGGAGTGTTTTTTCCGGATTTTTCAAAAAAAAAATTCAGGATTTTTTTTTCCGGATTTTTTTTTTCCGGATTTTTTTTTCCGGATTTTTCCATATTTTTTTTCAGGATTTTTAAAAAAAAAAATTCCGGAATTTTCCGGATTTTTTTTTTCGGGATTTTTCCAAAAAAAATTTTCCGGTTTTTTTTTTCGAGATTTTTCCGGATTTTTTTTCCGGATTTTTCGGATTTTTTTTCCGGATTTTTTTTTCCAGATTTTTTTTTCAGGATTTTTTTTTCCTGATTTTTTTTCCCGGATTTTTCCAGATTTTTTTTCCGGATTTGTCAAAAAAAAAAATTTTCGGATTTTTTTTTTCCGGATTTTTCGGAGTGTTTTTTCCGGATTTTTCAAAAAAAAAATTCAGGATTTTTTTTTCCGGATTTTTTTTTTCCGGATTTTTTTTTCCGGATTTTTCCATATTTTTTTTCAGGATTTTTAAAAAAAAAAATTCCGGAATTTTCCGGATTTTTTTTTTCGGGATTTTTCCAAAAAAAATTTTCCGGTTTTTTTTTTCGAGATTTTTCCGGATTTTTTTTCCGGATTTTTCGGATTTTTTTTCCGGATTTTTTTTTCCAGATTTTTTTTTCAGGATTTTTTTTTCAGGATTTTTTTTTCAGGATTTTTCCATATTTTTTTTCCGGATTTTTCAAAAAAAAAATTCCGGATTTTTCCGGATTTTTTTTTTCGGGATTTTTCCAAAAAAAAAATTCCGGATTTTTTTTTTCGGGATTTTTCCGGATTTTTTTTACGGATTTTTCTGATTTTTTTTCCAGATTTTTTTTCCTGGATTTTTCCGGATTTTTTTTTTCCGGATTTTTCGGATTTTTTTCCGGATTTTTTTTTCCGGATTTTTTTTCCAGATTTTTCCGGATTTTTTTTCCAGATTTTTTTTCCTGATTTTTTTTTTCAGGATTTTTTTTTCCGGATTTTTTTTTTCCGGATTTTTCCAGATTTTTTTTCCGGATTTTTTTTTCCAGATTTTTTTTCCGGATTTCTCCGGATTTTTTGTATCCGGATTTTTCCGGATTTTTTTTCCTGATTTTTTTTTTCCGGAATTGTCGAAAAAAAAATTTTCGGATTTTTTTTTTCCGGATTTATTTTTTCCGGATTTTTCGGATTTTTTTTCCGGATTTTTGCAAAAAAAAATTTCCGGATCTTTTTTTTCGGGATTTTTCCGGGTTTTTTTTTCCGGATTTTTCGGATTTTTTTTACGGATTTTTCCTGATTTTTTTTTCCGGATTTTTCGGATTTTTTTTCCGGATTTTTTTTTCCAGATTTTTTTTCCGGATTTTTCCGGATTTTTTGTTTCCGGATTTTTCCGGATTTTTTTTCTGGATTTTTCAAAAAAAAAAATTCAGGATTTTTCGGATTTTTTTTCCGGATTTTTTTTCCAGATTTTTTTTTTCCGGATTTGTCAAAAAAAAAATTTCGGATTTTTTTTTTCCGGATTTTTTTTTTCCGGATTTTTCGGATTTTTTTTCCGGATTTTTCAGAAAAAAAATTTCAGGATTTTTTTTTCAGGATTTTTTTTTTCCGGATTTTTTTTTCCGGATTTTTCCATATTTTTTTTCCGGATTTTTCAAAAAAAAATTCCGGATTTTTCCGGATTTTTTTTCCGGATTTGTCAAAAAAAAAATTTCGGATTTTTTTTTTCCGGATTTATTTTTTCCGGATTTTTCGGATTTTTTTTCCGGATTTTTCAAAAAAAAAAAATTCCGGATTTTTTTTTCCGGTTTTTTTTTTCCGGATTTTTTTTTCCGGATTTTTCCATATTTTTTTTCCGGATTTTTCAAAAAAAAAATTCCGGATTTTTCCGGATTTTTTTTCCGGGATTTTTCCAAAAAAAATTTTCCGGATTTTTTTTTTCGGGATTTTTCCGGATTTTTTTTTCCAGATTTTTTTTCCGGATTTTTCCGGATTTTTTGTTTCCGGATTTTTCCGGATTTTTTTTCTGGATTTTTCCGGATTTTTTTCCGGATTTTTTTTTACTGATTTTTTTTCCGGATTTTTTCGGATTTTTTCGGATTTTTATTACCGGATTTTTTTTACCGGACTTTTTTTCTGGGTTTTTCCAGATTTTTTTTTCCGGATTTTTCGGATTTTTTTTCCGGATTTTTTTTTCCAGATTTTTTTTCCAGATTTTTCCGGATTTTTTTTCCAGATTTTTTTTCCTGATTTTTTTTTTCAGGATTTTTTTTTCCTGATTTTTTTTCCCGGATTTTTCCAGATTTTTTTTCCGGATTTGTCAAAAAAAAAAATTTTCGGATTTTTTTTTTCCGGATTTTTCGGAGTGTTTTTTCCGGATTTTTCAAAAAAAAAATTCAGGATTTTTTTTTCCGGATTTTTTTTTTCCGGATTTTTTTTTCCGGATTTTTCCATATTTTTTTTCAGGATTTTTTAAAAAAAAAATTCCGGAATTTTCCGGATTTTTTTTTTCGGGATTTTTCCAAAAAAAATTTTCCGGTTTTTTTTTTCGAGATTTTTCCGGATTTTTTTTCCGGATTTTTCGGATTTTTTTTCCGGATTTTTTTTTCCAGATTTTTTTTTCAGGATTTTTTTTTCAGGATTTTTCCATATTTTTTTTCCGGATTTTTCAAAAAAAAAATTCCGGATTTTTCCGGATTTTTTTTTTCGGGATTTTTCCAAAAAAAAAATTCCGGATTTTTTTTTTCGGGATTTTTCCGGATTTTTTTTCCGGATTTTTCTGATTTTTTTTCCAGATTTTTTTTCCTGGATTTTTCCGGATTTTTTTTTTCCGGATTTTTCGGATTTTTTTCCGGATTTTTTTTTCCGGATTTTTTTTCCAGATTTTTCCGGATTTTTTTTCCAGATTTTTTTTCCTGATTTTTTTTTCCGGATTTTTTTTTTCCGGATTTTTCCAGATTTTTTTTCCGGATTTTTTTTTCCAGATTTTTCCGGATTTTTTTTTCCGGATTTTTTTTTCCGGATTTTTCCGGATTTTTTTTTTCCGGATTTTTTTTCCGGATTTTTTTTTCCGGATTTTTTTTTTCGGATTTTTTTTCCGGGATTTTTCCAAAAAAAAATTTCAGGATTTTTCGGATTTTTTTTCCGGATTTTTTTTCCAGATTTTTTTTCCGGATTTTTCCGGATTTTTTTTCCGGATTTTTTTTTTCCGGATTTTTGTTTCCGGATTTTTCCATATTTTTTTTCCGGATTTTTCAAAAAAAAAATTCCGGATTTTTCCGGATTTTTTTTTTCGGGATTTTTCCAAAAAAAAATTTCCGGATTTTTTTTTTCGGGATTTTTCCGGATTTTTTTTCCTGATTTTTTTTCCTGATTTTTTTTTCCGAATTTGTCAAAAAAAAAATTTTCGGATTTTTTTTTTCCGGATTTATTTTTTCCAGATTTTTTGGATTTTTTTTCCGGATTTTTCAAAAAAAAAATTTCCGGATATTTTTTTCCGGATTTTTTTTTCCGGATTTTTCCATATTTTTTTTCCGGATTTTTCAAAAAAAAAATTCCGGATTTTTCCAGATTTTTTTTCCGGATTTTTCCGGATTTTTTTTCTGGATTTTTCCGGATTTTTTTTCCGGATTTTTTTTTCCTGATTTTTTTTTTCCGGATTTTTCGGATTTTTTTTCCGGATTTTTTTTCCAGATTTTTTTTCCGGATTTTTCCGGATTTTTTTTCCTGATTTTTTTTCCTGATTTTTTTTTTCCGGATTTGTCAAAAAAAAAATTTCAGGATTTTTTTTTCCGGATTTTTTTTTTCCGGATTTTTTGGATTTTTTTTCCGGATTTTTCAAAAAAAAAATTTCAGGATTTTTCAGATTTTTTTTCCGGATTTTTTTTCCAGATTTTTTTTCCTGATTTTTCCGGATTTTTTTTTCGGGATTTTTCCGGATTTTTTTTTTCCGGATTTTTTTTCCTGATTTTTTTTTCCAGATTTTTTTTCCTGATTTTTTTTTTCCGGATTTATTTTTTCCAGATTTTTTGGATTTTTTTTCCGGATTTTTCAAAAAAAAAATTTCCGGATATTTTTTTCCGGATTTTTTTTTCCGGATTTTTCCATATTTTTTTTCCGGATTTTTCACAAAAAAAATTCCGGATTTTTCCAGATTTTTTTTTCCGGATTTTTCGGATTTTTTTTCCGGATTTTTTTTTCCGGATTTTTTTTCCGGATTTTTTTTTCCGGATTTTTTTTTTCAGGATTTTTTTTTCAGGATTTTTTTTTTCAGGATTTTTCCATATTTTTTTTCCGGATTTGTCAAAAAAAAAATTTTCGGATTTTTTTTTTCCGGATTTATTTTTTCCGGATTTTTCTGATTTTTTTTCCGGATTTTGTTTCCGGATTTTTCCATATTTTTTTTCCGGATTTTTCGGATTTTTTTTACCGGACTTTTTTTCCGGATTTTTCCGGATTTTTTTTTCCAGATTTTTTCGGATTTTTTTTTCCGGATTTTTCCGGATTTTTTTTTCCGGATTTTTCCGGATTTTTATTTTCCGGATTTTTTTTCCGGATTTTTTTTTTCGGATTTTTTTTACCGGACTTTTTTTCCGGGTTTTTCCAGATTTTTTTTTCCGGATTTTTTTTCCGGATTTTTTTTTCCGGATTTTTTTTTTCGGATTTTTTTTCCGGGATTTTTCCAAAAAAAAATTTCAGGATTTTTCGGATTTTTTTTCCGGATTTTTTTTCCAGATTTTTTTTCCGGATTTTTCCGGATTTTTTTTCCGGATTTTTTTTTTCCGGATTTTTGTTTCCGGATTTTTCCATATTTTTTTTCCGGATTTTTCAAAAAAAAAATTCCGGATTTTTCCGGATTTTTTTTTTCGGGATTTTTCCAAAAAAAAATTTCCGGATTTTTTTTTTCTGGATTTTTCCGGATTTTTTTTCCTGATTTTTTTTCCTGATTTTTTTTTTCCGAATTTGTCAAAAAAAAAATTTTCGGATTTTTTTTTTCCGGATTTATTTTTTCCAGATTTTTTGGATTTTTTTTCCGGATTTTTCAAAAAAAAAATTTCCGGATATTTTTTTCCGGATTTTTTTTTCCGGATTTTTCCATATTTTTTTTCCGGATTTTTCAAAAAAAAAATTCCGGATTTTTCCAGATTTTTTTTCCGGATTTTTCCGGATTTTTTTTCTGGATTTTTCCGGATTTTTTTTCCGGATTTTTTTTTCCTGATTTTTTTTTTCCGGATTTTTCGGATTTTTTTTCCGGATTTTTTTTCCAGATTTTTTTTCCGGATTTTTCCGGATTTTTTTTCCTGATTTTTTTTCCTGATTTTTTTTTTCCGGATTTGTCAAAAAAAAAATTTCAGGATTTTTTTTTCCGGATTTTTTTTTTCCGGATTTTTTGGATTTTTTTTCCGGATTTTTCAAAAAAAAAATTTCAGGATTTTTCAGATTTTTTTTCCGGATTTTTTTTCCAGATTTTTTTTCCTGATTTTTCCGGATTTTTTTTTCGGGATTTTTCCGGATTTTTTTTTTCCGGATTTTTTTTCCTGATTTTTTTTTCCAGATTTTTTTTCCTGATTTTTTTTTTCCGGATTTATTTTTTCCAGATTTTTTGGATTTTTTTTCCGGATTTTTCAAAAAAAAAATTTCCGGATATTTTTTTCCGGATTTTTTTTTCCGGATTTTTCCATATTTTTTTTCCGGATTTTTCACAAAAAAAATTCCGGATTTTTCCAGATTTTTTTTTCCGGATTTTTCGGATTTTTTTTCCGGATTTTTTTTTCCGGATTTTTTTTCCGGATTTTTTTTTCCGGATTTTTTTTTTCAGGATTTTTTTTTCAGGATTTTTTTTTTCAGGATTTTTCCATATTTTTTTTCCGGATTTGTCAAAAAAAAAATTTTCGGATTTTTTTTTTCCGGATTTATTTTTTCCGGATTTTTCTGATTTTTTTTCCGGATTTTGTTTCCGGATTTTTCCATATTTTTTTTCCGGATTTTTCGGATTTTTTTTACCGGACTTTTTTTCCGGATTTTTCCGGATTTTTTTTTCCAGATTTTTTCGGATTTTTTTTTCCGGATTTTTCCGGATTTTTTTTTCCGGATTTTTCCGGATTTTTATTTTCCGGATTTTTTTTCCGGATTTTTTTTTCCGGATTTTTCCGGATTTTTTTTTTCGGATTTTTTTTACCGGACTTTTTTTCCGGGTTTTTCCAGATTTTTTTTTCCGGATTTTTCGGATTTTTTTTCCGGATTTTTTTTTCCAGATTTTTTTTCCAGATTTTTCCGGATTTTTTTTCCAGATTTTTTTTCCTGATTTTTTTTTTCAGGATTTTTTTTTCCTGATTTTTTTTCCCGGATTTTTCCAGATTTTTTTTCCGGATTTGTCAAAAAAAAAATTTTCGGATTTTTTTTTTCCGGATTTATTTTTTCCGGATTTTTCTGATTTTTTTTCCGGATTTTGTTTCCGGATTTTTCCATATTTTTTTTCCGGATTTTTCGGATTTTTTTTACCGGACTTTTTTTCCGGATTTTTCCGGATTTTTTTTTCCAGATTTTTTCGGATTTTTTTTTCCGGATTTTTCCGGATTTTTTTTTCCGGATTTTTCCGGATTTTTATTTTCCGGATTTTTTTTCCGGATTTTTTTTTCCGGATTTTTCCGGATTTTTTTTTTCGGATTTTTTTTTCCAGATTTTTTTTCCGGATTTTTCCGGATTTTTTTTCCGGATTTTTCCGGATTTTTTTTCCGGATTTGTCAAAAAAAAAATTCCGGAATTTTCCGGATTTTTTTTTTGGGATTTTTCCAAAAAAAATTTTCCGGAATTTTTTTTTCGGGATTTTTCCGGATTTTTTTTTCAGGATTTTTTTTTCCTGATTTTTTTTTTCCGGATTTTTCCATATTTTTTTTCCGGATTTGTCAAAAAAAAAATTCCGGAATTTTCCGGATTTTTTTTTCGGGATTTTTCCAAAAAAATTTTCCGGAATTTTTTTTTCGGGATTTTTCCGGATTTTTTTTTCCGGATTTTTTTTCCGGATTTTTTTTTCCAGATTTTTTTTCCGGATTTTTCCGGATTTTTTGTTTCCGGATTTTTCCGGATTTTTTTTCTGGATTTTTCCGGATTTTTTTCCGGATTTTTTTTTCCTGATTTTTTTTTTCCGGATTTTTTTTCCGGATTTTTTTTTACTGATTTTTTTTCCGGATTTTTTTTTCCGGATTTTTTCGGATTTTTATTACCGGATTTTTTTTCCGGATTTTTTTTACCGGACTTTTTTTCCGGGTTTTTCCAGATTTTTTTTTCCGGATTTTTCGGATTTTTTTTCCGGATTTTTTTTCCTGATTTTTTTTTTCAGGATTTTTTTTTCCTGATTTTTTTTCCCGGATTTTTCCAGATTTTTTTTCCGGATTTGTCAAAAAAAAAAATTTTCGGATTTTTTTTTTCCGGATTTTTCGGAGTGTTTTTTCCGGATTTTTCAAAAAAAAAATTCAGGATTTTTTTTTCCGGATTTTTTTTTTCCGGATTTTTTTTTCCGGATTTTTCCATATTTTTTTTCAGGATTTTTAAAAAAAAAAATTCCGGAATTTTCCGGATTTTTTTTTTCGGGATTTTTCCAAAAAAAATTTTCCGGTTTTTTTTTTCGAGATTTTTCCGGATTTTTTTTCCGGATTTTTCGGATTTTTTTTCCGGATTTTTTTTTCCAGATTTTTTTTTCAGGATTTTTTTTTCAGGATTTTTTTTTCAGGATTTTTCCATATTTTTTTTCCGGATTTTTCAAAAAAAAAATTCCGGATTTTTCCGGATTTTTTTTTTCGGGATTTTTCCAAAAAAAAAATTCCGGATTTTTTTTTTCGGGATTTTTCCGGATTTTTTTTCCGGATTTTTCTGATTTTTTTTCCAGATTTTTTTTCCTGGATTTTTCCGGATTTTTTTTTTCCGGATTTTTCGGATTTTTTTCCGGATTTTTTTTTCCGGATTTTTTTTCCAGATTTTTCCGGATTTTTTTTCCAGATTTTTTTTCCTGATTTTTTTTTTCAGGATTTTTTTTTCCGGATTTTTTTTTTCCGGATTTTTCCAGATTTTTTTTCCGGATTTTTTTTTCCAGATTTTTTTTCCGGATTTCTCCGGATTTTTTGTATCCGGATTTTTCCGGATTTTTTTTCCTGATTTTTTTTTTCCGGAATTGTCGAAAAAAAAATTTTCGGATTTTTTTTTTCCGGATTTATTTTTTCCGGATTTTTCGGATTTTTTTTCCGGATTTTTGCAAAAAAAAATTTCCGGATCTTTTTTTTCGGGATTTTTCCGGGTTTTTTTTTCCGGATTTTTCGGATTTTTTTTACGGATTTTTCCTGATTTTTTTTTCCGGATTTTTCGGATTTTTTTTCCGGATTTTTTTTTCCAGATTTTTTTTCCGGATTTTTCCGGATTTTTTGTTTCCGGATTTTTCCGGATTTTTTTTCTGGATTTTTCAAAAAAAAAAATTCAGGATTTTTCGGATTTTTTTTCCGGATTTTTTTTCCAGATTTTTTTTTTCCGGATTTGTCAAAAAAAAAATTTCGGATTTTTTTTTTCCGGATTTTTTTTTTCCGGATTTTTCGGATTTTTTTTCCGGATTTTTCAGAAAAAAAATTTCAGGATTTTTTTTTCAGGATTTTTTTTTTCCGGATTTTTTTTTCCGGATTTTTCCATATTTTTTTTCCGGATTTTTCAAAAAAAAATTCCGGATTTTTCCGGATTTTTTTTCCGGATTTGTCAAAAAAAAAATTTCGGATTTTTTTTTTCCGGATTTTTTTTTTCCGGATTTTTCGGATTTTTTTCCGGATTTTTTTTTCCGGATTTTTTTTCCAGATTTTTCCGGATTTTTTTTCCAGATTTTTTTTCCTGATTTTTTTTTTCAGGATTTTTTTTTCCGGATTTTTTTTTTCCGGATTTTTCCAGATTTTTTTTCCGGATTTTTTTTTCCAGATTTTTTTTCCGGATTTCTCCGGATTTTTTGTATCCGGATTTTTCCGGATTTTTTTTCCTGATTTTTTTTTTCCGGAATTGTCGAAAAAAAAATTTTCGGATTTTTTTTTTCCGGATTTATTTTTTCCGGATTTTTCGGATTTTTTTTCCGGATTTTTGCAAAAAAAAATTTCCGGATCTTTTTTTTCGGGATTTTTCCGGGTTTTTTTTTCCGGATTTTTCGGATTTTTTTTACGGATTTTTCCTGATTTTTTTTTCCGGATTTTTCGGATTTTTTTTCCGGATTTTTTTTTCCAGATTTTTTTTCCGGATTTTTCCGGATTTTTTGTTTCCGGATTTTTCCGGATTTTTTTTCTGGATTTTTCAAAAAAAAAAATTCAGGATTTTTCGGATTTTTTTTCCGGATTTTTTTTCCAGATTTTTTTTTTCCGGATTTGTCAAAAAAAAAATTTCGGATTTTTTTTTTCCGGATTTTTTTTTTCCGGATTTTTCGGATTTTTTTTCCGGATTTTTCAGAAAAAAAATTTCAGGATTTTTTTTTCAGGATTTTTTTTTTCCGGATTTTTTTTTCCGGATTTTTCCATATTTTTTTTCCGGATTTTTCAAAAAAAAATTCCGGATTTTTCCGGATTTTTTTTCCGGATTTGTCAAAAAAAAAATTTCGGATTTTTTTTTTCCGGATTTATTTTTTCCGGATTTTTCGGATTTTTTTTCCGGATTTTTCAAAAAAAAAAAATTCCGGATTTTTTTTTCCGGTTTTTTTTTTCCGGATTTTTTTTTCCGGATTTTTCCATATTTTTTTTCCGGATTTTTCAAAAAAAAAATTCCGGATTTTTCCGGATTTTTTTTCCGGGATTTTTCCAAAAAAAATTTTCCGGATTTTTTTTTTCGGGATTTTTCCGGATTTTTTTTTCCAGATTTTTTTTCCGGATTTTTCCGGATTTTTTGTTTCCGGATTTTTCCGGATTTTTTTTCTGGATTTTTCCGGATTTTTTTCCGGATTTTTTTTTACTGATTTTTTTTCCGGATTTTTTCGGATTTTTTCGGATTTTTATTACCGGATTTTTTTTACCGGACTTTTTTTCTGGGTTTTTCCAGATTTTTTTTTCCGGATTTTTCGGATTTTTTTTCCGGATTTTTTTTTCCAGATTTTTTTTCCAGATTTTTCCGGATTTTTTTTCCAGATTTTTTTTCCTGATTTTTTTTTTCAGGATTTTTTTTTCCTGATTTTTTTTCCCGGATTTTTCCAGATTTTTTTTCCGGATTTGTCAAAAAAAAAAATTTTCGGATTTTTTTTTTCCGGATTTTTCGGAGTGTTTTTTCCGGATTTTTCAAAAAAAAAATTCAGGATTTTTTTTTCCGGATTTTTTTTTTCCGGATTTTTTTTTCCGGATTTTTCCATATTTTTTTTCAGGATTTTTTAAAAAAAAAATTCCGGAATTTTCCGGATTTTTTTTTTCGGGATTTTTCCAAAAAAAATTTTCCGGTTTTTTTTTTCGAGATTTTTCCGGATTTTTTTTCCGGATTTTTCGGATTTTTTTTCCGGATTTTTTTTTCCAGATTTTTTTTTCAGGATTTTTTTTTCAGGATTTTTCCATATTTTTTTTCCGGATTTTTCAAAAAAAAAATTCCGGATTTTTCCGGATTTTTTTTTTCGGGATTTTTCCAAAAAAAAAATTCCGGATTTTTTTTTCCAGATTTTTCCGGATTTTTTTTTCCGGATTTTTTTTTCCGGATTTTTCCGGATTTTTTTTTTCCGGATTTTTTTTCCAGATTTTTTTTTCCGGATTTTTTTTTTCGGATTTTTTTTCCGGGATTTTTCCAAAAAAAAATTTCAGGATTTTTCGGATTTTTTTTCCGGATTTTTTTTCCAGATTTTTTTTCCGGATTTTTCCGGATTTTTTTTCCGGATTTTTTTTTTCCGGATTTTTGTTTCCGGATTTTTCCATATTTTTTTTCCGGATTTTTCAAAAAAAAAATTCCGGATTTTTCCGGATTTTTTTTTTCGGGATTTTTCCAAAAAAAAATTTCCGGATTTTTTTTTTCGGGATTTTTCCGGATTTTTTTTCCTGATTTTTTTTTTCCGAATTTGTCAAAAAAAAAATTTTCGGATTTTTTTTTTCCGGATTTATTTTTTCCAGATTTTTTGGATTTTTTTTCCGGATTTTTCAAAAAAAAAATTTCCGGATATTTTTTTCCGGATTTTTTTTTCCGGATTTTTCCATATTTTTTTTCCGGATTTTTCAAAAAAAAAATTCCGGATTTTTCCAGATTTTTTTTCCGGATTTTTCCGGATTTTTTTTCTGGATTTTTCCGGATTTTTTTTCCGGATTTTTTTTTCCTGATTTTTTTTTTCCGGATTTTTCGGATTTTTTTTCCGGATTTTTTTTCCAGATTTTTTTTCCGGATTTTTCCGGATTTTTTTTCCTGATTTTTTTTCCTGATTTTTTTTTTCCGGATTTGTCAAAAAAAAAATTTCAGGATTTTTTTTTCCGGATTTTTTTTTTCCGGATTTTTTGGATTTTTTTTCCGGATTTTTCAAAAAAAAAATTTCAGGATTTTTCAGATTTTTTTTCCGGATTTTTTTTCCAGATTTTTTTTCCTGATTTTTCCGGATTTTTTTTTCGGGATTTTTCCGGATTTTTTTTTTCCGGATTTTTTTTCCTGATTTTTTTTTCCAGATTTTTTTTCCTGATTTTTTTTTTCCGGATTTATTTTTTCCAGATTTTTTGGATTTTTTTTCCGGATTTTTCAAAAAAAAAATTTCCGGATATTTTTTTCCGGATTTTTTTTTCCGGATTTTTCCATATTTTTTTTCCGGATTTTTCACAAAAAAAATTCCGGATTTTTCCAGATTTTTTTTTCCGGATTTTTCGGATTTTTTTTCCGGATTTTTTTTTCCGGATTTTTTTTCCGGATTTTTTTTTCCGGATTTTTTTTTTCAGGATTTTTTTTTCAGGATTTTTTTTTTCAGGATTTTTCCATATTTTTTTTCCGGATTTGTCAAAAAAAAAATTTTCGGATTTTTTTTTTCCGGATTTATTTTTTCCGGATTTTTCTGATTTTTTTTCCGGATTTTGTTTCCGGATTTTTCCATATTTTTTTTCCGGATTTTTCGGATTTTTTTTACCGGACTTTTTTTCCGGATTTTTCCGGATTTTTTTTTCCAGATTTTTTCGGATTTTTTTTTCCGGATTTTTCCGGATTTTTTTTTCCGGATTTTTCCGGATTTTTATTTTCCGGATTTTTTTTCCGGATTTTTTTTTCCGGATTTTTCCGGATTTTTTTTTTCGGATTTTTTTTTCCAGATTTTTTTTCCGGATTTTTCCGGATTTTTTTTCCGGATTTTTCCGGATTTTTTTTCCGGATTTGTCAAAAAAAAAAATCCGGAATTTTCCGGATTTTTTTTTCGGGATTTTTCCAAAAAAAATTTTCCGGAATTTTTTTTTCGGGATTTTTCCGGATTTTTTTTTCAGGATTTTTTTTTCCTGATTTTTTTTTTCCGGATTTTTCCATATTTTTTTTCCGGATTTGTCAAAAAAAAAATTCCGGAATTTTCCGGATTTTTTTTTCGGGATTTTTCCAAAAAAATTTTCCGGAATTTTTTTTTCGGGATTTTTCCGGATTTTTTTTTCCGGATTTTTTTTCCGGATTTTTTTTTCCAGATTTTTTTTCCGGATTTTTCCGGATTTTTTGTTTCCGGATTTTTCCGGATTTTTTTTCTGGATTTTTCCGGATTTTTTTCCGGATTTTTTTTTCCTGATTTTTTTTTTCCGGATTTTTTTTTACTGATTTTTTTTCCGGATTTTTTTTTCCGGATTTTTTCGGATTTTTATTACCGGATTTTTTTTCCGGATTTTTTTTACCGGACTTTTTTTCCGGGTTTTTCCAGATTTTTTTTTCCGGATTTTTCGGATTTTTTTTCCGGATTTTTTTTTCCAGATTTTTTTTCCAGATTTTTCCGGATTTTTTTTCCAGATTTTTTTTCCTGATTTTTTTTTTCAGGATTTTTTTTTCCTGATTTTTTTTCCCGGATTTTTCCAGATTTTTTTTCCGGATTTGTCAAAAAAAAAAATTTTCGGATTTTTTTTTTCCGGATTTTTCGGAGTGTTTTTTCCGGATTTTTCAAAAAAAAAATTCAGGATTTTTTTTTCCGGATTTTTTTTTTCCGGATTTTTTTTTCCGGATTTTTCCATATTTTTTTTCAGGATTTTTAAAAAAAAAAATTCCGGAATTTTCCGGATTTTTTTTTTCGGGATTTTTCCAAAAAAAATTTTCCGGTTTTTTTTTTCGAGATTTTTCCGGATTTTTTTTCCGGATTTTTCGGATTTTTTTTCCGGATTTTTTTTTCCAGATTTTTTTTTCAGGATTTTTTTTTCAGGATTTTTTTTTCAGGATTTTTCCATATTTTTTTTCCGGATTTTTCAAAAAAAAAATTCCGGATTTTTCCGGATTTTTTTTTTCGGGATTTTTCCAAAAAAAAATTCCGGATTTTTTTTTTCGGGATTTTTCCGGATTTTTTTTCCGGATTTTTCTGATTTTTTTTCCAGATTTTTTTTCCTGGATTTTTCCGGATTTTTTTTTTCCGGATTTTTCGGATTTTTTTCCGGATTTTTTTTTCCGGATTTTTTTTCCAGATTTTTCCGGATTTTTTTTCCAGATTTTTTTTCCTGATTTTTTTTTTCAGGATTTTTTTTTCCGGATTTTTTTTTTCCGGATTTTTCCAGATTTTTTTTCCGGATTTTTTTTTCCAGATTTTTTTTCCGGATTTCTCCGGATTTTTTGTATCCGGATTTTTCCGGATTTTTTTTCCTGATTTTTTTTTTCCGGAATTGTCGAAAAAAAAATTTTCGGATTTTTTTTTTCCGGATTTATTTTTTCCGGATTTTTCGGATTTTTTTTCCGGATTTTTGCAAAAAAAAATTTCCGGATTTTTTTTTTCGGGATTTTTCCGGGTTTTTTTTTCCGGATTTTTCGGATTTTTTTTACGGATTTTTCCTGATTTTTTTTTCCGGATTTTTCGGATTTTTTTTCCGGATTTTTTTTTCCAGATTTTTTTTCCGGATTTTTCCGGATTTTTTGTTTCCGGATTTTTCCGGATTTTTTTTCTGGATTTTTCAAAAAAAAAAATTCAGGATTTTTCGGATTTTTTTTCCGGATTTTTTTTCCAGATTTTTTTTTTCCGGATTTGTCAAAAAAAAAATTTCGGATTTTTTTTTTCCGGATTTTTTTTTTCCGGATTTTTCGGATTTTTTTTCCGGATTTTTCAGAAAAAAAATTTCAGGATTTTTTTTTCAGGATTTTTTTTTTCCGGATTTTTTTTTCCGGATTTTTCCATATTTTTTTTCCGGATTTTTCAAAAAAAAATTCCGGATTTTTCCGGATTTTTTTTCCGGATTTGTCAAAAAAAAAATTTCGGATTTTTTTTTTCCGGATTTATTTTTTCCGGATTTTTCGGATTTTTTTTCCGGATTTTTCAAAAAAAAAAAATTCCGGATTTTTTTTTCCGGTTTTTTTTTTCCGGATTTTTTTTTCCGGATTTTTCCATATTTTTTTTCCGGATTTTTCAAAAAAAAAATTCCGGATTTTTCCGGATTTTTTTTCCGGGATTTTTCCAAAAAAAATTTTCCGGATTTTTTTTTTCGGGATTTTTCCGGATTTTTTTTTCCAGATTTTTTTTCCGGATTTTTCCGGATTTTTTGTTTCCGGATTTTTCCGGATTTTTTTTCTGGATTTTTCCGGATTTTTTTCCGGATTTTTTTTTACTGATTTTTTTTCCGGATTTTTTCGGATTTTTTCGGATTTTTATTACCGGATTTTTTTTACCGGACTTTTTTTCCGGGTTTTTCCAGATTTTTTTTTCCGGATTTTTCGGATTTTTTTTCCGGATTTTTTTTTCCAGATTTTTTTTCCAGATTTTTCCGGATTTTTTTTCCAGATTTTTTTTCCTGATTTTTTTTTTCAGGATTTTTTTTTCCTGATTTTTTTTCCCGGATTTTTCCAGATTTTTTTTCCGGATTTGTCAAAAAAAAAAATTTTCGGATTTTTTTTTTCCGGATTTTTCGGAGTGTTTTTTCCGGATTTTTCAAAAAAAAAATTCAGGATTTTTTTTTCCGGATTTTTTTTTTCCGGATTTTTTTTTCCGGATTTTTCAGGATTTTTTAAAAAAAAAATTCCGGAATTTTCCGGATTTTTTTTTTCGGGATTTTTCCAAAAAAAATTTTCCGGTTTTTTTTTTCGAGATTTTTCCGGATTTTTTTTCCGGATTTTTCGGATTTTTTTTCCGGATTTTTTTTTCCAGATTTTTTTTTCAGGATTTTTTTTTCAGGATTTTTTTTTCCGGATTTTTCTGATTTTTTTTCCAGATTTTTTTTCCTGGATTTTTCCGGATTTTTTTTTTCCGGATTTTTCGGATTTTTTTCCGGATTTTTTTTTCCGGATTTTTTTTCCAGATTTTTCCGGATTTTTTTTCCAGATTTTTTTTCCTGATTTTTTTTTCCGGATTTTTTTTTTCCGGATTTTTCCAGATTTTTTTTCCGGATTTTTTTTTCCAGATTTTTCCGGATTTTTTTTTCCGGATTTTTTTTTCCGGATTTTTCCGGATTTTTTTTTTCCGGATTTTTTTTCCGGATTTTTTTTTCCGGATTTTTTTTTCGGATTTTTTTTCCGGGATTTTTCCAAAAAAAAATTTCAGGATTTTTCGGATTTTTTTTCCGGATTTTTTTTCCAGATTTTTTTTCCGGATTTTTCCGGATTTTTTTTCCGGATTTTTTTTTTCCGGATTTTTGTTTCCGGATTTTTCCATATTTTTTTTCCGGATTTTTCAAAAAAAAAATTCCGGATTTTTCCGGATTTTTTTTTTCGGGATTTTTCCAAAAAAAAATTTCAGGATTTTTCGGATTTTTTTTCCGGATTTTTTTTCCAGATTTTTTTTCCGGATTTTTCCGGATTTTTTTTCCGGATTTTTTTTTTCCGGATTTTTGTTTCCGGATTTTTCCATATTTTTTTTCCGGATTTTTCAAAAAAAAAATTCCGGATTTTTCCGGATTTTTTTTTCCGGATTTTTTTTCCAGATTTTTCCGGATTTTTTTTCCAGATTTTTTTTCCTGATTTTTTTTTCCGGATTTTTTTTTTCCGGATTTTTCCAGATTTTTTTTCCGGATTTTTTTTTCCAGATTTTTCCGGATTTTTTTTTCCGGATTTTTTTTTCCGGATTTTTCCGGATTTTTTTTTTCCGGATTTTTTTTCCGGATTTTTTTTTCCGGATTTTTTTTTCGGATTTTTTTTCCGGGATTTTTCCAAAAAAAAATTTCAGGATTTTTCGGATTTTTTTTCCGGATTTTTTTTCCAGATTTTTTTTCCGGATTTTTCCGGATTTTTTTTCCGGATTTTTTTTTTCCGGATTTTTGTTTCCGGATTTTTCCATATTTTTTTTCCGGATTTTTCAAAAAAAAAATTCCGGATTTTTCCGGATTTTTTTTTTCGGGATTTTTCCAAAAAAAAATTTCCGGATTTTTTTTTTCGGGATTTTTCCGGATTTTTTTTCCTGATTTTTTTTCCTGATTTTTTTTTTCCGAATTTGTCAAAAAAAAAATTTTCGGATTTTTTTTTTCCGGATTTATTTTTTCCAGATTTTTTGGATTTTTTTTCCGGATTTTTCAAAAAAAAAATTTCCGGATATTTTTTTCCGGATTTTTTTTTCCGGATTTTTCCATATTTTTTTTCCGGATTTTTAAAAAAAAAAATTCCAGATTTTTCCAGATTTTTTTTCCGGATTTTTCCGGATTTTTTTTCCGGATTTTTTTTTTCCGGATTTTTGTTTCCGGATTTTTCCATATTTTTTTTCCGGATTTTTCAAAAAAAATATTCCGGATTTTTCCGGATTTTTTTTTTCGGGATTTTTCCAAAAAAAAATTTCCGGATTTTTTTTTTCGGGATTTTTCCGGATTTTTTTTTCCGGATTTTTCGGATTTTTTTTCCGGATTTTTTTTCCAGATTTTTTTTCCGGATTTTTCCGGATTTTTTTTCCTGATTTTTTTTCCTGATTTTTTTTTTCCGAATTTGTCAAAAAAAAAATTTTCGGATTTTTTTTTTCCGGATTTATTTTTTCCAGATTTTTTGGATTTTTTTTCCGGATTTTTCAAAAAAAAAATTTCCGGATATTTTTTTCCGGATTTTTTTTTCCGGATTTTTCCATATTTTTTTTCCGGATTTTTCAAAAAAAAAATTCCGGATTTTTCCAGATTTTTTTTTCCGGATTTTTCGGATTTTTTTTCCGGATTTTTTTTTCCAGATTTTTTTTCCGGATTTTTTTTTCCTGATTTTTTTTTTCCGGATTTTTTTTCCGGATTTTTTTTTTACTGATTTTTTTTTCCGGACTTTTTTTCCCGGATTTTTCCGGATTTTTTTTTTCCGGATTTTTTTTCCGGATTTTTTTTTCCGGATTTTTTTTTTCGGATTTTTTTTCCGGATTTTTCGGATTTTTTTTCCGGATTTTTTTTTCCGGATTTTTTTTTTCGGATTTTTTTTCCGGGATTTTTCCAAAAAAAAATTTCCGGATTTTTTTTTTCGGGATTTTTCCGGATTTTTTTTTCCGGATTTTTTTTCCGGATTTTTCCGGATTTTTTTTCCAGATTTTTTTTCCTGATTTTTTTTTTCAGGATTTTTTTTTCCGGATTTTTTTTTCCGGATTTTTCCATATTTTTTATCCGGATTTGTCAAAAAAAAAATTTTCGGATTTTTTTTTTCCGGATTTATTTTTTCCGGATTTTTCGGATTTTTTTTCCGGATTTTTCAAAAAAAAAAATTCAGTATTTTTCGGATTTTTTTTCCGGATTTTTTTTCCAGATTTTTTTTCCGGATTTTTCCGGATTTTTTTTTCCGGATTTTTTTTTCCCGGATTTTTCCGGATTTTTTTTTTCCGGATTTTTTTTCCGGATTTTTTTTTTCCGGATTTTTTTTTTCGGATTTTTTTTCCGGGATTTTTCCAAAAAAAAATTTCAGGATTTTTCGGATTTTTTTTCCGGATTTTTTTTCCAGATTTTTTTTCCGGATTTTTCCGGATTTTTTTTTCCGGATTTTTTTTTTCCGGATTTTTGTTTCCGGATTTTTCCATATTTTTTTTCCGGATTTTTAAAAAAAAAAATTCCGGATTTTTCCGGATTTTTTTTTTCGGGATTTTTCCGGATTTTTTTTCCGGATTTTTCTGATTTTTTTTCCAGATTTTTTTTCCTGGATTTTTCCGGATTTTTTTTTTCCGGATTTTTCGGATTTTTTTCCGGATTTTTTTTTCCGGATTTTTTTTCCAGATTTTTCCGGATTTTTTTTCCAGATTTTTTTTCCTGATTTTTTTTTTCAGGATTTTTTTTTCCGGATTTTTTTTTTCCGGATTTTTCCAGATTTTTTTTCCGGATTTTTTTTTCCAGATTTTTTTTCCGGATTTCTCCGGATTTTTTGTATCCGGATTTTTCCGGATTTTTTTTCCTGATTTTTTTTTTCCGGAATTGTCGAAAAAAAAATTTTCGGATTTTTTTTTTCCGGATTTATTTTTTCCGGATTTTTCGGATTTTTTTTCCGGATTTTTGCAAAAAAAAATTTCCGGATCTTTTTTTTCGGGATTTTTCCGGGTTTTTTTTTCCGGATTTTTCGGATTTTTTTTACGGATTTTTCCTGATTTTTTTTTCCGGATTTTTCGGATTTTTTTTCCGGATTTTTTTTTCCAGATTTTTTTTCCAGATTTTTCCGGATTTTTTTTCCAGATTTTTTTTCCTGATTTTTTTTTTCAGGATTTTTTTTTCCGGATTTTTCCAGATTTTTTTTCCGGATTTTTTTTTCCAGATTTTTTTTCCGGATTTCTCCGGATTTTTTGTATCCGGATTTTTCCGGATTTTTTTTCCTGATTTTTTTTTTCCGGAATTGTCGAAAAAAAAATTTTCGGATTTTTTTTTTCCGGATTTATTTTTTCCGGATTTTTCGGATTTTTTTTCCGGATTTTTGCAAAAAAAAATTTCCGGATTTTTTTTTTCCGGATTTTTTTTCCGGATTTTTTTTTCCGGATTTTTTTTTTCGGATTTTTTTTCCGGATTTTTCGGATTTTTTTTCCGGATTTTTTTTTCCGGATTTTTTTTTTCGGATTTTTTTTCCGGGATTTTTCCAAAAAAAAATTTCCGGATTTTTTTTTTCGGGATTTTTCCGGATTTTTTTTTCCGGATTTTTTTTCCGGATTTTTCCGGATTTTTTTTCCAGATTTTTTTTCCTGATTTTTTTTTTCAGGATTTTTTTTTCCGGATTTTTTTTTTCCGGATTTTTCCATATTTTTTATCCGGATTTGTCAAAAAAAAAATTTTCGGATTTTTTTTTTCCGGATTTATTTTTTCCGGATTTTTCGGATTTTTTTTCCGGATTTTTCAAAAAAAAAAATTCAGGATTTTTCGGATTTTTTTTCCGGATTTTTTTTCCAGATTTTTTTTCCGGATTTTTCCAGATTTTTTTTCCGGATTTTTTTTTTCCGGATTTTTTTTTCCGGATTTTTCCATATTTTTTTTCCGGATTTTTCAAAAAAAAAATTCCGGATTTTTCCGGATTTTTTTTTTCGGGATTTTTCCAAAAAAAAATTTCCGGATTTTTTTTTTCAGGATTTTTCCGGATTTTTTTTCCGGATTTTTTGGATTTTTTTTCCGGATTTTTTTTCCAGATTTTTTTTCCTGGATTTTTCCGGATTTTTTTTCCGGATTTTTTTTCCTGATTTTTTTTTTCCGAATTTGTCAAAAAAAAAATTTTCGGATTTTTTTTTTCCGGATTTATTTTTTCCAGATTTTTTGGATTTTTTTTCCGGATTTTTCAAAAAAAAAATTTCCGGATAATTTTTTCCGGATTTTTTTTTCCGGATTTTTCCATATTTTTTTTCCGGATTTTTCAAAAAAAAAATTCCGGATTTTTCCAGATTTTTTTTTCCGGATTTTTCGGATTTTTTTTCCGGATTTTTTTTTCCAGATTTTTTTTCCGGATTTTTTTTTCCTGATTTTTTTTTTCCGGATTTTTTTTCCGGATTTTTTTTTTACTGATTTTTTTTTCCGGACTTTTTTTTCCCGGATTTTTCCGGATTTTTTTTTTCCGGATTTTTTTTCCGGATTTTTTTTTCCGGATTTTTTTTTTCGGATTTTTTTTCCGGGATTTTTCCAAAAAAAAATTTCAGGATTTTTCGGATTTTTTTTCCGGATTTTTTTTCCAGATTTTTTTTCCGGATTTTTCCGGATTTTTTTTTCCGGATTTTTTTTTTCCGGATTTTTGTTTCCGGATTTTTCCATATTTTTTTTCCGGATTTTTAAAAAAAAAAATTCCGGATTTTTCCGGATTTTTTTTTTCGGGATTTTTCCAAAAAAAAATTTCCGGATTTTTTTTTTCGGGATTTTTCCGGATTTTTTTTTCCGGATTTTTCGGATTTTTTTTCCGGATTTTTTTTCCAGATTTTTTTTCCGGATTTTTCCGCATTTTTTTTCCGGATTTTTTTTCCTGATTTTTTTTTTACGAATTTGTCAAAAAAAAAATTTTCGGATTTTTTTTTTCCGGATTTATTTTTTCCAGATTTTTTGGATTTTTTTTCCGGATTTTTAAAAAAAAAAATTTCCGGATATTTTTTTCCGGATTTTTCCATATTTTTTTTCCGGATTTTTCAAAAAAAAAATTCCGGATTTTTCCAGATTTTTTTTCCGGATTTTTCCGGATTTTTTTTCCGGATTTTTCCGGATTTTTTTTCCGGATTTTTCGGATTTTTTTTCCGGATTTTTTTTTCCAGATTTTTTTTTCAGGATTTTTTTTTCAGGATTTTTTTTTCAGGATTTTTCCATATTTTTTTTCCGGATTTTTCAAAAAAAAAATTCCGGATTTTTCCGGATTTTTTTTTTCGGGATTTTTCCAAAAAAAAAATTCCGGATTTTTTTTTCGGGATTTTTCCGGATTTTTTTTCCGGATTTTTCTGATTTTTTTTCCAGATTTTTTTTCCTGGATTTTTCCGGATTTTTTTTTTCCGGATTTTTCGGATTTTTTTCCGGATTTTTTTTTCCGGATTTTTTTTCCAGATTTTTCCGGATTTTTTTTCCAGATTTTTTTTCCTGATTTTTTTTTTCAGGATTTTTTTTTCCGGATTTTTTTTTTCCGGATTTTTCCAGATTTTTTTTCCGGATTTTTTTTTCCAGATTTTTTTTCCGGATTTCTCCGGATTTTTTGTATCCGGATTTTTCCGGATTTTTTTTCCTGATTTTTTTTTTCCGGAATTGTCAAAAAAAAAATTTTCGGATTTTTTTTTTCCGGATTTATTTTTTCCGGATTTTTCGGATTTTTTTTCCGGATTTTTGCAAAAAAAAATTTCCGGATTTTTTTTTTCGGGATTTTTCCGGGTTTTTTTTTCCGGATTTTTCGGATTTTTTTTACGGATTTTTCCTGATTTTTTTTTCCGGATTTTTCGGATTTTTTTTCCAGATTTTTTTTTCCGGATTTGTCAAAAAAAAAATTTCGGATTTTTTTTTTCTGGATTTTTTTTTTCCGGATTTTTCGGATTTTTTTTCCGGATTTTTCAGAAAAAAAATTTCAGGATTTTTTTTTCAGGATTTTTTTTTTCCGGATTTTTTTTTCCGGATTTTTCCATATTTTTTTTCCGGATTTTTCAAAAAAAAATTCCGGATTTTTCCGGATTTTTTTTCCGGATTTGTCAAAAAAAAAATTTCGGATTTTTTTTTTCCGGATTTATTTTTTCCGGATTTTTCGGATTTTTTTTCCGGATTTTTCAAAAAAAAAAAATTCCGGATTTTTTTTTCCGGTTTTTTTTTTCCGGATTTTTTTTTCCGGATTTTTCCATATTTTTTTTCCGGATTTTTCAAAAAAAAAATTCCGGATTTTTCCGGATTTTTTTTCCGGGATTTTTCCAAAAAAAATTTTCCGGATTTTTTTTTTCGGGATTTTTCCGGATTTTTTTTTCCAGATTTTTTTTCCGGATTTTTCCGGATTTTTTGTTTCCGGATTTTTCCGGATTTTTTTTCTGGATTTTTCCGGATTTTTTTCCGGATTTTTTTTTACTGATTTTTTTTCCGGATTTTTTCGGATTTTTTCGGATTTTTATTACCGGATTTTTTTTACCGGACTTTTTTTCCGGGTTTTTCCAGATTTTTTTTTCCGGATTTTTCGGATTTTTTTTCCGGATTTTTTTTTCCAGATTTTTTTTCCAGATTTTTCCGGATTTTTTTTCCAGATTTTTTTTCCTGATTTTTTTTTTCAGGATTTTTTTTTCCTGATTTTTTTTCCCGGATTTTTCCAGATTTTTTTTCCGGATTTGTCAAAAAAAAAAATTTTCGGATTTTTTTTTTCCGGATTTTTCGGAGTGTTTTTTCCGGATTTTTCAAAAAAAAAATTCAGGATTTTTTTTTCCGGATTTTTTTTTTCCGGATTTTTTTTTCCGGATTTTTCCATATTTTTTTTCAGGATTTTTTAAAAAAAAATTCCGGAATTTTCCGGATTTTTTTTTTCGGGATTTTTCCAAAAAAAATTTTCCGGTTTTTTTTTTCGAGATTTTTCCGGATTTTTTTTCCGGATTTTTCGGATTTTTTTTCCGGATTTTTTTTTCCAGATTTTTTTTTCAGGATTTTTTTTTCAGGATTTTTTTTTCAGGATTTTTCCATATTTTTTTTCCGGATTTTTCAAAAAAAAAATTCCGGATTTTTCCGGATTTTTTTTTTCGGGATTTTTCCAAAAAAAAAATTCCGGATTTTTTTTTTCGGGATTTTTCCGGATTTTTTTTCCGGATTTTTCTGATTTTTTTTCCAGATTTTTTTTCCTGGATTTTTCCGGATTTTTTTTTTCCGGATTTTTCGGATTTTTTTCCGGATTTTTTTTTCCGGATTTTTTTTCCAGATTTTTCCGGATTTTTTTTCCAGATTTTTTTTCCTGATTTTTTTTTCCGGATTTTTTTTTTCCGGATTTTTCCAGATTTTTTTTCCGGATTTTTTTTTCCAGATTTTTCCGGATTTTTTTTTCCGGATTTTTTTTTCCGGATTTTTCCGGATTTTTTTTTTCCGGATTTTTTTTCCGGATTTTTTTTTCCGGATTTTTTTTTCCGGATTTTTCCGGATTTTTTTTTTCCGGATTTTTTTTCCAGATTTTTTTTCCGGATTTTTCCGGATTTTTTTTCCGGATTTTTTTTTTCCGGATTTTTGTTTCCGGATTTTTCCATATTTTTTTTCCGGATTTTTCAAAAAAAAAATTCCGGATTTTTCCGGATTTTTTTTTTCGGGATTTTTCCAAAAAAAAATTTCCGGATTTTTTTTTTCGGGATTTATTTTTTCCAGATTTTTTGGATTTTTTTTCCGGATTTTTCAAAAAAAAAATTCCGGATTTTTCCGGATTTTTTTTTTCGGGATTTTTCCAAAAAAAAAATTCCGGATTTTTTTTTTCGGGATTTTTCCGGATTTTTTTTCCGGATTTTTCTGATTTTTTTTCCAGATTTTTTTTCCGGATTTTTCCGGATTTTTTTTCCGGATTTTTTTTTTCCGGATTTTTGTTTCCGGATTTTTCCATATTTTTTTTCCGGATTTTTCAAAAAAAAAATTCCGGATTTTTCCGGATTTTTTTTTCCGGATTTTTTTTCCAGATTTTTCCGGATTTTTTTTCCAGATTTTTTTTCCTGATTTTTTTTTCCGGATTTTTTTTTTCCGGATTTTTCCAGATTTTTTTTCCGGATTTTTTTTTCCAGATTTTTCCGGATTTTTTTTTCCGGATTTTTTTTTCCGGATTTTTCCGGATTTTTTTTTTCCGGATTTTTTTTCCGGATTTTTTTTTCCGGATTTTTTTTTCGGATTTTTTTTCCGGGATTTTTCCAAAAAAAAATTTCAGGATTTTTCGGATTTTTTTTCCGGATTTTTTTTCCAGATTTTTTTTCCGGATTTTTCCGGATTTTTTTTCCGGATTTTTTTTTTCCGGATTTTTGTTTCCGGATTTTTCCATATTTTTTTTCCGGATTTTTCAAAAAAAAAATTCCGGATTTTTCCGGATTTTTTTTTTCGGGATTTTTCCAAAAAAAAATTTCCGGATTTTTTTTTTCGGGATTTTTCCGGATTTTTTTTCCTGATTTTTTTTCCTGATTTTTTTTTTCCGAATTTGTCAAAAAAAAAATTTTCGGATTTTTTTTTTCCGGATTTATTTTTTCCAGATTTTTTGGATTTTTTTTCCGGATTTTTCAAAAAAAAAATTTCCGGATATTTTTTTCCGGATTTTTTTTTCCGGATTTTTCCATATTTTTTTTCCGGATTTTTAAAAAAAAAAATTCCAGATTTTTCCAGATTTTTTTTCCGGATTTTTCCGGATTTTTTTTCCGGATTTTTTTTTTCCGGATTTTTGTTTCCGGATTTTTCCATATTTTTTTTCCGGATTTTTCAAAAAAAATATTCCGGATTTTTCCGGATTTTTTTTTTCGGGATTTTTCCAAAAAAAAATTTCCGGATTTTTTTTTTCGGGATTTTTCCGGATTTTTTTTTCCGGATTTTTCGGATTTTTTTTCCGGATTTTTTTTCCAGATTTTTTTTCCGGATTTTTCCGGATTTTTTTTCCTGATTTTTTTTCCTGATTTTTTTTTTCCGAATTTGTCAAAAAAAAAATTTTCGGATTTTTTTTTTCCGGATTTATTTTTTCCAGATTTTTTGGATTTTTTTTCCGGATTTTTCAAAAAAAAAATTTCCGGATATTTTTTTCCGGATTTTTTTTTCCGGATTTTTCCATATTTTTTTTCCGGATTTTTCAAAAAAAAAATTCCGGATTTTTCCAGATTTTTTTTTCCGGATTTTTCGGATTTTTTTTCCGGATTTTTTTTTCCAGATTTTTTTTCCGGATTTTTTTTTCCTGATTTTTTTTTTCCGGATTTTTTTTCCGGATTTTTTTTTTACTGATTTTTTTTTCCGGACTTTTTTTCCCGGATTTTTCCGGATTTTTTTTTTCCGGATTTTTTTTCCGGATTTTTTTTTCCGGATTTTTTTTTTCGGATTTTTTTTCCGGATTTTTCGGATTTTTTTTCCGGATTTTTTTTTCCGGATTTTTTTTTTCGGATTTTTTTTCCGGGATTTTTCCAAAAAAAAATTTCCGGATTTTTTTTTTCGGGATTTTTCCGGATTTTTTTTTCCGGATTTTTTTTCCGGATTTTTCCGGATTTTTTTTCCAGATTTTTTTTCCTGATTTTTTTTTTCAGGATTTTTTTTTCCGGATTTTTTTTTCCGGATTTTTCCATATTTTTTATCCGGATTTGTCAAAAAAAAAATTTTCGGATTTTTTTTTTCCGGATTTATTTTTTCCGGATTTTTCGGATTTTTTTTCCGGATTTTTCAAAAAAAAAAATTCAGTATTTTTCGGATTTTTTTTCCGGATTTTTTTTCCAGATTTTTTTTCCGGATTTTTCCGGATTTTTTTTTCCGGATTTTTTTTTCCCGGATTTTTCCGGATTTTTTTTTTCCGGATTTTTTTTCCGGATTTTTTTTTTCCGGATTTTTTTTTTCGGATTTTTTTTCCGGGATTTTTCCAAAAAAAAATTTCAGGATTTTTCGGATTTTTTTTCCGGATTTTTTTTCCAGATTTTTTTTCCGGATTTTTCCGGATTTTTTTTTCCGGATTTTTTTTTTCCGGATTTTTGTTTCCGGATTTTTCCATATTTTTTTTCCGGATTTTTAAAAAAAAAAATTCCGGATTTTTCCGGATTTTTTTTTTCGGGATTTTTCCGGATTTTTTTTCCGGATTTTTCTGATTTTTTTTCCAGATTTTTTTTCCTGGATTTTTCCGGATTTTTTTTTTCCGGATTTTTCGGATTTTTTTCCGGATTTTTTTTTCCGGATTTTTTTTCCAGATTTTTCCGGATTTTTTTTCCAGATTTTTTTTCCTGATTTTTTTTTTCAGGATTTTTTTTTCCGGATTTTTTTTTTCAGGATTTTTCCAGATTTTTTTTCCGGATTTTTTTTTCCAGATTTTTTTTCCGGATTTCTCCGGATTTTTTGTATCCGGATTTTTCCGGATTTTTTTTCCTGATTTTTTTTTTCCGGAATTGTCGAAAAAAAAATTTTCGGATTTTTTTTTTCCGGATTTATTTTTTCCGGATTTTTCGGATTTTTTTTCCGGATTTTTGCAAAAAAAAATTTCCGGATCTTTTTTTTCGGGATTTTTCCGGGTTTTTTTTTCCGGATTTTTCGGATTTTTTTTACGGATTTTTCCTGATTTTTTTTTCCGGATTTTTCGGATTTTTTTTCCGGATTTTTTTTTCCAGATTTTTTTTCCAGATTTTTCCGGATTTTTTTTCCAGATTTTTTTTCCTGATTTTTTTTTTCAGGATTTTTTTTTCCGGATTTTTTTTTTCCGGATTTTTCCAGATTTTTTTTCCGGATTTTTTTTTCCAGATTTTTTTTCCGGATTTCTCCGGATTTTTTGTATCCGGATTTTTCCGGATTTTTTTTCCTGATTTTTTTTTTCCGGAATTGTCGAAAAAAAAATTTTCGGATTTTTTTTTTCCGGATTTATTTTTTCCGGATTTTTCGGATTTTTTTTCCGGATTTTTGCAAAAAAAAATTTCCGGATTTTTTTTTTCCGGATTTTTTTTCCGGATTTTTTTTTCCGGATTTTTTTTTTCGGATTTTTTTTCCGGATTTTTCGGATTTTTTTTCCGGATTTTTTTTTCCGGATTTTTTTTTTCGGATTTTTTTTCCGGGATTTTTCCAAAAAAAAATTTCCGGATTTTTTTTTTCGGGATTTTTCCGGATTTTTTTTTCCGGATTTTTTTTCCGGATTTTTCCGGATTTTTTTTCCAGATTTTTTTTCCTGATTTTTTTTTTCAGGATTTTTTTTTCCGGATTTTTTTTTTCCGGATTTTTCCATATTTTTTATCCGGATTTGTCAAAAAAAAAATTTTCGGATTTTTTTTTTCCGGATTTATTTTTTCCGGATTTTTCGGATTTTTTTTCCGGATTTTTCAAAAAAAAAAATTCAGGATTTTTCGGATTTTTTTTCCGGATTTTTTTTCCAGATTTTTTTTCCGGATTTTTCCAGATTTTTTTTCCGGATTTTTTTTTTCCGGATTTTTTTTTCCGGATTTTTCCATATTTTTTTTCCGGATTTTTCAAAAAAAAAATTCCGGATTTTTCCGGATTTTTTTTTTCGGGATTTTTCCAAAAAAAAATTTCCGGATTTTTTTTTTCAGGATTTTTCCGGATTTTTTTTCCGGATTTTTTGGATTTTTTTTCCGGATTTTTTTTCCAGATTTTTTTTCCTGGATTTTTCCGGATTTTTTTTCCGGATTTTTTTTCCTGATTTTTTTTTTCCGAATTTGTCAAAAAAAAAATTTTCGGATTTTTTTTTTCCGGATTTATTTTTTCCAGATTTTTTGGATTTTTTTTCCGGATTTTTCAAAAAAAAAATTTCCGGATAATTTTTTCCGGATTTTTTTTTCCGGATTTTTCCATATTTTTTTTCCGGATTTTTCAAAAAAAAAATTCCGGATTTTTCCAGATTTTTTTTTCCGGATTTTTCGGATTTTTTTTCCGGATTTTTTTTTCCAGATTTTTTTTCCGGATTTTTTTTTCCTGATTTTTTTTTTCCGGATTTTTTTTCCGGATTTTTTTTTTACTGATTTTTTTTTCCGGACTTTTTTTTCCCGGATTTTTCCGGATTTTTTTTTTCCGGATTTTTTTTCCGGATTTTTTTTTCCGGATTTTTTTTTTCGGATTTTTTTTCCGGGATTTTTCCAAAAAAAAATTTCAGGATTTTTCGGATTTTTTTTCCGGATTTTTTTTCCAGATTTTTTTTCCGGATTTTTCCGGATTTTTTTTTCCGGATTTTTTTTTTCCGGATTTTTGTTTCCGGATTTTTCCATATTTTTTTTCCGGATTTTTAAAAAAAAAAATTCCGGATTTTTCCGGATTTTTTTTTTCGGGATTTTTCCAAAAAAAAATTTCCGGATTTTTTTTTTCGGGATTTTTCCGGATTTTTTTTTCCGGATTTTTCGGATTTTTTTTCCGGATTTTTTTTCCAGATTTTTTTTCCGGATTTTTCCGCATTTTTTTTCCGGATTTTTTTTCCTGATTTTTTTTTTACGAATTTGTCAAAAAAAAAATTTTCGGATTTTTTTTTTCCGGATTTATTTTTTCCAGATTTTTTGGATTTTTTTTCCGGATTTTTAAAAAAAAAAATTTCCGGATATTTTTTTCCGGATTTTTCCATATTTTTTTTCCGGATTTTTCAAAAAAAAAATTCCGGATTTTTCCAGATTTTTTTTCCGGATTTTTCCGGATTTTTTTTCCGGATTTTTCCGGATTTTTTTTCCGGATTTTTCGGATTTTTTTTCCGGATTTTTTTTTCCAGATTTTTTTTTCAGGATTTTTTTTTCAGGATTTTTTTTTCAGGATTTTTCCATATTTTTTTTCCGGATTTTTCAAAAAAAAAATTCCGGATTTTTCCGGATTTTTTTTTTCGGGATTTTTCCAAAAAAAAAATTCCGGATTTTTTTTTCGGGATTTTTCCGGATTTTTTTTCCGGATTTTTCTGATTTTTTTTCCAGATTTTTTTTCCTGGATTTTTCCGGATTTTTTTTTTCCGGATTTTTCGGATTTTTTTCCGGATTTTTTTTTCCGGATTTTTTTTCCAGATTTTTCCGGATTTTTTTTCCAGATTTTTTTTCCTGATTTTTTTTTTCAGGATTTTTTTTTCCGGATTTTTTTTTTCCGGATTTTTCCAGATTTTTTTTCCGGATTTTTTTTTCCAGATTTTTTTTCCGGATTTCTCCGGATTTTTTGTATCCGGATTTTTCCGGATTTTTTTTCCTGATTTTTTTTTTCCGGAATTGTCAAAAAAAAAATTTTCGGATTTTTTTTTTCCGGATTTATTTTTTCCGGATTTTTCGGATTTTTTTTCCGGATTTTTGCAAAAAAAAATTTCCGGATTTTTTTTTTCGGGATTTTTCCGGGTTTTTTTTTCCGGATTTTTCGGATTTTTTTTACGGATTTTTCCTGATTTTTTTTTCCGGATTTTTCGGATTTTTTTTCCAGATTTTTTTTTCCGGATTTGTCAAAAAAAAAATTTCGGATTTTTTTTTTCTGGATTTTTTTTTTCCGGATTTTTCGGATTTTTTTTCCGGATTTTTCAGAAAAAAAATTTCAGGATTTTTTTTTCAGGATTTTTTTTTTCCGGATTTTTTTTTCCGGATTTTTCCATATTTTTTTTCCGGATTTTTCAAAAAAAAATTCCGGATTTTTCCGGATTTTTTTTCCGGATTTGTCAAAAAAAAAATTTCGGATTTTTTTTTTCCGGATTTATTTTTTCCGGATTTTTCGGATTTTTTTTCCGGATTTTTCAAAAAAAAAAAATTCCGGATTTTTTTTTCCGGTTTTTTTTTTCCGGATTTTTTTTTCCGGATTTTTCCATATTTTTTTTCCGGATTTTTCAAAAAAAAAATTCCGGATTTTTCCGGATTTTTTTTCCGGGATTTTTCCAAAAAAAATTTTCCGGATTTTTTTTTTCGGGATTTTTCCGGATTTTTTTTCTGGATTTTTCCGGATTTTTTTCCGGATTTTTTTTTACTGATTTTTTTTCCGGATTTTTTCGGATTTTTTCGGATTTTTATTACCGGATTTTTTTTACCGGACTTTTTTTCCGGGTTTTTCCAGATTTTTTTTTCCGGATTTTTCGGATTTTTTTTCCGGATTTTTTTTTCCAGATTTTTTTTCCAGATTTTTCCGGATTTTTTTTCCAGATTTTTTTTCCTGATTTTTTTTTTCAGGATTTTTTTTTCCTGATTTTTTTTCCCGGATTTTTCCAGATTTTTTTTCCGGATTTGTCAAAAAAAAAAATTTTCGGATTTTTTTTTTCCGGATTTTTCGGAGTGTTTTTTCCGGATTTTTCAAAAAAAAAATTCAGGATTTTTTTTTCCGGATTTTTTTTTTCCGGATTTTTTTTTCCGGATTTTTCCATATTTTTTTTCAGGATTTTTTAAAAAAAAATTCCGGAATTTTCCGGATTTTTTTTTTCGGGATTTTTCCAAAAAAAATTTTCCGGTTTTTTTTTTCGAGATTTTTCCGGATTTTTTTTCCGGATTTTTCGGATTTTTTTTCCGGATTTTTTTTTCCAGATTTTTTTTTCAGGATTTTTTTTTCAGGATTTTTTTTTCAGGATTTTTCCATATTTTTTTTCCGGATTTTTCAAAAAAAAAATTCCGGATTTTTCCGGATTTTTTTTTTCGGGATTTTTCCAAAAAAAAAATTCCGGATTTTTTTTTTCGGGATTTTTCCGGATTTTTTTTCCGGATTTTTCTGATTTTTTTTCCAGATTTTTTTTCCTGGATTTTTCCGGATTTTTTTTTTCCGGATTTTTCGGATTTTTTTCCGGATTTTTTTTTCCGGATTTTTTTTCCAGATTTTTCCGGATTTTTTTTCCAGATTTTTTTTCCTGATTTTTTTTTCCGGATTTTTTTTTTCCGGATTTTTCCAGATTTTTTTTCCGGATTTTTTTTTCCAGATTTTTCCGGATTTTTTTTTCCGGATTTTTTTTTCCGGATTTTTCCGGATTTTTTTTTTCCGGATTTTTTTTCCGGATTTTTTTTTCCGGATTTTTTTTTTCGGATTTTTTTTCCGGGATTTTTCCAAAAAAAAATTTCAGGATTTTTCGGATTTTTTTTCCGGATTTTTTTTCCAGATTTTTTTTCCGGATTTTTCCGGATTTTTTTTCCGGATTTTTTTTTTCCGGATTTTTGTTTCCGGATTTTTCCATATTTTTTTTCCGGATTTTTCAAAAAAAAAATTCCGGATTTTTCCGGATTTTTTTTTTCGGGATTTTTCCAAAAAAAAATTTCCGGATTTTTTTTTTCGGGATTTATTTTTTCCAGATTTTTTGGATTTTTTTTCCGGATTTTTCAAAAAAAAAATTTTCGGATTTTTTTTTTCCGGATTTATTTTTTCCAGATTTTTTGGATTTTTTTTCCGGATTTTTCAAAAAAAAAATTTCCGGATATTTTTTTCCGGATTTTTTTTTCCGGATTTTTCCATATTTTTTTTCCGGATTTTTAAAAAAAAAAATTCCAGATTTTTCCAGATTTTTTTTCCGGATTTTTCCGGATTTTTTTTCCGGATTTTTTTTTTCCGGATTTTTGTTTCCGGATTTTTCCATATTTTTTTTCCGGATTTTTCAAAAAAAAAATTCCGGATTTTTCCGGATTTTTTTTTTCGGGATTTTTCCAAAAAAAAATTTCCGGATTTTTTTTTTCGGGATTTTTCCGGATTTTTTTTTCCGGATTTTTTGGATTTTTTTTCCGGATTTTTTTTCCAGATTTTTTTTCCGGATTTTTCCGGATTTTTTTTCCGGATTTTTTTTCCTGATTTTTTTTTTCCGAATTTGTCAAAAAAAAAATTTTCGGATTTTTTTTTTCCGGATTTATTTTTTCCAGATTTTTTGGATTTTTTTTCCGGATTTTTCAAAAAAAAAATTTCCGGATATTTTTTTCCGGATTTTTTTTTCCGGATTTTTCCATATTTTTTTTCCGGATTTTTCAAAAAAAAAATTCCGGATTTTTCCAGATTTTTTTTTCCGGATTTTTCGGATTTTTTTTCCGGATTTTTTTTTCCAGATTTTTTTTCCGGATTTTTTTTTCCTGATTTTTTTTTTCCGGATTTTTTTTCCGGATTTTTTTTTTACTGATTTTTTTTTCCGGACTTTTTTTCCCGGATTTTTCCGGATTTTTTTTTTCCGGATTTTTTTTCCGGATTTTTTTTTCCGGATTTTTTTTTTCGGATTTTTTTTCCGGATTTTTCGGATTTTTTTTCCGGATTTTTTTTTCCGGATTTTTTTTTTCGGATTTTTTTTCCGGGATTTTTCCAAAAAAAAATTTCCGGATTTTTTTTTTCGGGATTTTTCCGGATTTTTTTTTCCGGATTTTTTTTCCGGATTTTTCCGGATTTTTTTTCCAGATTTTTTTTCCTGATTTTTTTTTTCAGGATTTTTTTTTCCGGATTTTTTTTTCCGGATTTTTCCATATTTTTTATCCGGATTTGTCAAAAAAAAAATTTTCGGATTTTTTTTTTCCGGATTTATTTTTTCCGGATTTTTCGGATTTTTTTTCCGGATTTTTCAAAAAAAAAAATTCAGTTTTTTTCGGATTTTTTTTCCGGATTTTTTTTCCAGATTTTTTTTCCGGATTTTTCCGGATTTTTTTTCCGGATTTTTTTTTTCCGGATTTTTTTTTCCGGATTTTTCCATATTTTTTTTCCGGATTTTTCAAAAAAAAAATTCCGGATTTTTCCGGATTTTTTTTTTCGGGATTTTTCCAAAAAAAAATTTCCGGATTTTTTTTTTCAGGATTTTTCCGGATTTTTTTTCCGGATTTTTCGGATTTTTTTTCCGGATTTTTTTTCCAGATTTTTTTTCCTGGATTTTTCCGGATTTTTTTTCCGGATTTTTTTTCCTGATTTTTTTTTTCCGAATTTGTCAAAAAAAAAATTTTCGGATTTTTTTTTTCCGGATTTATTTTTTCCAGATTTTTTGGATTTTTTTTCCGGATTTTTCAAAAAAAAAATTTCCGGATAATTTTTTCCGGATTTTTTTTTCCGGATTTTTCCATATTTTTTTTCCGGATTTTTCAAAAAAAAAAATTCCGGATTTTTCCAGATTTTTTTTTTCGGGATTTTTCCGGATTTTTTTTTCCGGATTTTTCGGATTTTTTTTCCGGATTTTTTTTCCAGATTTTTTTTCCG
This sequence comes from Pelobates fuscus, assembly GCF_036172605.1. Classification (NCBI taxonomy): domain Eukaryota; kingdom Metazoa; phylum Chordata; class Amphibia; order Anura; family Pelobatidae; genus Pelobates; species Pelobates fuscus. Next base: position 843,153 of record NW_026961923.1, on the reverse strand, counting down.
GATTTTTCCGGATTTTTTTTCCTGATTTTTTTTCCTGATTTTTTTTTTCCGGATTTGTCAAAAAAAAAATTTCAGGATTTTTTTTTCCGGATTTTTTTTTTCCGGATTTTTCGGATTTTTTTTCCGGATTTTTCAAAAAAAAAATTTCAGGATTTTTCGGATTTTTTTTCCGGATTTTTTTTCCAGATTTTTTTTCCTGATTTTTCCGGATTTTTTTTTCCGGATTTTTCCATATTTTTTTTCCGGATTTTTCACAAAAAAAATTCCGGATTTTTCCAGATTTTTTTTCCGGATTTTTCGGATTTTTTTTCCGGATTTTTTTTTCCAGATTTTTTTTCCGGATTTTTTTTTCCTGATTTTTTTTTTCCGGATTTTTTTTCCGGACTTTTTTTTCCCGGATTTTTCCGGATTTTTTTTTTCCGGATTTTTTTTCCGGATTTTTTTTTCCGGATTTTTTTTTTCGGATTTTTTTTCCGGATTTTTCCGGATTTTTTTTTCCGGATTTTTTTTTCTGGATTTTTCCGGATTTTTTTTTCCGGATTTTTTTTTCCGGATTTTTCCGGATTTTTTTTCAGGATTTTTCCTGATTTTTTTTTCCAGATTTTTTTTTCCTGATTTTTATTTTCCCGATTTTTTTTCCGGATTTTTTTTTACTGATTTTTTTTTCCGGATTTTTTTTTACTGATTTTTTCTGATTGTTTTTACCGGATTTTTTTTCCGGATTTTTTTTACTGGACTTTTTTTCCGGATTTTTCCGGATTTTTTTTTCGGATTTTTTTTCCGGATTTTTTTTCCGGATTATTTTTCAGTATTTTTCCGGATTTTTTTTACCGGACTTTTTTTCCGGATTTTTCCGGATTTTTTTTTCCAGATTTTTTCGGATTTTTTTTTCCGGATTTTTCCGGATTTTTTTTTCCGGATTTTTCCGGATTTTTATTTTCCGGATTTTTTTTCCGGATTTTTTTTTCCGGAATTTTTTTTTCGGATTTTTTTTCCGGATTTTTCCGGGTTTTTTTCCCGGATTTTTCCGGATTTTTTTTTTCAGGATTTTTCGGATTTTTTTTCCGGATTTTTTTTTCCAGATTTTTTTTCCAGATTTTTCCGGATTTTTTTTCCAGATTTTTTTTCCTGATTTTTTTTTCCAGATTTTTTTTCCGGATTTCTCCGGATTTTTTGTTTCCGGATTTTTCCGGATTTTTTTTCCTGATTTTTTTTTCCGGATTTGTCAAAAAAAAAATTTTCGGATTTTTTTTTTCCGGATTTATTTTTTCCGGATTTTTCGGATTTTTTTAAAAAAAAATTTCCGGATTTTTTTTTTCGGGATTTTTCCGGGTTTTTTTTTCCGGATTTTTCGGATTTTTTTTCCGGATTTTTCCTGATTTTTTTTTCCGGATTTTTCGGATTTTTTTTCCGGATTTTTTTTTCCAGATTTTTTTTCCGGATTTTTCCGGATTTTTTGTTTCCGGATTTTTCCGGATTTTTTTTCTGGATTTTTCAAAAAAAAAATTCAGGATTTTTCGGATTTTTTTTCCGGATTTTTTTTCCAGATTTTTTTTCCGGATTTTTCCGGTTTTTGTTTCCGGATTTTTTTTCCTGAATTTTTTTTTCCGGATTTGTCAAAAAAAAAAATTTCGGATTTTTTTTTTCCGGATTTATTTTTTCCGGATTTTTCGGATTTTTTTTCCGGATTTTTCAGAAAAAAAATTTCAGGATTTTTTTTTCCGGATTTTTTTTTTCCGGATTTTTTTTTCCGGATTTTTCCATATTTTTTTTCCGGATTTTTCAAAAAAAAAATTCCGGATTTTTCCGGATTTTTTTTCCGGATTTTTTTTCCTGATTTTTTTTTTCCGGATTTGTCAAAAAAAAAATTTCGGATTTTTTTTTTCCGGATTTATTTTTTCCGGATTTTTCGGATTTTTTTTCCGGATTTTTAAAAAAAAAAAAATTCCGGATTTTTTTTTCCGGATTTTTTTTTTCCGGATTTTTTTTTCCGGATTTTTCCATATTTTTTTTCCGGATTTTTCGGATTTTTTTTCCGGATTTTTTTTCCAGATTTTTTTTCCAGATTTTTCCGGATTTTTTTTCCTGATTTTTTTTCCTGATTTTTTTTTTCCGGATTTGTCAAAAAAAAAATTTCACGATTTTTTTTTCCGGATTTTTTTTTTCCGGATTTTTCGGATTTTTTTTCCGGATTTTTCAAAAAAAAAATTTCAGGATTTTTCGGATTTTTTTTCCGGATTTTTTTTCCAGATTTTTTTTCCTGATTTTTCCGGATTTTTTTTTCGGGATTTTTCCGGATTTTTTTTTTCCGGATTTTTTTTCCGGATTTTTTTTTCCAGATTTTTTTTCCTGATTTTTTTTTTCCGGATTTATTTTTTCCAGATTTTTTGGATTTTTTTTCCGGATTTTTCAAAAAAAAAATTTCCGGATATTTTTTTCCGGATTTTTTTTTCCGGATTTTTCCATATTTTTTTTCCGGATTTTTCACAAAAAAAATTCCGGATTTTTCCAGATTTTTTTTCCGGATTTTTCGGATTTTTTTTCCGGATTTTTTTTTCCAGATTTTTTTTCCGGATTTTTTTTTCCTGATTTTTTTTTTCCGGATTTTTTTTCCGGATTTTTTTTTTACTGATTTTTTTTTCCGGACTTTTTTTTCCCGGATTTTTCCGGATTTTTTTTTTCCGGATTTTTTTTCTGGATTTTTTTTTCCGGATTTTTTTTTTCGGATTTTTTTTCCGGATTTTTCCGGATTTTTTTTTCCGGATTTTTTTTTCTGGATTTTTCCGGATTTTTTTTTCCGGATTTTTTTTTCCGGATTTTTCCGGATTTTTTTTCAGGATTTTTCCTGATTTTTTTTTCCGGATTTTTTTTTCCTGATTTTTATTTTCCCGATTTTTTTTCCGGATTTTTTTTTCGGATTTTTTTTCCGGATTTTTTTTCCGGATTATTTTTCAGTATTTTTCCGGATTTTTTTTACCGGACTTTTTTTCCGGATTTTTCCGGATTTTTTTTTCCAGATTTTTTCGGATTTTTTTTTCCGGATTTTTCCGGATTTTTTTTTCCGGATTTTTCCGGATTTTTATTTTCCGGATTTTTTTTCCGGATTTTTTTTTCCGGAATTTTTTTTTCGGATTTTTTTTCCGGATTTTTCCGGGTTTTTTTCCCGGATTTTTCCGGATTTTTTTTTTCAGGATTTTTCGGATTTTTTTTCCGGATTTTTTTTTCCAGATTTTTTTTCCAGATTTTTCCGGATTTTTTTTCCAGATTTTTTTTCCTGATTTTTTTTTTCAGGATTTTTTTTTCCGGATTTTTTTTTTCCGGATTTTTCCAGATTTTTTTTCCGGATTTTTTTTTCCAGATTTTTTTTCCGGATTTCTCCGGATTTTTTGTTTCCGGATTTTTCCGGATTTTTTTTCCTGATTTTTTTTTTCCGGATTTGTCAAAAAAAAAATTTTCGGATTTTTTTTTTCCGGATTTATTTTTTCCGGATTTTTCGGATTTTTTTAAAAAAAAATTTCCGGATTTTTTTTTTCGGGATTTTTCCGGGTTTTTTTTTCCGGATTTTTCGGATTTTTTTTCCGGATTTTTCCTGATTTTTTTTTCCGGATTTTTCGGATTTTTTTTCCGGATTTTTTTTTCCAGATTTTTTTTCCGGATTTTTCCGGATTTTTTGTTTCCGGATTTTTCCGGATTTTTTTTCTGGATTTTTCAAAAAAAAATTCAGGATTTTTCGGATTTTTTTTCCGGATTTTTTTTCCAGATTTTTTTTCCGGATTTTTCCGGTTTTTGTTTCCGGATTTTTTTTCCTGATTTTTTTTTTCCGGATTTGTCAAAAAAAAAATTTTCGGATTTTTTTTTTCCGGATTTATTTTTTCCGGATTTTTCGGATTTTTTTTCCGGATTTTTCAGAAAAAAAATTTCAGGATTTTTTTTTCCGGATTTTTTTTTTCCGGATTTTTTTTTCCGGATTTTTCCATATTTTTTTTCCGGATTTTTCAAAAAAAAAATTCCGGATTTTTCCGGATTTTTTTTCCGGATTTTTTTTCCTGATTTTTTTTTTCCGGATTTGTCAAAAAAAAAATTTCGGATTTTTTTTTTCCGGATTTATTTTTTCCGGATTTTTCGGATTTTTTTTCCGGATTTTTCAAAAAAAAAAAATTCCGGATTTTTTTTTCCGGATTTTTTTTCCGGATTTTTTTTTTACTGATTTTTTTTTCCGGACTTTTTTTTCCCGGATTTTTCCGGATTTTTTTTCCGGGATTTTTCCAAAAAAAATTTTCCGGATTTTTTTTTTCGGGATTTTTCCGGATTTTTTTTTCCGGATTTATTTTTTCCGGATTTTTCGGATTTTTTTAAAAAAAAATTTCCGGATTTTTTTTTTCGGGATTTTTCCGGGTTTTTTTTTCCGGATTTTTCGGATTTTTTTTCCGGATTTTTCCTGATTTTTTTTTCCGGATTTTTCGGATTTTTTTTCCGGATTTTTTTTTCCAGATTTTTTTTCCGGATTTTTCCGGATTTTTTGTTTCCGGATTTTTCCGATTTTTTTTCTGGATTTTTCAAAAAAAAAATTCAGGATTTTTCGGATTTTTTTTCCGGATTTTTTTTCCAGATTTTTTTTCCGGATTTTTCCGGTTTTTGTTTCCGGATTTTTTTTCCTGATTTTTTTTTTCCGGATTTGTCAAAAAAAAAATTTTCGGATTTTTTTTTTCCGGATTTATTTTTTCCGGATTTTTCGGATTTTTTTTCCGGATTTTTCAAAAAAAAAAAATTCCGGATTTTTTTTTCCGGATTTTTTTTTTCCGGATTTTTTTTTCCGGATTTTTCCATATTTTTTTTCCGGATTTTTCAAAAAAAAAATTCCGGATTTTTCCGGATTTTTTTTCCGGATTTTTTTTCCTGATTTTTTTTTTCCGGATTTGTCAAAAAAAAAATTTCGGATTTTTTTTTTCCGGATTTATTTTTTCCGGATTTTTTGGATTTTTTTTCCGGATTTTTCAAAAAAAAAAAATTCCGGATTTTTTTTTCCGGATTTTTTTTTTCCGGATTTTTTTTTCCGGATTTTTCCATATTTTTTTTCCGGATTTTTCAAAAAAAAAATTCCGGATTTTTCCGGATTTTTTTTCCGGGATTTTTCCAAAAAAAATTTTCCGGATTTTTTTTTTCAGGATTTTTCCGGATTTTTTTTCCGGATTTTTCCGGTTTTTTTTTTCCGGATTTTTTTTTCCGGATTTTTCTGGATTTTTTTTCAGGATTTTTCCTGATTTTTTTTCCGGATTTTTTTTTCCTGATTTTTATTTTCCCGATTTTTTTTCCGGATTTTTTTTTACTGATTTTTTTTTCCGGATTTTTTTTTCTGATTTTTTCGGATTTTTTTTACCGGATTTTTTTTCCGGATTTTTTTTTACTGGACTTTTTTTCCGGATTTTTCCGGATTTTTTTTTCGGATTTTTTTTCCGGATTTTTTTCCGGATTTTTTTTCAGGATTATTTTTCAGTATTTTTCCGGATTTTTTTTACCGGACTTTTTTTCCGGATTTTTCCGGATTTTTTTTTTCAGATTTTTTTGGATTTTTTTTTCCGGATTTTTCCGGATTTTTTTTTCCGGATTTTTTTTCCGGATTTTTTTTTCCAGATTTTTTTTCCGGATTTTTCCGGATTTTTTGTTTCCGGATTTTTCCGGATTTTTTTTCTGGATTTTTCCGGATTTTTTTTCCGGATTTTTTTTTCCTGATTTTTTTTTTCCGGATTTTTCGGATTTTTTTTCCGGATTTTTTTTCCAGATTTTTTTTTTCCGAATTTGTCAAAAAAAAAATTTTCGGATTTTTTTTTTCCGGATTTATTTTTTCCAGATTTTTTGGATTTTTTTTCCGGATTTTTCAAAAAAAAAATTTCCGGATATTTTTTTCCGGATTTTTTTTTCCGGATTTTTCCATATTTTTTTTCCGGATTTTTCAAAAAAAAAATTCCGGATTTTTCCAGATTTTTTTTCCGGATTTTTCCGGATTTTTTTTCCGGATTTTTTTTTTCCGGATTTTTGTTTCCGGATTTTTCCATATTTTTTTTCCGGATTTTTCAAAAAAAAAATTCCGGATTTTTCCGGATTTTTTTTTTCGGGATTTTTCCAAAAAAAAATTTCCGGATTTTTTTTTTCGGGATTTTTCCGGATTTTTTTTTCCGGATTTTTCGGATTTTTTTTCCGGATTTTTTTTCCAGATTTTTTTTCCGGATTTTTCCTGATTTTTTTTCCTGATTTTTTTTCCTGATTTTTTTTTTCCGGATTTGTCAAAAAAAAAAATTCAGGATTTTTTTTTCCGGATTTTTTTTTTCCGGATTTTTCGGATTTTTTTTCCGGATTTTTCAAAAAAAAAATTTCAGGATTTTTCAGATTTTTTTTCCGGATTTTTTTTCCAGATTTTTTTTCCTGATTTTTCCGGATTTTTTTTTCGGGATTTTTCCGGATTTTTTTTTTCCGGATTTTTTTTCCGGATTTTTTTTTCCAGATTTTTTTTCCTGATTTTTTTTTTCAGGATTTTTTTTTCAGGATTTTTTTTTTCAGGATTTTTCCATATTTTTTTTCCGGATTTGTCAAAAAAAAAATTTTCGGATTTTTTTTTTCCGGATTTATTTTTTCCAGATTTTTTGGATTTTTTTTCCGGATTTTTCAAAAAAAAAATTTCCGGATATTTTTTTCCGGATTTTTTTTTCCGGATTTTTCCGGATTTTTTTTTTCCGGATTTTTTTTCCGGATTTTTTTTTCCGGATTTTTTTTTTCGGATTTTTTTTCCGGGATTTTTCCAAAAAAAAATTTCAGGATTTTTCGGATTTTTTTTCCGGATTTTTTTTCCAGATTTTTTTTCCGGATTTTTCCGGATTTTTTTTCCGGATTTTTTTTTTCCGGATTTTTGTTTCCGGATTTTTCCATATTTTTTTTCCGGATTTTTCAAAAAAAAAATTCCGGATTTTTCCGGATTTTTTTTCCGGATTTTTTTTCCTGATTTTTTTTTTTACGAATTTGTAAAAAAAAAAATTTTCAGATTTTTTTTTTCCGGATTTTTTTTTCCAGATTTTTTTTCCTGATTTTTTTTTTCAGGATTTTTTTTTCAGGATTTTTTTTTTCAGGATTTTTCCATATTTTTTTTCCGGATTTTTTTTTCCGGATTTTTTTTTTCGGATTTTTTTTCCGGGATTTTTCCAAAAAAAAATTTCAGGATTTTTCGGATTTTTTTTCCGGATTTTTTTTCCAGATTTTTTTTCCAAATTTTTCCGGATTTTTTTTCCGGATTTTTTTTTTCCGGATTTTTGTTTCCGGATTTTTCCATATTTTTTTTCCGGATTTTTCAAAAAAAAAATTCCGGATTTTTCCGGATTTTTTTTTCGGGATTTTTCCGGATTTTTTTTTTCCGGATTTTTTTTCCTGATTTTTTTTTCCAGATTTTTTTTCCTGATTTTTTTTTTCCGGATTTATTTTTTCCAGATTTTTTGGATTTTTTTTCCGGATTTTTCAAAAAAAAAATTTCCGGATATTTTTTTCCGGATTTTTTTTTCCGGATTTTTCCATATTTTTTTTCCGGATTTTTCACAAAAAAAATTCCGGATTTTTCCAGATTTTTTTTTCCGGATTTTTCGGATTTTTTTTCCGGATTTTTTTTTCCAGATTTTTTTTCCGGATTTTTTTTTCCTGATTTTTTTTTTCCGGATTTTTTTTCCGGATTTTTGTTTCCGGATTTTTCCATATTTTTTTTCCGGATTTTTCAAAAAAAAAATTCCGGATTTTTCCGGATTTTTTTTTTCGGGATTTTTCCAAAAAAAAATTTCCGGATTTTTTTTTTCGGGATTTTTCCGGATTTTTTTTTCCGGATTTTTCGGATTTTTTTTCCGGATTTTTTTTCCAGATTTTTTTTCCGGATTTTTCCGGATTTTTTTTCCTGATTTTTTTTCCTGATTTTTTTTTTCCGGATTTGTCAAAAAAAAAATTTCAGGATTTTTTTTTCCGGATTTTTTTTTTCAGGATTTTTCGGATTTTTTTTCCGGATTTTTCAAAAAAAAAATTTCAGGATTTTTCGGATTTTTTTTCCGGATTTTTTTTCCAGATTTTTTTTCCTGATTTTTCCGGATTTTTTTTCGGGATTTTTCCGGATTTTTTTTTTCCGGATTTTTTTTCCTGATTTTTTTTTCCAGATTTTTTTTCCTGATTTTTTTTTTTCCGGATTTATTTTTTCCCGATTTTTTGGATTTTTTTTCCGGATTTTTCAAAAAAAAATTTCCGGATATTTTTTTCCGTATTTTTTTTTCCGGATTTTTCCATATTTTTTTTCCGGATTTTTCACAAAAAAAATTCCGGATTTTTCCAGATTTTTTTTTCCGGATTTTTCGGATTTTTTTTCCGGATTTTTTTTTCCAGATTTTTTTTCCGGATTTTTTTTTCCTGATTTTTTTTTTCCGGATTTTTTTTCCGGATTTTTGTTTCCGGATTTTTCCATATTTTTTTTCCGGATTTTTCAAAAAAAAAATTCCGGATTTTTCCGGATTTTTTTTTTCGGGATTTTTCCAAAAAAAAATTTCCGGATTTTTTTTTTCGGGATTTTTCCGGATTTTTTTTTCCGGATTTTTCGGATTTTTTTTCCGGATTTTTTTTCCAGATTTTTTTTCCGGATTTTTCCGGATTTTTTTTCCTGATTTTTTTTCCTGATTTTTTTTTTCCGGATTTGTCAAAAAAAAAATTTCAGGATTTTTTTTTCCGGATTTTTTTTTTCAGGATTTTTCGGATTTTTTTTCCGGATTTTTCAAAAAAAAAATTTCAGGATTTTTCGGATTTTTTTTCCGGATTTTTTTTCCAGATTTTTTTTCCTGATTTTTCCAGATTTTTTTTTCGGGATTTTTCCGGATTTTTTTTTTCCGGAATTTTTTTCCTGATTTTTTTTTCCAGATTTTTTTTCCTGATTTTTTTTTTCCGGATTTATTTTTTCCAGATTTTTTGGATTTTTTTTCCGGATTTTTCAAAAAAAAAATTTCCGGATATTTTTTTCCGGATTTTTTTTTCCGGATTTTTCCATATTTTTTTTCCGGATTTTTCACAAAAAAAATTCCGGATTTTTCCAGATTTTTTTTTCCGGATTTTTCGGATTTTTTTTCCGGATTTTTTTTTCCAGATTTTTTTTCCGGATTTTTTTTTCCTGATTTTTTTTTTCCGGATTTTTTTTCCGGATTTTTGTTTCCGGATTTTTCCATATTTTTTTTCCGGATTTTTAAAAAAAAAAATTCCGGATTTTTCCGGATTTTTTTTTTCGGGATTTTTCCAAAAAAAAATTTCCGGATTTTTTTTTTCGGGATTTTTCCGGATTTTTTTTTCCGGATTTTTCGGATTTTTTTTCCGGATTTTTTTTCCAGATTTTTTTTCCGGATTTTTCCGGATTTTTTTTCCTGATTTTTTTTCCTGATTTTTTTTTTCCGGATTTGTCAAAAAAAAAATTTCAGGATTTTTTTTTCCGGATTTTTTTTTTCAGGATTTTTCGGATTTTTTTTCCGGATTTTTCAAAAAAAAAATTTCAGGATTTTTCGGATTTTTTTTCCGGATTTTTTTTCCAGATTTTTTTTCCTGATTTTTCCGGATTTTTTTTCGGGATTTTTCCGGATTTTTGTTTCCGGATTTTTCCATATTTTTTTTCCGGATTTTTCAAAAAAAAAATTCCGGATTTTTCCGGATTTTTTTTTTCGGGATTTTTCCAAAAAAAAATTTCCGGATTTTTTTTTTCGGGATTTTTCCGGATTTTTTTTCCCGGATTTTTCGGATTTTTTTTCCGGATTTTTTTTCCAGATTTTTTTTCCGGATTTTTCCGGATTTTTTTTCCGGATTTTTTTTCCTGATTTTTTTTTTACGAATTTGTAAAAAAAAAAATTTTCTGATTTTTTTTTTCCGGATTTATTTTTTCCAGATTTTTTGGATTTTTTTTCCGGATTTTTCAAAAAAAAAATTTCCGGATATTTTTTTCCGGATTTTTTTTTCCGGATTTTTCCATATTTTTTTTCCGGATTTTTCAAAAAAAAAATTCCGGATTTTTCCAGATTTTTTTTCCGGATTTTTCCGGATTTTTTTTCCGGATTTTTTTTTTCCGGATTTTTGTTTCCGGATTTTTCCATATTTTTTTTCCGGATTTTTAAAAAAAAAAATTCCGGATTTTTCCGGATTTTTTTTTTCGGGATTTTTCCAAAAAAAAATTTCCGGATTTTTTTTTTCGGGATTTTTCCGGATTTTTTTTTCCGGATTTTTCGGATTTTTTTTCCGGATTTTTTTTCCAGATTTTTTTTCCGGATTTTTCCGGATTTTTTTTCCTGATTTTTTTTCCTGATTTTTTTTTTTCCGGATTTGTCAAAAAAAAAATTTCAGGATTTTTTTTTCCGGATTTTTTTTTTCAGGATTTTTCGGATTTTTTTTCCGGATTTTTCAAAAAAAAAATTTCAGGATTTTTCGGATTTTTTTTCCGGATTTTTTTTCCAGATTTTTTTTCCTGATTTTTCCGGATTTTTTTTCGGGATTTTTCCGGATTTTTTTTTTCCGGATTTTTTTTCCTGATTTTTTTTTCCAGATTTTTTTTCCTGATTTTTTTTTTCCGGATTTATTTTTTCCAGATTTTTTGGATTTTTTTTCCGGATTTTTCAAAAAAAAGATATTTTTTTCCGAATTTTTTTTTCCGGATTTTTCCATATTTTTTTTCCGGATTTTTCACAAAAAAAATTCCGGATTTTTCCAGATTTTTTTTTCCGGATTTTTCGGATTTTTTTTCCGGATTTTTTTTTCCAGATTTTTTTTCCGGATTTTTTTTTCCTGATTTTTTTTTTCCAGATTTTTTTTCCGGATTTTTTTTTTACTGATTTTTTTTTCCGGACTTTTTTTTCCCGGATTTTTCCGGATTTTTTTTTTCCGGATTTTTTTTCCGGATTTTTTTTTCCGGATTTTTTTTTCGGATTTTTTTTCCGGATTTTTCCGGATTTTTTTTTCCGGATTTTTTTTTCCGGATTTTTCCGGATTTTTTTTTCCGGATTTTTTTTTCCGGATTTTTCCGGATTTTTTTTCAGGATTTTTCCTGATTTTTTTTTCCGGATTTTTTTTTCCTGATTTTTATTTTCCCGATTTTTTTCCGGATTTTTTTTTACTGATTTTTTTTTCCGGATTTTTTTTTACTGATTTTTTCTGATTGTTTTTACCGGATTTTTTTTCCGGATTTTTTTTACTGGACTTTTTTTCCGGATTTTTCCGGATTTTTTTTTCGGATTTTTTTTCCGGATTTTTTTTCCGGATTATTTTTCAGTATTTTTCCGGATTTTTTTTACCGGACTTTTTTTCCGGATTTTTCCGGATTTTTTTTTCCAGATTTTTTCGGATTTTTTTTTCCGGATTTTTCCGGATTTTTTTTTCCGGATTTTTCCGGATTTTTATTTTCCGGATTTTTTTTCCGGATTTTTTTTTCCGGAATTTTTTTTTCGGATTTTTTTTCCGGATTTTTCCGGGTTTTTTTCCCGGATTTTTCCGGATTTTTTTTTTCAGGATTTTTCGGATTTTTTTTCCGGATTTTTTTTTCCAGATTTTTTTTCCAGATTTTTCCGGATTTTTTTTCCAGATTTTTTTTCCTGATTTTTTTTTCCAGATTTTTTTTCCGGATTTCTCCGGATTTTTTGTTTCCGGATTTTTCCGGATTTTTTTTCCTGATTTTTTTTTCCGGATTTGTCAAAAAAAAAATTTTCGGATTTTTTTTTTCCGGATTTATTTTTTCCGGATTTTTCGGATTTTTTTAAAAAAAAATTTCCGGATTTTTTTTTTCGGGATTTTTCCGGGTTTTTTTTTCCGGATTTTTCGGATTTTTTTTCCGGATTTTTCCTGATTTTTTTTCCGGATTTTTCGGATTTTTTTTCCGGATTTTTTTTTCCAGATTTTTTTTCCGGATTTTTCCGGATTTTTTGTTTCCGGATTTTTCCGGATTTTTTTTCTGGATTTTTCAAAAAAAAAATTCAGGATTTTTCGGATTTTTTTTCCGGATTTTTTTTCCAGATTTTTTTTCCGGATTTTTCCGGTTTTTGTTTCCGGATTTTTTTTCCTGAATTTTTTTTTCCGGATTTGTCAAAAAAAAAATTTTCGGATTTTTTTTTTCCGGATTTATTTTTTCCGGATTTTTCGGATTTTTTTTCCGGATTTTTCAGAAAAAAAATTTCAGGATTTTTTTTTCCGGATTTTTTTTTTCCGGATTTTTTTTTCCGGATTTTTCCATATTTTTTTTCCGGATTTTTCAAAAAAAAAATTCCGGATTTTTCCGGATTTTTTTTCCGGATTTTTTTTCCTGATTTTTTTTTTCCGGATTTGTCAAAAAAAAAATTTCGGATTTTTTTTTTCCGGATTTATTTTTTCCGGATTTTTCGGATTTTTTTTCCGGATTTTTCAAAAAAAAAAAATTCCGGATTTTTTTTTCCGGATTTTTTTTTTCCGGATTTTTTTTTCCGGATTTTTCCATATTTTTTTTCCGGATTTTTCAAAAAAAAAATTCCGGATTTTTCCGGATTTTTTTTCCGGGATTTTTCCAAAAAAAATTTTCCGGATTTTTTTTTTCGGGATTTTTCTGGATTTTTTTTTCCGGATTTTTCGGATTTTTTTTCCGGATTTTTTTTCCAGATTTTTTTTCCAGATTTTTCCGGATTTTTTTTCCTGATTTTTTTTCCTGATTTTTTTTTTCCGGATTTGTCAAAAAAAAAATTTCACGATTTTTTTTTCCGGATTTTTTTTTTCCGGATTTTTCGGATTTTTTTTCCGGATTTTTCAAAAAAAAAATTTCAGGATTTTTCGGATTTTTTTTCCGGATTTTTTTTCCAGATTTTTTTTCCTGATTTTTCCGGATTTTTTTTTCGGGATTTTTCCGGATTTTTTTTTTCCGGATTTTTTTTCCGGATTTTTTTTTCCAGATTTTTTTTCCTGATTTTTTTTTTCCGGATTTATTTTTTCCAGATTTTTTGGATTTTTTTTCCGGATTTTTCAAAAAAAAAATTTCCGGATATTTTTTTCCGGATTTTTTTTTCCGGATTTTTCCATATTTTTTTTCCGGATTTTTCACAAAAAAAATTCCGGATTTTTCCAGATTTTTTTTCCGGATTTTTCGGATTTTTTTTCCGGATTTTTTTTTCCAGATTTTTTTTCCGGATTTTTTTTTCCTGATTTTTTTTTTCCGGATTTTTTTTCCGGATTTTTTTTTTACTGATTTTTTTTTCCGGACTTTTTTTTCCCGGATTTTTCCGGATTTTTTTTTCCGGATTTTTTTTCTGGATTTTTTTTTCCGGATTTTTTTTTTCGGATTTTTTTTCCGGATTTTTCCGGATTTTTTTTTCCGGATTTTTTTTTCTGGATTTTTCCGGATTTTTTTTTCCGGATTTTTTTTTCCGGATTTTTCCGGATTTTTTTTCAGGATTTTTCCTGATTTTTTTTTCCGGATTTTTTTTTCCTGATTTTTATTTTCCCGATTTTTTTTCCGGATTTTTTTTTCGGATTTTTTTTCCGGATTTTTTTTCCGGATTATTTTTCAGTATTTTTCCGGATTTTTTTTACCGGACTTTTTTTCCGGATTTTTCCGGATTTTTTTTTCCAGATTTTTTCGGATTTTTTTTTCCGGATTTTTCCGGATTTTTTTTTCCGGATTTTTCCGGATTTTTATTTTCCGGATTTTTTTTCCGGATTTTTTTTTCCGGAATTTTTTTTTCGGATTTTTTTTCCGGATTTTTCCGGGTTTTTTTCCCGGATTTTTCCGGATTTTTTTTTTCAGGATTTTTCGGATTTTTTTTCCGGATTTTTTTTTCCAGATTTTTTTTCCAGATTTTTCCGGATTTTTTTTCCAGATTTTTTTTCCTGATTTTTTTTTTCAGGATTTTTTTTTCCGGATTTTTTTTTTCCGGATTTTTCCAGATTTTTTTTCCGGATTTTTTTTTCCAGATTTTTTTTCCGGATTTCTCCGGATTTTTTGTTTCCGGATTTTTCCGGATTTTTTTTCCTGATTTTTTTTTTCCGGATTTGTCAAAAAAAAAATTTTCGGATTTTTTTTTTCCGGATTTATTTTTTCCGGATTTTTCGGATTTTTTAAAAAAAAAATTTCCGGATTTTTTTTTTCGGGATTTTTCCGGGTTTTTTTTTCCGGATTTTTCGGATTTTTTTTCCGGATTTTTCCTGATTTTTTTTTCCGGATTTTTCGGATTTTTTTTCCGGATTTTTTTTTCCAGATTTTTTTTCCGGATTTTTCCGGATTTTTTGTTTCCGGATTTTTCCGGATTTTTTTTCTGGATTTTTCAAAAAAAATTTCAGGATTTTTCGGATTTTTTTTCCGGATTTTTTTTCCAGATTTTTTTTCCGGATTTTTCCGGTTTTTGTTTCCGGATTTTTTTTCCTGATTTTTTTTTTCCGGATTTGTCAAAAAAAAAATTTTCGGATTTTTTTTTTCCGGATTTATTTTTTCCGGATTTTTCGGATTTTTTTTCCGGATTTTTCAGAAAAAAAATTTCAGGATTTTTTTTTCCGGATTTTTTTTTTCCGGATTTTTTTTTCCGGATTTTTCCATATTTTTTTTCCGGATTTTTCAAAAAAAAAATTCCGGATTTTTCCGGATTTTTTTTCCGGATTTTTTTTCCTGATTTTTTTTTTCCGGATTTGTCAAAAAAAAAATTTCGGATTTTTTTTTTCCGGATTTATTTTTTCCGGATTTTTCGGATTTTTTTTCCGGATTTTTCAAAAAAAAAAAATTCCGGATTTTTTTTTCCGGATTTTTTTTTTCCGGATTTTTTTTTCCGGATTTTTCCATATTTTTTTTCCGGATTTTTCAAAAAAAAAATTCCGGATTTTTCCGGATTTTTTTTCCGGGATTTTTCCAAAAAAAAATTTCCGGATTTTTTTTTTCGGGATTTTTCCGGATTTTTTTTTCCGGATTTATTTTTTCCGGATTTTTCGGATTTTTTTAAAAAAAAATTTCCGGATTTTTTTTTTCGGGATTTTTCCGGGTTTTTTTTTCCGGATTTTTCGGATTTTTTTTCCGGATTTTTCCTGATTTTTTTTTCCGGATTTTTCGGATTTTTTTTCCGGATTTTTTTTTCCAGATTTTTTTTCCGGATTTTTCCGGATTTTTTGTTTCCGGATTTTTCCGGATTTTTTTTCTGGATTTTTCAAAAAAAAAATTCAGGATTTTTCGGATTTTTTTTCCGGATTTTTTTTCCAGATTTTTTTTCCGGATTTTTCCGGTTTTTGTTTCCGGATTTTTTTTCCTGATTTTTTTTTTCCGGATTTGTCAAAAAAAAAATTTTCGGATTTTTTTTTTCCGGATTTATTTTTTCCGGATTTTTCGGATTTTTTTTCCGGATTTTTCAGAAAAAAAATTTCAGGATTTTTTTTTCCGGATTTTTTTTTTCCGGATTTTTTTTTCCGGATTTTTCCATATTTTTTTTCCGGATTTTTCAAAAAAAAAATTCCGGATTTTTCCGGATTTTTTTTCCGGATTTTTTTTCCGGATTTTTTTTCCTGATTTTTTTTTTCCGGATTTGTCAAAAAAAAAATTTCGGATTTTTTTTTTCCGGATTTATTTTTTCCGGATTTTTCGGATTTTTTTTCCGGATTTTTCAAAAAAAAAAAATTCCGGATTTTTTTTTCCGGATTTTTTTTTTCCGGATTTTTTTTTCCGGATTTTTCCATATTTTTTTTCCGGATTTTTCAAAAAAAAAATTCCGGATTTTTCCGGATTTTTTTTCCGGGATTTTTCCAAAAAAAATTTTCCGGATTTTTTTTTTCGGGATTTTTCCGGATTTTTTTTCCGGATTTTTCCGGTTTTTTTTTTCCGGATTTTTTTTTCCGGATTTTTCTGGATTTTTTTTCAGGATTTCTCCTGATTTTTTTTCCGGATTTTTTTTTCCGGATTTTTATTTTCCCGATTTTTTTTCCGGATTTTTTTTTACTGATTTTTTTTTCCGGATTTTTTTTTACTGATTTTTTCGGATTTTTTTTACCGGATTTTTTTTCCGGATTTTTTTTTACTGGACTTTTTTTCCGGATTTTTCCGGATTTTTTTTTCGGATTTTTTTTCCGGATTTTTTTCCGGATTTTTTTTCAGGATTATTTTTCAGTATTTTTCCGGATTTTTTTTACCGGACTTTTTTTCCGGATTTTTTTTCCTGATTTTTTTTTTCCGGATTTGTCAAAAAAAAAATTTTCGGATTTTTTTTTTCCGGATTTATTTTTTCCGGATTTTTCGGATTTTTTTTCCGGATTTTTCAAAAAAAAAAAATTCCGGATTTTTTTTTCCGGATTTTTTTTTTCCGGATTTTTTTTTCCGGATTTTTCCATATTTTTTTTCCGGATTTTTCAAAAAAAAAATTCCGGATTTTTCCGGATTTTTTTTCCGGGATTTTTCCAAAAAAAATTTTCCGGATTTTTTTTTTCGGGATTTTTCCGGATTTTTTTTCCGGATTTTTCCGGTTTTTTTTTTCCGGATTTTTTTTTCCGGATTTTTCTGGATTTTTTTTCAGGATTTTTCCTGATTTTTTTTCCGGATTTTTTTTTCCTGATTTTTATTTTCCCGATTTTTTTTCCGGATTTTTTTTTACTGATTTTTTTTTCCGGATTTTTTTTTACTGATTTTTTCGGATTTTTTTTACCGGATTTTTTTTCCGGATTTTTTTTTACTGGACTTTTTTTCCGGATTTTTTTTTCGGATTTTTTTTCCGGATTTTTTTCCGGATTTTTTTTCAGGATTATTTTTCAGTATTTTTCCGGATTTTTTTTACCGGACTTTTTTCCGGATTTTTCCGGATTTTTTTTTTCAGATTTTTTTGGATTTTTTTTTCCGGATTTTTCCGGATTTTTTTTTCCGGATTTTTTTTCCGGATTTTTTTTTCCAGATTTTTTTTCCGGATTTTTCCGGATTTTTTGTTTCCGGATTTTTCCGGATTTTTTTTCTGGATTTTTCCGGATTTTTTTTCCGGATTTTTTTTTCCTGATTTTTTTTTTCCGGATTTTTCGGATTTTTTTTCCGGATTTTTTTTCCAGATTTTTTTTCCGGATTTTTCCGGATTTTTTTTCCGGATTTTTTTTCCTGATTTTTTTTTTCCGAATTTGTCAAAAAAAAAATTTTCGGATTTTTTTTTTCCGGATTTATTTTTTCCAGATTTTTTGGATTTTTTTTCCGGATTTTTCAAAAAAAAAATTTCCGGATATTTTTTTCCGGATTTTTTTTTCCGGATTTTTCCATATTTTTTTTCCGGATTTTTCAAAAAAAAAATTCCGGATTTTTCCAGATTTTTTTTCCGGATTTTTCCGGATTTTTTTTCCGGATTTTTTTTTTCCGGATTTTTGTTTCCGGATTTTTCCATATTTTTTTTCCGGATTTTTCAAAAAAAAATTCCGGATTTTTCCGGATTTTTTTTTTCGGGATTTTTCCAAAAAAAAATTTCCGGATTTTTTTTTTCGGGATTTTTCCGGATTTTTTTTTCCGGATTTTTCGGATTTTTTTTCCGGATTTTTTTTCCAGATTTTTTTTCCGGATTTTTCCTGATTTTTTTTCCGGATTTTTTTTCCTGATTTTTTTTTTCCGGATTTGTCAAAAAAAAAATTTCAGGATTTTTTTTTCCGGATTTTTTTTTTCCGGATTTTTCGGATTTTTTTTCCGGATTTTTCAAAAAAAAATTTCAGGATTTTTCAGATTTTTTTTCCGGATTTTTTTTCCAGATTTTTTTTCCTGATTTTTCCGGATTTTTTTTTCGGGATTTTTCCGGATTTTTTTTTTCCGGATTTTTTTTCCGGATTTTTTTTTCCAGATTTTTTTTCCTGATTTTTTTTTTCAGGATTTTTTTTTCAGGATTTTTTTTTTCAGGATTTTTCCATATTTTTTTTCCGGATTTGTCAAAAAAAAAATTTTCGGATTTTTTTTTTCCGGATTTATTTTTTCCAGATTTTTTGGATTTTTTTTCCGGATTTTTCAAAAAAAAAATTTCCGGATATTTTTTTCCGGATTTTTTTTTCCGGATTTTTCCGGATTTTTTTTTTCCGGATTTTTTTTCCGGATTTTTTTTTCCGGATTTTTTTTTTCGGATTTTTTTTCCGGGATTTTTCCAAAAAAAAATTTCAGGATTTTTCGGATTTTTTTTCCGGATTTTTTTTCCAGATTTTTTTTCCGGATTTTTCCGGATTTTTTTTCCGGATTTTTTTTTTCCGGATTTTTGTTTCCGGATTTTTCCATATTTTTTTTCCGGATTTTTCAAAAAAAAAATTCCGGATTTTTCCGGATTTTTTTTCCGGATTTTTTTTCCTGATTTTTTTTTTACGAATTTGTAAAAAAAAAAATTTTCAGATTTTTTTTTTCCGGATTTTTTTTTCCAGATTTTTTTTCCTGATTTTTTTTTTCAGGATTTTTTTTTCAGGATTTTTTTTTTCAGGATTTTTCCATATTTTTTTTCCGGATTTGTCAAAAAAAAAATTTTCGGATTTTTTTTTTCCGGATTTATTTTTTCCAGATTTTTTGGATTTTTTTTCCGGATTTTTCAAAAAAAAAATTTCCGGATATTTTTTTCCGGATTTTTTTTTCCGGATTTTTCCGGATTTTTTTTTTCCGGATTTTTTTTCCGGATTTTTTTTTCCGGATTTTTTTTTTCGGATTTTTTTTCCGGGATTTTTCCAAAAAAAAATTTCAGGATTTTTCGGATTTTTTTTCCGGATTTTTTTTCCAGATTTTTTTTCCGGATTTTTCCGGATTTTTTTTCCGGATTTTTTTTTTCCGGATTTTTGTTTCCGGATTTTTCCATATTTTTTTTCCGGATTTTTCAAAAAAAAAATTCCGGATTTTTCCGGATTTTTTTTTTCGGGATTTTTCCAAAAAAAAATTTCCGGATTTTTTTTTTCGGGATTTTTCCGGATTTTTTTTTCCGGATTTTTCGGATTTTTTTTCCGGATTTTTTTTCCAGATTTTTTTTCTGGATTTTTCCTGATTTTTTTTCCTGATTTTTTTTCCTGATTTTTTTTTTCCGGATTTGTCAAAAAAAAAATTTCAGGATTTTTTTTTCCGGATTTTTTTTTTCAGGATTTTTCGGATTTTTTTTCCGGATTTTTCAAAAAAAAAATTTCAGGATTTTTCGGATTTTTTTTCCGGATTTTTTTTCCAGATTTTTTTTCCTGATTTTTCCGGATTTTTTTTTCGGGATTTTTCCGGATTTTTTTTTTCCGGATTTTTTTTCCTGATTTTTTTTTCCAGATTTTTTTTCCTGATTTTTTTTTTCCGGATTTATTTTTTCCAGATTTTTTGGATTTTTTTTCCGGATTTTTCAAAAAAAAAATTTCCGGATATTTTTTTCCGGATTTTTTTTTCCGGATTTTTCCATATTTTTTTTCCGGATTTTTCACAAAAAAAATTCCGGATTTTTCCAGATTTTTTTTTCCGGATTTTTCGGATTTTTTTTCCGGATTTTTTTTTCCAGATTTTTTTTCCGGATTTTTTTTTCCTGATTTTTTTTTTCCGGATTTTTTTTCCGGATTTTTGTTTCCGGATTTTTCCATATTTTTTTTCCGGATTTTTCAAAAAAAAAATTCCGGATTTTTCCGGATTTTTTTTTTCGGGATTTTTCCAAAAAAAAATTTCCGGATTTTTTTTTTCGGGATTTTTCCGGATTTTTTTTTCCGGATTTTTCGGATTTTTTTTCCGGATTTTTTTTCCAGATTTTTTTTCCGGATTTTTCCGGATTTTTTTTCCTGATTTTTTTTCCTGATTTTTTTTTTCCGGATTTGTCAAAAAAAAAATTTCAGGATTTTTTTTTCCGGATTTTTTTTTTCAGGATTTTTCGGATTTTTTTTCCGGATTTTTCAAAAAAAAAATTTCAGGATTTTTCGGATTTTTTTTCCGGATTTTTTTTCCAGATTTTTTTTCCTGATTTTTCCGGATTTTTTTTCGGGATTTTTCCGGATTTTTTTTTTCCGGATTTTTTTTCCTGATTTTTTTTTCCAGATTTTTTTTCCTGATTTTTTTTTTTCCGGATTTATTTTTTCCCGATTTTTTGGATTTTTTTTCCGGATTTTTCAAAAAAAAAATTTCCGGATATTTTTTTCCGTATTTTTTTTTCCGGATTTTTCCATATTTTTTTTCCGGATTTTTCACAAAAAAAATTCCGGATTTTTCCAGATTTTTTTTTCCGGATTTTTCGGATTTTTTTTCCGGATTTTTTTTTCCAGATTTTTTTTCCGGATTTTTTTTTCCTGATTTTTTTTTTCCGGATTTTTTTTCCGGATTTTTGTTTCCGGATTTTTCCATATTTTTTTTTTTTTTTTTTTTAATTCTTTATTTTTGAGTGCAGAGATGATTACAAGCTTAATCTGTGACATGTTGGTATACAATATTATTGCAAACAATTGATGTATATAGTCAAGAGGTGCTGCACTTTTTTTTTTTTTTTTTTGTCGAGCAGGAACATGAATTAAACAAGAAATTTTTGCTTAAGACAGGCTTAGTGGGGCTGTAGTAATTAATTAAATATGTTAGTCAAAATGAGAGGTCGTAGCTAAGTATATGTTAATGTCGTGTTTATCAGGCTTAGTATATGTTAGCACTAATGTACCACAAGAATAAATCTTCCAGGCTAAGGATGTGCTAATGTTAATAATAATATAAAATCAGCTTGTGGTAAGTGGGAAACAGGATGGTTGCCTGTTATCAGAGATGTATGATACGCTCATGTCGTGAGAGTAACAGGCCGAGGATCCGGTATTAATAAAGTACGGTAAGATTATGTCATGTGTAGTATAGGTTGGATACTTGCTGGCAATGACATTTAGCAGTTATCTTAAGGACCAGCCGTGAAAATAACATATGTGCGCTTAAGGCGCTGATAGCACGCTTCTTAGTTGTAAAAGCGTTGCACAGTGTTAGTTATAATGAGTGGGTTACGTCAAGCCTAATATTGTACAGTTTCAGGCAGCAGTGGTGGCAAACTTTGGTACTGCTTTAATTTTGCTTATTTGTAGTGTGAGAGGCTAGGCTGTGTCGTGGTCGAGTCATCGCCCATTTGTGGTGTGACAAGCAGTATGCTCCAGTGTAGTCGTCGGTATGTGCGGGTGTCAGTTAGAGTAGGCAATCAACTTTTTCCTTTAATTTAAGCCACGTCTGTAGGGTGCCTTTTATGTGTGCATAGGCTGAGTGCGCTACGAGTTTAGGGTGAGGCGTTATTAATTGATTACTGACAGTGCGTTATGCGTAAGTTGGGGAGTTATGGCGGGGACCCCTGTGTGATAATGTTCGAAGTTGGGCGTCCATACTATCGCGTGGAGATATTTTAAACAAGTCTGCATCAATATTCATATAAAACAAAACAAATACAGCAAAACAACAGATAAGGAACAAAAAGTAGGAATAGTGCACAAGAGGCATTGCAAACAGGCAGTTTTGGTTACTCTCGTTGTGTATGAACGTTCACAGCCGTTGGGTTTCGGGCTAGGTTGGCGCCCGGTAAAGAGGAGGAGTGCGGGCGAACGACCCAATAAGTTCTGTCCCGTTTCAGGTTGCGGCGGCTGTATGCGGCCCAGCAGGCAGCTGTCGCGGCACGAAGACCGGTGCCCCCACTGCGTTCTTCCCTAAGCTGCATGTAGTTCCAGCCGGTGGTGTCACGACGGCCATTGCTGGTTGTGGTGTTTTCAGGTCCTCCAGTGTCCTTGTGGCCTCCTGTAGGTTCCGCACCACCAGTGGGCCGCTTGCACCTTCAATGTGTAGGGCGCGGCCTGGGCCCCAACGGTACCTGGTTTTTCGTTGAATCAAGAAGGATGTGAGATGTTTGAGAGACCTTCTCCAGCTCAGTGTGCTCCTAGAGAGATCCGCATAAAATGACAGAGTCATGTCCTCGAAGATGTAGGTTGTGAGGCCTTTAGTGGCTTCTAAAATGGCCCTCTTGTCCCGCATGCTTTGAAAGTGCAGAATTATGTCCCCTGTGGCAGCTGGGGGTGCCGTGGCTGGTCGCGGGATACGGAATATATTGTCTAATATAATTAATTTAGCCGCTTTCGGGGTCAGGAGTGCGGTCAGCAGCCGTCTGGCAAAATGTGGAAGTTCGGCCTCCGGTACAGAGTCAGAGACCCCCCTTAGCTTGAGGTTGTTTTGACGCCGTTTATCCTCATAGGTGGCCAGTTGCTGTTCGTGGAGCGAGGTTAGTTGTTTCAGGTCGTGTACTGCCGCTTTCAGCTGCTCTATCTGTTGTGTATGTCCGCTAGTGGTGCATTCCACTGTCCCGAGCCTTGCTGAGAGGCCTTTCAGGTCATCTCTTATCATGGCCACTTCTGCAGAGATCTTGCTGTGATGGGCGGCCATGAGCTCTTTAATAGCCTCCATGGTCACCGGTGTGGGAGCAGGAGCGGGCATCCGCGGTTTGTCTGGTGGCGGCGGGGCTCTGGTCGGCATGAAGCACCCCTCTCCTTCATCGGACGTGCCGTCCGTAAAGTCGGAACAGCCTCCATGCAGGGACGCCATTGTTGCTCCGGCTGTCTCTTGGGCCTGCCTCCACATGTCCCCGATGTTCCTGCCCAGATGGGGCTTGTCGGGCTTCTGCTTTTTTGTTTTTCTGCCCATGTGGATCCGGTAGTTCGTGGGGCCCTCTGGTAAGTGTTTGGGGCGCAGTCGGGTATTGTTCGCTTTGATTTATCTCGCTTTGGGTCAGGAGCTCCGCAGCCATGCGACTTGAACCCTTTTTTAAATATAGGAAGACCTTTTTCCATATTTTTTTTCCGGATTTTTCAAAAAAAAAAAATTCCGGATTTTTCCGGATTTTTTTTTTCGGGATTTTTCCAAAAAAAAATTTCCGGATTTTTTTTTTCGGGATTTTTCCGGATTTTTTTTTCCGGATTTTTCGGATTTTTTTTCCGGATTTTTTTTCCAGATTTTTTTTCCGGATTTTTCCGGATTTTTTTTCCTGATTTTTTTTCCTGATTTTTTTTTCCGGATTTGTCAAAAAAAAAATTTCAGGATTTTTTTTTCCGGATTTTTTTTTTCAGGATTTTTCGGATTTTTTTTCCGGATTTTTCAAAAAAAAAATTTCAGGATTTTTCAGATTTTTTTTCCGGATTTTTTTTCCAGATTTTTTTTCCTGATTTTTCCGGATTTTTTTTTCGGGATTTTTCCGGATTTTTTTTTCCGGAATTTTTTTCCTGATTTTTTTTTCCAGATTTTTTTTCCTGATTTTTTTTTTCCGGATTTATTTTTTCCAGATTTTTTGGATTTTTTTTCCGGATTTTTCAAAAAAAAAATTTCCGGATATTTTTTTCCGGATTTTTTTTTCCGGATTTTTCCATATTTTTTTTCCGGATTTTTCACAAAAAAAATTCCGGATTTTTCCAGATTTTTTTTTCCGGATTTTTCGGATTTTTTTTCCGGATTTTTTTTTCCAGATTTTTTTTCCGGATTTTTTTTTCCTGATTTTTTTTTTCCGGATTTTTTTTCCGGATTTTTGTTTCCGGATTTTTCCATATTTTTTTTCCGGATTTTTCAAAAAAAAAATTCCGGATTTTTCCGGATTTTTTTTTTCGGGATTTTTCCAAAAAAAAAATTCCGGATTTTTTTTTTCGGGATTTTTCCGGATTTTTTTTTCCGGATTTTTCGGATTTTTTTTCCGGATTTTTTTTCCAGATTTTTTTTCCGGATTTTTCCGGATTTTTTTTCCGGATTTTTTTTCCTGATTTTTTTTTTACGAATTTGTAAAAAAAAAATTTTCTGATTTTTTTTTCCCGGATTTATTTTTTCCAGATTTTTTGGATTTTTTTTCCGGATTTTTCAAAAAAAAAATTTCCGGATATTTTTTTCCGGATTTTTTTTTCCGGATTTTTCCATATTTTTTTTCCGGATTTTTCAAAAAAAAAATTCCGGATTTTTCCAGATTTTTTTTCCGGATTTTTCCGGATTTTTTTTCCGGATTTTTTTTTTCCGGATTTTTGTTTCCGGATTTTTCCATATTTTTTTTCCGGATTTTTAAAAAAAAAAATTCCGGATTTTTCCGGATTTTTTTTTTCGGGATTTTTCCAAAAAAAAATTTCCGGATTTTTTTTTTCGGGATTTTTCCGGATTTTTTTTTCCGGATTTTTCGGATTTTTTTTCCGGATTTTTTTTCCAGATTTTTTTTCCGGATTTTTCCGGATTTTTTTTCCTGATTTTTTTTCCTGATTTTTTTTTTCCGGATTTGTCAAAAAAAAAATTTCAGGATTTTTTTTTCCGGATTTTTTTTTTCAGGATTTTTCGGATTTTTTTTCCGGATTTTTCAAAAAAAAAATTTCAGGATTTTTCGGATTTTTTTTCCGGATTTTTTTTCCAGATTTTTTTTCCTGATTTTTCCGGATTTTTTTTCGGGATTTTTCCGGATTTTTTTTTTCCGGATTTTTTTTCCTGATTTTTTTTTCCAGATTTTTTTTCCTGATTTTTTTTTTCCGGATTTATTTTTTCCAGATTTTTTGGATTTTTTTTCCGGATTTTTCAAAAAAAAAATTTCCGGATATTTTTTTCCGGATTTTTTTTTCCGGATTTTTCCATATTTTTTTTCCGGATTTTTCACAAAAAAAATTCCGGATTTTTCCAGATTTTTTTTTCCGGATTTTTCGGATTTTTTTTCCGGATTTTTTTTTCCAGATTTTTTTTCCGGATTTTTTTTTCCTGATTTTTTTTTTCCGGATTTTTTTTCCGGATTTTTTTTTTACTGATTTTTTTTTCCGGACTTTTTTTCCCGGATTTTTCCGGATTTTTTTTTTCCGGATTTTTTTTCCGGATTTTTTTTTCCGGATTTTTTTTTCGGATTTTTTTTCCGGATTTTTCCGGATTTTTTTTTCCGGATTTTTTTTTCCGGATTTTTCCGGATTTTTTTTTCCGGATTTTTTTTTCCGGATTTTTCCGGATTTTTTTTCAGGATTTTTCCTGATTTTTTTTTCCGGATTTTTTTTTCCTGATTTTTATTTTCCCGATTTTTTTTCCGGATTTTTTTTACTGATTTTTTTTTCCGGATTTTTTTTTACTGATTTTTTCTGATTTTTTTTACCGGATTTTTTTTCCGGATTTTTTTTACTGGACTTTTTTTCCGGATTTTTCCGGATTTTTTTTTCGGATTTTTTTTCCGGATTTTTTTTCAGGATTATTTTTCAGTATTTTTCCGGATTTTTTTTACCGGACTTTTTTTCCGGATTTTTCTGGATTTTTTTTTCCAGATTTTTTCGGATTTTTTTTTCCGGATTTTTCCGGATTTATTTTTCCGGATTTTTCCGGATTTTTATTTTCCGGATTTTTTTTCCGGATTTTTTTTTCCGGATTTTTTTTTTCGGATTTTTTTTTCCGGATTTTTCCGGATTTTTTTTTCCGGATTTTTTCGGATTTTTTTTTTCCGGATTTTTTTTTCGGATTTTTTTTTCCGGATTTTTTTTTTCGGATTTTTTTTTCCGGATTTTTCCGGATTTTTTTTTCCGGATTTTTCCGGATTTTTTTTTTCGGATTTTTCCGGATTTTTTTTTCGGATTTTTTTTCCGGATTTTTTTTCCGGATTATTTTTCAGTATTTTTCCGGATTTTTTTTACCGGACTTTTTTTCCGGATTTTTCTGGATTTTTTTTTCCAGATTTTTTCGGATTTTTTTTTCCGGATTTTTCCGGATTTATTTTTCCGGATTTTTCCGGATTTTTATTTTCCGGATTTTTTTTCCGGATTTTTTTTTCCGGATTTTTTCTTTCGGATTTTTTTTTCCGGATTTTTCCGGATTTTTTTTTCCGGATTTTTCCGGATTTTTTTTTTCCGGATTTTTTTTTCGGATTTTTTTTTCCGGATTTTTTTTTTCGGATTTTTTTTTCCGGATTTTTCCGGATTTTTTTTTCCGGATTTTTCCGGATTTTTTTTTTCGGATTTTTTTTTCCAGATTTTTTTCCCGGATTTTTCCGGATTTTTTTTTTCAGGATTTTTCGGATTTTTTTTCCGGATTTTTTTTTCCAGATTTTTTTTCCAGATTTTTCCGGATTTTTTTTCCAGATTTTTTTTTTCCGGATTTTTTTTCCGGATTTTTTTTTTACTGATTTTTTTTTCCGGACTTTTTTTTCCCGGATTTTTCCGGATTTTTTTTTTCCGGATTTTTTTTCCGGATTTTTTTTTCCGGATTTTTTTTTTCGGATTTTTTTTCCGGGATTTTTCCAAAAAAAAATTTCAGGATTTTTCGGATTTTTTTTCCGGATTTTTTTTCCAGATTTTTTTTCCGGATTTTTCCGGATTTTTTTTCCGGATTTTTTTTTTCCGGATTTTTGTTTCCGGATTTTTCCATATTTTTTTTCCGGATTTTTAAAAAAAAAAATTCCGGATTTTTCTGGATTTTTTTTTTCGGGATTTTTCCATATTTTTTTTCCGGATTTTTCAAAAAAAAAATTCCGGATTTTTCCAGATTTTTTTTCCGGATTTTTCCGGATTTTTTTTCCGGATTTTTTTTTTCAGGATTTTTTTTTCAGGATTTATTTTTTCAGGATTTTTCCATATTTTTTTTCCGGATTTGTCAAAAAAAAAATTTTCGGATTTTTTTTTTCCGGATTTATTTTTTCCAGATTTTTTGGATTTTTTTTCCGGATTTTTCAAAAAAAAAATTTCCGGATATTTTTTTCCGGATTTTTTTTTCCGGATTTTTTTTTTCCGGATTTTTTTTCCGGATTTTTTTTTCCGGATTTTTTTTTTCGGATTTTTTTTCCGGGATTTTTCCAAAAAAAAATTTCAGGATTTTTCGGATTTTTTTTCCGGATTTTTTTTCCAGATTTTTTTTCCGGATTTTTCCGGATTTTTTTTCCGGATTTTTTTTTTCCGGATTTTTCGGATTTTTTTTCCGGATTTTTCAAAAAAAAAAAATTCCGGATTTTTTTTTCCGGATTTTTTTTTTCCGGATTTTTTTTTCCGGATTTTTCCATATTTTTTTTCCGGATTTTTCAAAAAAAAAATTCCGGATTTTTCCGGATTTTTTTTCCGGGATTTTTCCAAAAAAAATTTTCCGGATTTTTTTTTTCGGGATTTTTCCGGATTTTTTTTCCGGATTTTTCCGGTTTTTTTTTTCCGGATTTTTTTTTCCGGATTTTTCTGGATTTTTTTTCAGGATTTCTCCTGATTTTTTTTCCGGATTTTTTTTTCCGGATTTTTATTTTCCCGATTTTTTTTCCGGATTTTTTTTTACTGATTTTTTTTTCCGGATTTTTTTTTACTGATTTTTTCGGATTTTTTTTACCGGATTTTTTTTCCGGATTTTTTTTTACTGGACTTTTTTTCCGGATTTTTCCGGATTTTTTTTTCGGATTTTTTTTCCGGATTTTTTTCCGGATTTTTTTTCAGGATTATTTTTCAGTATTTTTCCGGATTTTTTTTACCGGACTTTTTTTCCGGATTTTTTTTCCTGATTTTTTTTTTCCGGATTTGTCAAAAAAAAAATTTTCGGATTTTTTTTTTCCGGATTTATTTTTTCCGGATTTTTCGGATTTTTTTTCCGGATTTTTCAAAAAAAAAAAATTCCGGATTTTTTTTTCCGGATTTTTTTTTTCCGGATTTTTTTTTCCGGATTTTTCCATATTTTTTTTCCGGATTTTTCAAAAAAAAAATTCCGGATTTTTCCGGATTTTTTTTCCGGGATTTTTCCAAAAAAAATTTTCCGGATTTTTTTTTTCGGGATTTTTCCGGATTTTTTTTCCGGATTTTTCCGGTTTTTTTTTTCCGGATTTTTTTTTCCGGATTTTTCTGGATTTTTTTTCAGGATTTTTCCTGATTTTTTTTCCGGATTTTTTTTTCCTGATTTTTATTTTCCCGATTTTTTTTCCGGATTTTTTTTTACTGATTTTTTTTTCCGGATTTTTTTTTACTGATTTTTTCGGATTTTTTTTACCGGATTTTTTTTCCGGATTTTTTTTTACTGGACTTTTTTTCCGGATTTTTTTTTCGGATTTTTTTTCCGGATTTTTTTCCGGATTTTTTTTCAGGATTATTTTTCAGTATTTTTCCGGATTTTTTTTACCGGACTTTTTTCCGGATTTTTCCGGATTTTTTTTTTCAGATTTTTTTGGATTTTTTTTTCCGGATTTTTCCGGATTTTTTTTTCCGGATTTTTTTTCCGGATTTTTTTTTCCAGATTTTTTTTCCGGATTTTTCCGGATTTTTTGTTTCCGGATTTTTCCGGATTTTTTTTCTGGATTTTTCCGGATTTTTTTTCCGGATTTTTTTTTCCTGATTTTTTTTTTCCGGATTTTTCGGATTTTTTTTCCGGATTTTTTTTCCAGATTTTTTTTCCGGATTTTTCCGGATTTTTTTTCCGGATTTTTTTTCCTGATTTTTTTTTTCCGAATTTGTCAAAAAAAAAATTTTCGGATTTTTTTTTTCCGGATTTATTTTTTCCAGATTTTTTGGATTTTTTTTCCGGATTTTTCAAAAAAAAAATTTCCGGATATTTTTTTCCGGATTTTTTTTTCCGGATTTTTCCATATTTTTTTTCCGGATTTTTCAAAAAAAAAATTCCGGATTTTTCCAGATTTTTTTTCCGGATTTTTCCGGATTTTTTTTCCGGATTTTTTTTTTCCGGATTTTTGTTTCCGGATTTTTCCATATTTTTTTTCCGGATTTTTCAAAAAAAAATTCCGGATTTTTCCGGATTTTTTTTTTCGGGATTTTTCCAAAAAAAAATTTCCGGATTTTTTTTTTCGGGATTTTTCCGGATTTTTTTTTCCGGATTTTTCGGATTTTTTTTCCGGATTTTTTTTCCAGATTTTTTTTCCGGATTTTTCCTGATTTTTTTTCCGGATTTTTTTTCCTGATTTTTTTTTTCCGGATTTGTCAAAAAAAAAATTTCAGGATTTTTTTTTCCGGATTTTTTTTTTCCGGATTTTTCGGATTTTTTTTCCGGATTTTTCAAAAAAAAATTTCAGGATTTTTCAGATTTTTTTTCCGGATTTTTTTTCCAGATTTTTTTTCCTGATTTTTCCGGATTTTTTTTTCGGGATTTTTCCGGATTTTTTTTTTCCGGATTTTTTTTCCGGATTTTTTTTTCCAGATTTTTTTTCCTGATTTTTTTTTTCAGGATTTTTTTTTCAGGATTTTTTTTTTCAGGATTTTTCCATATTTTTTTTCCGGATTTGTCAAAAAAAAAATTTTCGGATTTTTTTTTTCCGGATTTATTTTTTCCAGATTTTTTGGATTTTTTTTCCGGATTTTTCAAAAAAAAAATTTCCGGATATTTTTTTCCGGATTTTTTTTTCCGGATTTTTCCGGATTTTTTTTTTCCGGATTTTTTTTCCGGATTTTTTTTTCCGGATTTTTTTTTTCGGATTTTTTTTCCGGGATTTTTCCAAAAAAAAATTTCAGGATTTTTCGGATTTTTTTTCCGGATTTTTTTTCCAGATTTTTTTTCCGGATTTTTCCGGATTTTTTTTCCGGATTTTTTTTTTCCGGATTTTTGTTTCCGGATTTTTCCATATTTTTTTTCCGGATTTTTCAAAAAAAAAATTCCGGATTTTTCCGGATTTTTTTTCCGGATTTTTTTTCCTGATTTTTTTTTTACGAATTTGTAAAAAAAAAAATTTTCAGATTTTTTTTTTCCGGATTTTTTTTTCCAGATTTTTTTTCCTGATTTTTTTTTTCAGGATTTTTTTTTCAGGATTTTTTTTTTCAGGATTTTTCCATATTTTTTTTCCGGATTTGTCAAAAAAAAAATTTTCGGATTTTTTTTTTCCGGATTTATTTTTTCCAGATTTTTTGGATTTTTTTTCCGGATTTTTCAAAAAAAAAATTTCCGGATATTTTTTTCCGGATTTTTTTTTCCGGATTTTTCCGGATTTTTTTTTTCCGGATTTTTTTTCCGGATTTTTTTTTCCGGATTTTTTTTTTCGGATTTTTTTTCCGGGATTTTTCCAAAAAAAAATTTCAGGATTTTTCGGATTTTTTTTCCGGATTTTTTTTCCAGATTTTTTTTCCGGATTTTTCCGGATTTTTTTTCCGGATTTTTTTTTTCCGGATTTTTGTTTCCGGATTTTTCCATATTTTTTTTCCGGATTTTTCAAAAAAAAAATTCCGGATTTTTCCGGATTTTTTTTTTCGGGATTTTTCCAAAAAAAAATTTCCGGATTTTTTTTTTCGGGATTTTTCCGGATTTTTTTTTCCGGATTTTTCGGATTTTTTTTCCGGATTTTTTTTCCAGATTTTTTTTCTGGATTTTTCCTGATTTTTTTTCCTGATTTTTTTTCCTGATTTTTTTTTTCCGGATTTGTCAAAAAAAAAATTTCAGGATTTTTTTTTCCGGATTTTTTTTTTCAGGATTTTTCGGATTTTTTTTCCGGATTTTTCAAAAAAAAAATTTCAGGATTTTTCGGATTTTTTTTCCGGATTTTTTTTCCAGATTTTTTTTCCTGATTTTTCCGGATTTTTTTTTTGGGATTTTTCCGGATTTTTTTTTTCCGGATTTTTTTTCCTGATTTTTTTTTCCAGATTTTTTTTCCTGATTTTTTTTTTCCGGATTTATTTTTTCCAGATTTTTTGGATTTTTTTTCCGGATTTTTCAAAAAAAAAATTTCCGGATATTTTTTTCCGGATTTTTTTTTCCGGATTTTTCCATATTTTTTTTCCGGATTTTTCACAAAAAAAATTCCGGATTTTTCCAGATTTTTTTTTCCGGATTTTTCGGATTTTTTTTCCGGATTTTTTTTTCCAGATTTTTTTTCCGGATTTTTTTTTCCTGATTTTTTTTTTCCGGATTTTTTTTCCGGATTTTTGTTTCCGGATTTTTCCATATTTTTTTTCCGGATTTTTCAAAAAAAAAATTCCGGATTTTTCCGGATTTTTTTTTTCGGGATTTTTCCAAAAAAAAATTTCCGGATTTTTTTTTTCGGGATTTTTCCGGATTTTTTTTTCCGGATTTTTCGGATTTTTTTTCCGGATTTTTTTTCCAGATTTTTTTTCCGGATTTTTCCGGATTTTTTTTCCTGATTTTTTTTCCTGATTTTTTTTTTCCGGATTTGTCAAAAAAAAAATTTCAGGATTTTTTTTTCCGGATTTTTTTTTTCAGGATTTTTCGGATTTTTTTTCCGGATTTTTCAAAAAAAAAATTTCAGGATTTTTCGGATTTTTTTTCCGGATTTTTTTTCCAGATTTTTTTTCCTGATTTTTCCGGATTTTTTTTCGGGATTTTTCCGGATTTTTTTTTTCCGGATTTTTTTTCCTGATTTTTTTTTCCAGATTTTTTTTCCTGATTTTTTTTTTTCCGGATTTATTTTTTCCCGATTTTTTGGATTTTTTTTCCGGATTTTTCAAAAAAAAAATTTCCGGATATTTTTTTCCGTATTTTTTTTTCCGGATTTTTCCATATTTTTTTTCCGGATTTTTCACAAAAAAAATTCCGGATTTTTCCAGATTTTTTTTTCCGGATTTTTCGGATTTTTTTTCCGGATTTTTTTTTCCAGATTTTTTTTCCGGATTTTTTTTTCCTGATTTTTTTTTTCCGGATTTTTTTTCCGGATTTTTGTTTCCGGATTTTTCCATATTTTTTTTTTTTTTTTTTTTAATTCTTTATTTTTGAGTGCAGAGATGATTACAAGCTTAATCTGTGACATGTTGGTATACAATATTATTGCAAACAATTGATGTATATAGTCAAGAGGTGCTGCACTTTTTTTTTTTTTTTTTTGTCGAGCAGGAACATGAATTAAACAAGAAATTTTTGCTTAAGACAGGCTTAGTGGGGCTGTAGTAATTAATTAAATATGTTAGTCAAAATGAGAGGTCGTAGCTAAGTATATGTTAATGTCGTGTTTATCAGGCTTAGTATATGTTAGCACTAATGTACCACAAGAATAAATCTTCCAGGCTAAGGATGTGCTAATGTTAATAATAATATAAAATCAGCTTGTGGTAAGTGGGAAACAGGATGGTTGCCTGTTATCAGAGATGTATGATACGCTCATGTCGTGAGAGTAACAGGCCGAGGATCCGGTATTAATAAAGTACGGTAAGATTATGTCATGTGTAGTATAGGTTGGATACTTGCTGGCAATGACATTTAGCAGTTATCTTAAGGACCAGCCGTGAAAATAACATATGTGCGCTTAAGGCGCTGATAGCACGCTTCTTAGTTGTAAAAGCGTTGCACAGTGTTAGTTATAATGAGTGGGTTACGTCAAGCCTAATATTGTACAGTTTCAGGCAGCAGTGGTGGCAAACTTTGGTACTGCTTTAATTTTGCTTATTTGTAGTGTGAGAGGCTAGGCTGTGTCGTGGTCGAGTCATCGCCCATTTGTGGTGTGACAAGCAGTATGCTCCAGTGTAGTCGTCGGTATGTGCGGGTGTCAGTTAGAGTAGGCAATCAACTTTTTCCTTTAATTTAAGCCACGTCTGTAGGGTGCCTTTTATGTGTGCATAGGCTGAGTGCGCTACGAGTTTAGGGTGAGGCGTTATTAATTGATTACTGACAGTGCGTTATGCGTAAGTTGGGGAGTTATGGCGGGGACCCCTGTGTGATAATGTTCGAAGTTGGGCGTCCATACTATCGCGTGGAGATATTTTAAACAAGTCTGCATCAATATTCATATAAAACAAAACAAATACAGCAAAACAACAGATAAGGAACAAAAAGTAGGAATAGTGCACAAGAGGCATTGCAAACAGGCAGTTTTGGTTACTCTCGTTGTGTATGAACGTTCACAGCCGTTGGGTTTCGGGCTAGGTTGGCGCCCGGTAAAGAGGAGGAGTGCGGGCGAACGACCCAATAAGTTCTGTCCCGTTTCAGGTTGCGGCGGCTGTATGCGGCCCAGCAGGCAGCTGTCGCGGCACGAAGACCGGTGCCCCCACTGCGTTCTTCCCTAAGCTGCATGTAGTTCCAGCCGGTGGTGTCACGACGGCCATTGCTGGTTGTGGTGTTTTCAGGTCCTCCAGTGTCCTTGTGGCCTCCTGTAGGTTCCGCACCACCAGTGGGCCGCTTGCACCTTCAATGTGTAGGGCGCGGCCTGGGCCCCAACGGTACCTGGTTTTTCGTTGAATCAAGAAGGATGTGAGATGTTTGAGAGACCTTCTCCAGCTCAGTGTGCTCCTAGAGAGATCCGCATAAAATGACAGAGTCATGTCCTCGAAGATGTAGGTTGTGAGGCCTTTAGTGGCTTCTAAAATGGCCCTCTTGTCCCGCATGCTTTGAAAGTGCAGAATTATGTCCCCTGTGGCAGCTGGGGGTGCCGTGGCTGGTCGCGGGATACGGAATATATTGTCTAATATAATTAATTTAGCCGCTTTCGGGGTCAGGAGTGCGGTCAGCAGCCGTCTGGCAAAATGTGGAAGTTCGGCCTCCGGTACAGAGTCAGAGACCCCCCTTAGCTTGAGGTTGTTTTGACGCCGTTTATCCTCATAGGTGGCCAGTTGCTGTTCGTGGAGCGAGGTTAGTTGTTTCAGGTCGTGTACTGCCGCTTTCAGCTGCTCTATCTGTTGTGTATGTCCGCTAGTGGTGCATTCCACTGTCCCGAGCCTTGCTGAGAGGCCTTTCAGGTCATCTCTTATCATGGCCACTTCTGCAGAGATCTTGCTGTGATGGGCGGCCATGAGCTCTTTAATAGCCTCCATGGTCACCGGTGTGGGAGCAGGAGCGGGCATCCGCGGTTTGTCTGGTGGCGGCGGGGCTCTGGTCGGCATGAAGCACCCCTCTCCTTCATCGGACGTGCCGTCCGTAAAGTCGGAACAGCCTCCATGCAGGGACGCCATTGTTGCTCCGGCTGTCTCTTGGGCCTGCCTCCACATGTCCCCGATGTTCCTGCCCAGATGGGGCTTGTCGGGCTTCTGCTTTTTTGTTTTTCTGCCCATGTGGATCCGGTAGTTCGTGGGGCCCTCTGGTAAGTGTTTGGGGCGCAGTCGGGTATTGTTCGCTTTGATTTATCTCGCTTTGGGTCAGGAGCTCCGCAGCCATGCGACTTGAACCCTTTTTTAAATATAGGAAGACCTTTTTCCATATTTTTTTTCCGGATTTTTCAAAAAAAAAAAATTCCGGATTTTTCCGGATTTTTTTTTTCGGGATTTTTCCAAAAAAAAATTTCCGGATTTTTTTTTTCGGGATTTTTCCGGATTTTTTTTTCCGGATTTTTCGGATTTTTTTTCCGGATTTTTTTTCCAGATTTTTTTTCCGGATTTTTCCGGATTTTTTTTCCTGATTTTTTTTCCTGATTTTTTTTTCCGGATTTGTCAAAAAAAAAATTTCAGGATTTTTTTTTCCGGATTTTTTTTTTCAGGATTTTTCGGATTTTTTTTCCGGATTTTTCAAAAAAAAAATTTCAGGATTTTTCAGATTTTTTTTCCGGATTTTTTTTCCAGATTTTTTTTCCTGATTTTTCCGGATTTTTTTTTCGGGATTTTTCCGGATTTTTTTTTCCGGAATTTTTTTCCTGATTTTTTTTTCCAGATTTTTTTTCCTGATTTTTTTTTTCCGGATTTATTTTTTCCAGATTTTTTGGATTTTTTTTCCGGATTTTTCAAAAAAAAAATTTCCGGATATTTTTTTCCGGATTTTTTTTTCCGGATTTTTCCATATTTTTTTTCCGGATTTTTCACAAAAAAAATTCCGGATTTTTCCAGATTTTTTTTTCCGGATTTTTCGGATTTTTTTTCCGGATTTTTTTTTCCAGATTTTTTTTCCGGATTTTTTTTTCCTGATTTTTTTTTTCCGGATTTTTTTTCCGGATTTTTGTTTCCGGATTTTTCCATATTTTTTTTCCGGATTTTTCAAAAAAAAAATTCCGGATTTTTCCGGATTTTTTTTTTCGGGATTTTTCCAAAAAAAAAATTCCGGATTTTTTTTTTCGGGATTTTTCCGGATTTTTTTTTCCGGATTTTTCGGATTTTTTTTCCGGATTTTTTTTCCAGATTTTTTTTCCGGATTTTTCCGGATTTTTTTTCCGGATTTTTTTTCCTGATTTTTTTTTTACGAATTTGTAAAAAAAAAATTTTCTGATTTTTTTTTCCCGGATTTATTTTTTCCAGATTTTTTGGATTTTTTTTCCGGATTTTTCAAAAAAAAAATTTCCGGATATTTTTTTCCGGATTTTTTTTTCCGGATTTTTCCATATTTTTTTTCCGGATTTTTCAAAAAAAAAATTCCGGATTTTTCCAGATTTTTTTTCCGGATTTTTCCGGATTTTTTTTCCGGATTTTTTTTTTCCGGATTTTTGTTTCCGGATTTTTCCATATTTTTTTTCCGGATTTTTAAAAAAAAAAATTCCGGATTTTTCCGGATTTTTTTTTTCGGGATTTTTCCAAAAAAAAATTTCCGGATTTTTTTTTTCGGGATTTTTCCGGATTTTTTTTTCCGGATTTTTCGGATTTTTTTTCCGGATTTTTTTTCCAGATTTTTTTTCCGGATTTTTCCGGATTT
This sequence comes from Pelobates fuscus, assembly GCF_036172605.1. Classification (NCBI taxonomy): domain Eukaryota; kingdom Metazoa; phylum Chordata; class Amphibia; order Anura; family Pelobatidae; genus Pelobates; species Pelobates fuscus. The sequence continues at coordinate 807,761 of NW_026961923.1, read as the reverse complement.
TTTTTCCTGATTTTTTTTCCTGATTTTTTTTTTCCGGATTTGTCAAAAAAAAAATTTCAGGATTTTTTTTTCCGGATTTTTTTTTTCAGGATTTTTCGGATTTTTTTTCCGGATTTTTCAAAAAAAAAATTTCAGGATTTTTCGGATTTTTTTTCCGGATTTTTTTTCCAGATTTTTTTTCCTGATTTTTCCGGATTTTTTTTCGGGATTTTTCCGGATTTTTTTTTTCCGGATTTTTTTTCCTGATTTTTTTTTCCAGATTTTTTTTCCTGATTTTTTTTTTCCGGATTTATTTTTTCCAGATTTTTTGGATTTTTTTTCCGGATTTTTCAAAAAAAAAATTTCCGGATATTTTTTTCCGGATTTTTTTTTCCGGATTTTTCCATATTTTTTTTCCGGATTTTTCACAAAAAAAATTCCGGATTTTTCCAGATTTTTTTTTCCGGATTTTTCGGATTTTTTTTCCGGATTTTTTTTTCCAGATTTTTTTTCCGGATTTTTTTTTCCTGATTTTTTTTTTCCGGATTTTTTTTCCGGATTTTTTTTTTACTGATTTTTTTTTCCGGACTTTTTTTCCCGGATTTTTCCGGATTTTTTTTTTCCGGATTTTTTTTCCGGATTTTTTTTTCCGGATTTTTTTTTCGGATTTTTTTTCCGGATTTTTCCGGATTTTTTTTTCCGGATTTTTTTTTCCGGATTTTTCCGGATTTTTTTTTCCGGATTTTTTTTTCCGGATTTTTCCGGATTTTTTTTCAGGATTTTTCCTGATTTTTTTTTCCGGATTTTTTTTTCCTGATTTTTATTTTCCCGATTTTTTTTCCGGATTTTTTTTACTGATTTTTTTTTCCGGATTTTTTTTTACTGATTTTTTCTGATTTTTTTTACCGGATTTTTTTTCCGGATTTTTTTTACTGGACTTTTTTTCCGGATTTTTCCGGATTTTTTTTTCGGATTTTTTTTCCGGATTTTTTTTCAGGATTATTTTTCAGTATTTTTCCGGATTTTTTTTACCGGACTTTTTTTCCGGATTTTTCTGGATTTTTTTTTCCAGATTTTTTCGGATTTTTTTTTCCGGATTTTTCCGGATTTATTTTTCCGGATTTTTCCGGATTTTTATTTTCCGGATTTTTTTTCCGGATTTTTTTTTCCGGATTTTTTTTTTCGGATTTTTTTTTCCGGATTTTTCCGGATTTTTTTTTCCGGATTTTTTCGGATTTTTTTTTTCCGGATTTTTTTTTCGGATTTTTTTTTCCGGATTTTTTTTTTCGGATTTTTTTTTCCGGATTTTTCCGGATTTTTTTTTCCGGATTTTTCCGGATTTTTTTTTTCGGATTTTTCCGGATTTTTTTTTCGGATTTTTTTTCCGGATTTTTTTTCCGGATTATTTTTCAGTATTTTTCCGGATTTTTTTTACCGGACTTTTTTTCCGGATTTTTCTGGATTTTTTTTTCCAGATTTTTTCGGATTTTTTTTTCCGGATTTTTCCGGATTTATTTTTCCGGATTTTTCCGGATTTTTATTTTCCGGATTTTTTTTCCGGATTTTTTTTTCCGGATTTTTTCTTTCGGATTTTTTTTTCCGGATTTTTCCGGATTTTTTTTTCCGGATTTTTCCGGATTTTTTTTTTCCGGATTTTTTTTTCGGATTTTTTTTTCCGGATTTTTTTTTTCGGATTTTTTTTTCCGGATTTTTCCGGATTTTTTTTTCCGGATTTTTCCGGATTTTTTTTTTCGGATTTTTTTTTCCAGATTTTTTTCCCGGATTTTTCCGGATTTTTTTTTTCAGGATTTTTCGGATTTTTTTTCCGGATTTTTTTTTCCAGATTTTTTTTCCAGATTTTTCCGGATTTTTTTTCCAGATTTTTTTTTTCCGGATTTTTTTTCCGGATTTTTTTTTTACTGATTTTTTTTTCCGGACTTTTTTTTCCCGGATTTTTCCGGATTTTTTTTTTCCGGATTTTTTTTCCGGATTTTTTTTTCCGGATTTTTTTTTTCGGATTTTTTTTCCGGGATTTTTCCAAAAAAAAATTTCAGGATTTTTCGGATTTTTTTTCCGGATTTTTTTTCCAGATTTTTTTTCCGGATTTTTCCGGATTTTTTTTCCGGATTTTTTTTTTCCGGATTTTTGTTTCCGGATTTTTCCATATTTTTTTTCCGGATTTTTAAAAAAAAAAATTCCGGATTTTTCTGGATTTTTTTTTTCGGGATTTTTCCATATTTTTTTTCCGGATTTTTCAAAAAAAAAATTCCGGATTTTTCCAGATTTTTTTTCCGGATTTTTCCGGATTTTTTTTCCGGATTTTTTTTTTCAGGATTTTTTTTTCAGGATTTATTTTTTCAGGATTTTTCCATATTTTTTTTCCGGATTTGTCAAAAAAAAAATTTTCGGATTTTTTTTTTCCGGATTTATTTTTTCCAGATTTTTTGGATTTTTTTTCCGGATTTTTCAAAAAAAAAATTTCCGGATATTTTTTTCCGGATTTTTTTTTCCGGATTTTTTTTTTCCGGATTTTTTTTCCGGATTTTTTTTTCCGGATTTTTTTTTTCGGATTTTTTTTCCGGGATTTTTCCAAAAAAAAATTTCAGGATTTTTCGGATTTTTTTTCCGGATTTTTTTTCCAGATTTTTTTTCCGGATTTTTCCGGATTTTTTTTCCGGATTTTTTTTTTCCGGATTTTTGTTTCCGGATTTTTCCATATTTTTTTTCCGGATTTTTAAAAAAAAAAATTCTGGATTTTTCCGGATTTTTTTTTTCGGGATTTTTCCAAAAAAAAATTTCCGGATTTTTTTTTTCGGATTTTTTTTTCCGGATTTTTCCGGATTTTTTTTCCGGATTTTTTTTCCTTATTTTTTTTTTCCGAATTTGTCAAAAAAAAAAATTTCGGATTTTTTTTTTCCGGATTTATTTTTTCCAGATTTTTTGGATTTTTTTTCCGGATTTTTCAAAAAAAAAATTTCCGGATATTTTTTTCCGGATTTTTTTTTCCGGATTTTTCCATATTTTTTTTCCGGATTTTTCAAAAAAAAAATTCCGGATTTTTCCAGATTTTTTTTTCCGGATTTTTCGGATTTTTTTTCCGGATTTTTTTTTCCAGATTTTTTTTCCGGATTTTTTTTTCCTGATTTTTTTTTTCCGGATTTTTTTTCCGGATTTTTTTTTTACTGATTTTTTTTTCCGGACTTTTTTTTCCCGGATTTTTCCGGATTTTTTTTTTCCGGATTTTTTTTCCGGATTTTTTTTTCCGGATTTTTTTTTTCGGATTTTTTTTCCGGGATTTTTCCAAAAAAAAATTTCAGGATTTTTCGGATTTTTTTTCCGGATTTTTTTTCCAGATTTTTTTTCCGGATTTTTCCGGATTTTTTTTCCGGATTTTTTTTTTCCGGATTTTTGTTTCCGGATTTTTCCATATTTTTTTTCCGGATTTTTAAAAAAAAAAAATTCTGGATTTTTCCGGATTTTTTTTTTCGGGATTTTTCCAAAAAAAAATTTCCGGATTTTTTTTTTCGGGATTTTTCCGGATTTTTTTTTCCGGATTTTTCGGATTTTTTTTCCGGATTTTTTTTCCAGATTTTTTTTCCGGATTTTTCCGGATTTTTTTTCCGGATTTTTTTTCCTGATTTTTTTTTTACGAATTTGTCAAAAAAAAAATTTTCGGATTTTTTTTTTCCGGATTTATTTTTTCCAGATTTTTTGGATTTTTTTTCCGGATTTTTCAAAAAAAAAATTTCCGGATATTTTTTTCCGGATTTTTCCATATTTTTTTTCCGGATTTTTCAAAAAAAAAATTCCGGATTTTTCCAGATTTTTTTTCCGGATTTTTTTTTCCCGGAATTTTGTTTCCGGATTTTTCCATATTTTTTTTTCCGGATTTTTCAAAAAAAAAATTCCAGATTTTTCCGGATTTTTTTTTTCGGGATTTTTCCAAAAAAAAATTTCCGGATTTTTTTTTTCGGGATATTTCCGGATTTTTTTTTCCGGATTTTTCGGATTTTTTTTCCGGATTTTTTTTCCAGATTTTTTTTCCGGATTTTTTTTCCTGATTTTTTTTCCTGATTTTTTTTCCCGGATTTGTCAAAAAAAAAATTTCAGGATTTTTTTTTCCGGATTTTTTTTTTCCGGATTTTTCGGATTTTTTTTCCGGATTTTTCAAAAAAAAAATTTCAGGATTTTTCGGATTTTTTTTCCGGATTTTTTTTCCAGATTTTTTTTCCTGATTTTTCCGGATTTTTTTTTCGGGATTTTTCCGGATTTTTTTTTTTCGGATTTTTTTTCCGGATTTTTTTTTCCAGATTTTTTTTCTGATTTTTTTTTTCCGGATTTATTTTTTCCAGATTTTTTGGATTTTTTTTCCGGATTTTTCAAAAAAAAAATTTCCGGATATTTTTTTCCGGATTTTTTTTTCCGGATTTTTCCATATTTTTTTTCCGGATTTTTCACAAAAAAAATTCCGGATTTTTCCAGATTTTTTTTTCCGGATTTTTCGGATTTTTTTTCCGGATTTTTTTTTCCAGATTTTTTTTCCGGATTTTTTTTTCCTGATTTTTTTTTTCCGGATTTTTTTTCCGGATTTTTGTTTCCGGATTTTTCCATATTTTTTTTCCGGATTTTTCAAAAAAAAAATTCCGGATTTTTCCGGATTTTTTTTTTCGGGATTTTTCCAAAAAAAAATTTCCGGATTTTTTTTTTCGGGATTTTTCCGGATTTTTTTTTCCGGATTTTTCGGATTTTTTTTCCGGATTTTTATTCCAGATTTTTTTTCCGGATTTTTCCGGATTTTTTTTCCGGATTTTTTTTCCTGATTTTTTTTTTACGAATTTGTAAAAAAAAAAATTTTCAGATTTTTTTTTTCCGGATTTATTTTTTCCAGATTTTTTGGATTTTTTTTCCGGATTTTTCAAAAAAAAAATTTCCGGATATTTTTTTCCGGATTTTTTTTTCCGGATTTTTCCATATTTTTTTTCCGGATTTTTCAAAAAAAAAATTCCGGATTTTTCCAGATTTTTTTTCCGGATTTTTCCGGATTTTTTTTCCGGATTTTTATTTTCCGGATTTTTGTTTCCGGATTTTTCCATATTTTTTTTCCGGATTTTTCAAAAAAAAAATTCCGGATTTTTCCGGATTTTTTTTTTCGGGATTTTTCCAAAAAAAAATTTCCGGATTTTTTTTTTCGGGATTTTTCCGGATTTTTTTTTCCGGATTTTTCGGATTTTTTTTCCGGATTTTTTTTCCAGATTTTTTTTCCGGATTTTTCCGGATTTTTTTTCCTGATTTTTTTTCCTGATTTTTTTTTTCCGGATTTGTCAAAAAAAAAATTTCAGGATTTTTTTTTCCGGATTTTTTTTTTCCGGATTTTTCGGATTTTTTTTCCGGATTTTTCAAAAAAAAAATTTCAGGATTTTTCGGATTTTTTTTCCGGATTTTTTTTCCAGATTTTTTTTCCTGATTTTTCCGGATTTTTTTTCGGGATTTTTCCGGATTTTTTTTTTCCGGATTTTTTTTCCTGATTTTTTTTTCCAGATTTTTTTTCCTGATTTTTTTTTTCCGGATTTATTTTTTCCAGATTTTTTGGATTTTTTTTCCGGATTTTTCAAAAAAAAAATTTCCGGATATTTTTTTCCGGATTTTTTTTTCCGGATTTTTCCATATTTTTTTTCCGGATTTTTCACAAAAAAAATTCCGGATTTTTCCAGATTTTTTTTTCCGGATTTTTCGGATTTTTTTTCCGGATTTTTTTTTCCAGATTTTTTTTCCGGATTTTTTTTTCCTGATTTTTTTTTTCCGGATTTTTTTTCCGGATTTTTTTTTTACTGATTTTTTTTTCCGGACTTTTTTTTCCCGGATTTTTCCGGATTTTTTTTTTCCGGATTTTTTTTCCGGATTTTTTTTTCCGGATTTTTTTTTCGGATTTTTTTTCCGGATTTTTCCGGATTTTTTTTTCCGGATTTTTTTTTCCGGATTTTTCCGGATTTTTTTTTCCGGATTTTTTTTTCCTGATTTTTATTTTCCCGATTTTTTTTCCGGATTTTTTTTACTGATTTTTTTTTCCGGATTTTTTTTTACTGATTTTTTCTGATTTTTTTTACCGGATTTTTTTTCCGGATTTTTTTTACTGGACTTTTTTTCCGGATTTTTCCGGATTTTTTTTTCGGATTTTTTTTCCGGATTTTTTTTCAGGATTATTTTTCAGTATTTTTCCGGATTTTTTTTACCGGACTTTTTTTCCGGATTTTTCCGGATTTTTTTTTCCAGATTTTTTCGGATTTTTTTTTCCGGATTTTTCCGGATTTTTTTTTCCGGATTTTTCCGGATTTTTATTTTCCGGATTTTTTTTCCGGATTTTTTTTTCCGGATTTTTTTTTTCGGATTTTTCCGGATTTTTATTTTCCGGATTTTTTTTCCGGATTTTTTTTTCCAGATTTTTTTTCCGGATTTTTTTTTCCTGATTTTTTTTTTCCGGATTTTTTTTCCGGATTTTTTTTTTACTGATTTTTTTTTCCGGACTTTTTTTTCCCGGATTTTTCCGGATTTTTTTTTTCCGGATTTTTTTTCCGGATTTTTTTTTCCGGATTTTTTTTTTCGGATTTTTTTTCCGGATTTTTCCGGATTTTTTTTTCCGGATTTTTTTTTCTGGATTTTTCCGGATTTTTTTTTCCGGATTTTTTTTTCCGGATTTTTCCGGATTTTTTTTCAGGATTTTTCCTGATTTTTTTTTCCGGATTTTTTTTTCCTGATTTTTATTTTCCCGATTTTTTTTCCGGATTTTTTTTTACTGATTTTTTTTTCCGGATTTTTTTTTTTTTTTTTTTTTTTAATTCTTTATTTTTGATGTGCATGTATAACATTCGCTTGACTGTAATGCCACAACAGCATTCTTAGGTAATATAAACATACAAGAGTTCAAACAGTTGTTAAGCATTTAGAAAGTGCGCACATGTTTTTTGTTTTTAAACAATAAATGATAAAACAGGTTGAGTACATGCTGGCTGTCTAAGTTTAATTACACAGACATTTGGTAACGGTATCTTATGGATATTAAGTGCATTAATCGTTGTCTCTTTAGCTGCGGCCCTATATATAATCACGCTGAAGCAGGCTATCTAGCTAGGCACAACTTACAGTCTATTGGCAGTTAGGTCTCATATCTGAATCAAGATAGCTCAGCTTACACAGGTGAGAGATTTGCGTTGCTCTATTCAATAATTGTTATAAGCGATAAGCGAGTACATGAGGAGAGCAGGAAGTGAAAGAGAGAGACAAAAGTACAAAGGTTGCGGTAGCATTATGATATTAACGGTTAAATTCTGTGGCTAGCATGGCTATAAACAATATAGAGTATCGTTGCATAGGCGTGTTCTTAACGTAAATTAACATCGCTGGAAGGTACACGTTAAAAGTATCGAGTGGGTTACTAGACAGATAGTATTTGCTAGGCATTGCATATTTCCCGACAAAGTGGGCTTATAGTTAAAATCATGTGCAGGCACCCTATTCTGGTTGCTGTTTACGTGACGCATGCTTGAAGTACCTGCACTAATGATTTGTCTAAGTGACCAGGATAACTGCAATATGGTGATATAATTAGAACAAAATAAAATGTTAGGTGCACATGTCTGCATGATTAGGGCATGCGTGGAAGAAAACTTGCTGAGTAAATGCACTAGTTAGCTTCACATTTTAGGTAATAGGCAGCTGAGCATGTGACGATATTTAAACTTTATGTTACACTCAACTGCGACATATATTGGCATGCTTTAGCCAGACAGTGGTCTAAACATTGAAAACTTTGAACTGAAAAATGAAAGCAGTGTGTAACCTCAAGGGATTCAAGCAAACTCCTGCATCAAAATTAAGTATGACACAGAACGGTATCGTGAGAGTCAGAGGCAGGCTGTAAACTGCCGCGGGCAGGATATACATGACAGTGATGCCAGCTTCGGTGTAATCCCACGGCTGGGAGACCAGTCCATGTCATCCAACGCCTGTTCTCGGCAGAGTGGCTGCAGGAGCCTTCAGGTCACGGGAGGTGGCAGAGCGCTGCATGCGGATCGGGAACTTCCTCCGGCCCCAGGCCTTTAAAGAGGGCTGCATCATTAATCCACAGGCTCGGTGGCTACGAGAGTCCGAGACTTTCCCATATCGGGTGCAGTGGGAGACCCAGTTGGTCATCCGCCGCCAGCGGCGGGCGGTCTTCCTGCGAGGTGGGCGATGCTTTAAGGGCTTTCTCCTTTGGGCCCTCAGCCTGGGTAGGTAAGTAGGAGCGCCCGGGAGCGGTCGCTCCGTCCCCAGCCCGTCCCCTGTCTTCTCCTTTTCTGCTGGGGCTGGATTTGAGGTCATGCGCTGTTCCAGTAGTGCCCAGAAGCGTTGAAAGCTTTTCTCAATTCGGGTGAGTATACCCTCCGCCACAGTGTTAGTGTTTTCATCGTGTGTTGAGGATGGCGGGAGCGACGTAGGCCCCACCGCCATCTTATTAGGGACTTCGCTTGAAGTGCAGGAGCTTTGTTGAGCTGCCGAGGGCCATGAGGGTGGTCGTGCAGGGCTATCGGGGACCGGGATAACCCCCACCGGTCCAAAGGGGGGGGTGACAAGGCCAGTGGAACAATTCGCTTGGGGTCCGCACCAAACTCTCAGCGGTCGAGCGGGATGGCGGCCGCCCACCCCGCTCCCCGCTTCAGCAGGCCGCAGGCCCCGGGCACACGATCTCCCCGCTGGGGTGCTCATCTGTCGGATCTGAGGTCTGCAGAGTGGGCCGTTTGTCGTCGTGAGGTAGCTGGCAGATTTTCCAGTGAATTTAGGCAGGTTTTCCGTGTGATTTTTGTCCGTTAGGTGGGAAACAGGCAGGAGCTCATCCAACTTGCGACCGACCAGCATGGCGGACCGGCCCCGCCCCCTTTCCGGATTTTTTTTTACTGATTTTTTCTGATTTTTTTTACCGGATTTTTTTTCCGGATTTTTTTTACTGGACTTTTTTTCCGGATTTTTCCGGATTTTTTTTTCGGATTTTTTTTCCGGATTTTTTTTCAGGATTATTTTTCAGTATTTTTCCGGATTTTTTTTACCGGACTTTTTTTCCGGATTTTTCCGGATTTTTTTTTCCAGATTTTTTCGGATTTTTTTTTCCGGATTTTTCCGGATTTTTTTTTCCGGATTTTTCCGGATTTTTATTTTCCGGATTTTTTTTCCGGATTTTTTTTTCCAGATTTTTTTTTTCGGATTTTTTTTTCCGGATTTTTCCGGATTTTTTTTTCCGGATTTTTCCGGATTTTTTTTTTCCGGATTTTTTTTTCGGATTTTTTTTTCCGGATTTTTTTTTTCGGATTTTTTTTCCGGGATTTTTCCAAAAAAAAATTTCCGGATTTTTTTTTTCGGGATTTTTCCGGATTTTTTTTTCCGGATTTTTTTTCCTGATTTTTTTTTTCCGAATTTGTCAAAAAAAAAATTTTCGGATTTTTTTTTTCCGGATTTATTTTTTCCAGATTTTTTGGATTTTTTTTCCGGATTTTTCAAAAAAAAAATTTCCGGATATTTTTTTCCGGATTTTTCCATATTTTTTTTCCGGATTTTTCAAAAAAAAAATTCCGGAATTTTCCAGATTTATTTTCCGGATTTTTCCGGATTTTTTTTCCGGATTTTTTTTTTCCGGATTTTTGTTTCCGGATTTTTCCATATTTTTTTTCCGGATTTTTCAAAAAAAAAATTCCGGATTTTTCCGGATTTTTTTTTTCGGGATTTTTCCAAAAAAAAATTTCTGGATTTTTTTTTTCGGGATTTTTCCGGATTTTTTTTTCCGGATTTTTCGGATTTTTTTTCCGGATTTTTTTTCCAGATTTTTTTTCCGGATTTTTCCGGATTTTTTTTCCTGATTTTTTTTCCTGATTTTTTTTTTCCGGATTTGTCAAAAAAAAAATTTCAGGATTTTTTTTTCCGGATTTTTTTTTTCCGGATTTTTCGGATTTTTTTTCCGGATTTTTCAAAAAAAAAATTTCAGGATTTTTCGGATTTTTTTTCCGGATTTTTTTTCCAGATTTTTTTTCCTGATTTTTCCGGATTTTTTTTTCGGGATTTTTCCGGATTTTTTTTTTCCGGATTTTTTTTCCGGATTTTTTTTTCCAGATTTTTTTTCCTGATTTTTTTTTTCCGGATTTATTTTTTCCAGATTTTTTGGATTTTTTTTCCGGATTTTTCAAAAAAAAAATTTCCGGATATTTTTTTCCGGATTTTTTTTTCCGGATTTTTCCATATTTTTTTTCCGGATTTTTCACAAAAAAAATTCCGGATTTTTCCAGATTTTTTTTTCCGGATTTTTCGGATTTTTTTTCCGGATTTTTTTTTCCAGATTTTTTTTCCGGATTTTTTTTTCCTGATTTTTTTTTTCCGGATTTTTTTTCCGGATTTTTTTTTTACTGATTTTTTTTTCCGGACTTTTTTTTCCCGGATTTTTCCGGATTTTTTTTTTCCGGATTTTTTTTCCGGATTTTTTTTTCCGGATTTTTTTTTTCGGATTTTTTTTCCGGATTTTTCCGGATTTTTTTTTCCGGATTTTTTTTTCTGGATTTTTCCGGATTTTTTTTTCTGGATTTTTTTTTCCGGATTTTTCCGGATTTTTTTTCAGGATTTTTCCTGATTTTTTTTTCCGGATTTTTTTTTCCTGATTTTTATTTTCCCGATTTTTTTTCCGGATTTTTTTTTACTGATTTTTTTTTCCGGATTTTTTTTTACTGATTTTTTCTGATTTTTTTTACCGGATTTTTTTTCCGGATTTTTTTTACTGGACTTTTTTTCCGGATTTTTCCGGATTTTTTTTCCGGATTTTTTTTTTCCGGAATTTTGTTTCCGGATTTTTCCATATTTTTTTTTCCGGATTTTTCAAAAAAAAAATTCCGGATTTTTCCGGATTTTTTTTTTCGGGATTTTTCCAAAAAAAAATTTCCGGATTTTTTTTTTCGGGATATTTCCGGATTTTTTTTTCCGGATTTTTCGGATTTTTTTTCCGGATTTTTTTTCCAGATTTTTTTTCCGGATTTTTTTTCCTGATTTTTTTTCCTGATTTTTTTTTCCCGGATTTGTCAAAAAAAAAATTTCAGGATTTTTTTTTCCGGATTTTTTTTTTCCGGATTTTTCGGATTTTTTTTCCGGATTTTTCAAAAAAAAAATTTCAGGATTTTTCGGATTTTTTTTCCGGATTTTTTTTCCAGATTTTTTTTCCTGATTTTTCCGGATTTTTTTTTCGGGATTTTTCCGGATTTTTTTTTTCCGGATTTTTTTTCCGGATTTTTTTTTCCAGATTTTTTTTCCTGATTTTTTTTTTCCGGATTCATTTTTTCCAGATTTTTTGGATTTTTTTTCCGGATTTTTCAAAAAAAAAATTTCCGGATATTTTTTTCCGGATTTTTTTTTCCGGATTTTTCCATATTTTTTTTCCGGATTTTTCACAAAAAAAATTCCGGATTTTTCCAGATTTTTTTTTCCGGATTTTTCGGATTTTTTTTCCGGATTTTTTTTTCCAGATTTTTTTTCCGGATTTTTTTTTCCTGATTTTTTTTTTCCGGATTTTTTTTCCGGATTTTTGTTTCCGGATTTTTCCATATTTTTTTTCCGGATTTTTCAAAAAAAAAATTCCGGATTTTTCCGGATTTTTTTTTTCGGGATTTTTCCAAAAAAAAATTTCCGGATTTTTTTTTTCGGGATTTTTCCGGATTTTTTTTTCCGGATTTTTCGGATTTTTTTTCCGGATTTTTTTTCCAGATTTTTTTTCCGGATTTTTCCGGATTTTTTTTCCGGATTTTTTTTCCTGATTTTTTTTTTACGAATTTGTAAAAAAAAAATTTTCAGATTTTTTTTTTCCGGATTTATTTTTTCCAGATTTTTTGGATTTTTTTTCCGGATTTTTCAAATAATAATTCAATATGGTGATATAATTAGAACAAAATAAAATGTTAGGTGCACATGTCTGCATGATTAGGGCATGCGTGGAAGAAAACTTGCTGAGTAAATGCACTAGTTAGCTTCACATTTTAGGTAATAGGCAGCTGAGCATGTGACGATATTTAAACTTTATGTTACACTCAACTGCGACATATATTGGCATGCTTTAGCCAGACAGTGGTCTAAACATTGAAAACTTTGAACTGAAAAATGAAAGCAGTGTGTAACCTCAAGGGATTCAAGCAAACTCCTGCATCAAAATTAAGTATGACACAGAACGGTATCGTGAGAGTCAGAGGCAGGCTGTAAACTGCCGCGGGCAGGATATACATGACAGTGATGCCAGCTTCGGTGTAATCCCACGGCTGGGAGACCAGTCCATGTCATCCAACGCCTGTTCTCGGCAGAGTGGCTGCAGGAGCCTTCAGGTCACGGGAGGTGGCAGAGCGCTGCATGCGGATCGGGAACTTCCTCCGGCCCCAGGCCTTTAAAGAGGGCTGCATCATTAATCCACAGGCTCGGTGGCTACGAGAGTCCGAGACTTTCCCATATCGGGTGCAGTGGGAGACCCAGTTGGTCATCCGCCGCCAGCGGCGGGCGGTCTTCCTGCGAGGTGGGCGATGCTTTAAGGGCTTTCTCCTTTGGGCCCTCAGCCTGGGTAGGTAAGTAGGAGCGCCCGGGAGCGGTCGCTCCGTCCCCAGCCCGTCCCCTGTCTTCTCCTTTTCTGCTGGGGCTGGATTTGAGGTCATGCGCTGTTCCAGTAGTGCCCAGAAGCGTTGAAAGCTTTTCTCAATTCGGGTGAGTATACCCTCCGCCACAGTGTTAGTGTTTTCATCGTGTGTTGAGGATGGCGGGAGCGACGTAGGCCCCACCGCCATCTTATTAGGGACTTCGCTTGAAGTGCAGGAGCTTTGTTGAGCTGCCGAGGGCCATGAGGGTGGTCGTGCAGGGCTATCGGGGACCGGGATAACCCCCACCGGTCCAAAGGGGGGGGTGACAAGGCCAGTGGAACAATTCGCTTGGGGTCCGCACCAAACTCTCAGCGGTCGAGCGGGATGGCGGCCGCCCACCCCGCTCCCCGCTTCAGCAGGCCGCAGGCCCCGGGCACACGATCTCCCCGCTGGGGTGCTCATCTGTCGGATCTGAGGTCTGCAGAGTGGGCCGTTTGTCGTCGTGAGGTAGCTGGCAGATTTTCCAGTGAATTTAGGCAGGTTTTCCGTGTGATTTTTGTCCGTTAGGTGGGAAACAGGCAGGAGCTCATCCAACTTGCGACCGACCAGCATGGCGGACCGGCCCCGCCCCCTTTCCGGATTTTTTTTTACTGATTTTTTCTGATTTTTTTTACCGGATTTTTTTTCCGGATTTTTTTTACTGGACTTTTTTTCCGGATTTTTCCGGATTTTTTTTTCGGATTTTTTTTCCGGATTTTTTTTCAGGATTATTTTTCAGTATTTTTCCGGATTTTTTTTACCGGACTTTTTTTCCGGATTTTTCCGGATTTTTTTTTCCAGATTTTTTCGGATTTTTTTTTCCGGATTTTTCCGGATTTTTTTTTCCGGATTTTTCCGGATTTTTATTTTCCGGATTTTTTTTCCGGATTTTTTTTTCCAGATTTTTTTTTTCGGATTTTTTTTTCCGGATTTTTCCGGATTTTTTTTTCCGGATTTTTCCGGATTTTTTTTTTCCGGATTTTTTTTTCGGATTTTTTTTTCCGGATTTTTTTTTTCGGATTTTTTTTCCGGGATTTTTCCAAAAAAAAATTTCCGGATTTTTTTTTTCGGGATTTTTCCGGATTTTTTTTTCCGGATTTTTTTTCCTGATTTTTTTTTTCCGAATTTGTCAAAAAAAAAATTTTCGGATTTTTTTTTTCCGGATTTATTTTTTCCAGATTTTTTGGATTTTTTTTCCGGATTTTTCAAAAAAAAAATTTCCGGATATTTTTTTCCGGATTTTTCCATATTTTTTTTCCGGATTTTTCAAAAAAAAAATTCCGGAATTTTCCAGATTTATTTTCCGGATTTTTCCGGATTTTTTTTCCGGATTTTTTTTTTCCGGATTTTTGTTTCCGGATTTTTCCATATTTTTTTTCCGGATTTTTCAAAAAAAAAATTCCGGATTTTTCCGGATTTTTTTTTTCGGGATTTTTCCAAAAAAAAATTTCTGGATTTTTTTTTTCGGGATTTTTCCGGATTTTTTTTTCCGGATTTTTCGGATTTTTTTTCCGGATTTTTTTTCCAGATTTTTTTTCCGGATTTTTCCGGATTTTTTTTCCTGATTTTTTTTCCTGATTTTTTTTTTCCGGATTTGTCAAAAAAAAAATTTCAGGATTTTTTTTTCCGGATTTTTTTTTTCCGGATTTTTCGGATTTTTTTTCCGGATTTTTCAAAAAAAAAATTTCAGGATTTTTCGGATTTTTTTTCCGGATTTTTTTTCCAGATTTTTTTTCCTGATTTTTCCGGATTTTTTTTTCGGGATTTTTCCGGATTTTTTTTTTCCGGATTTTTTTTCCGGATTTTTTTTTCCAGATTTTTTTTCCTGATTTTTTTTTTCCGGATTTATTTTTTCCAGATTTTTTGGATTTTTTTTCCGGATTTTTCAAAAAAAAAATTTCCGGATATTTTTTTCCGGATTTTTTTTTCCGGATTTTTCCATATTTTTTTTCCGGATTTTTCACAAAAAAAATTCCGGATTTTTCCAGATTTTTTTTTCCGGATTTTTCGGATTTTTTTTCCGGATTTTTTTTTCCAGATTTTTTTTCCGGATTTTTTTTTCCTGATTTTTTTTTTCCGGATTTTTTTTCCGGATTTTTTTTTTACTGATTTTTTTTTCCGGACTTTTTTTTCCCGGATTTTTCCGGATTTTTTTTTTCCGGATTTTTTTTCCGGATTTTTTTTTCCGGATTTTTTTTTTCGGATTTTTTTTCCGGATTTTTCCGGATTTTTTTTTCCGGATTTTTTTTTCTGGATTTTTCCGGATTTTTTTTTCTGGATTTTTTTTTCCGGATTTTTCCGGATTTTTTTTCAGGATTTTTCCTGATTTTTTTTTCCGGATTTTTTTTTCCTGATTTTTATTTTCCCGATTTTTTTTCCGGATTTTTTTTTACTGATTTTTTTTTCCGGATTTTTTTTTACTGATTTTTTCTGATTTTTTTTACCGGATTTTTTTTCCGGATTTTTTTTACTGGACTTTTTTTCCGGATTTTTCCGGATTTTTTTTCCGGATTTTTTTTTTCCGGAATTTTGTTTCCGGATTTTTCCATATTTTTTTTTCCGGATTTTTCAAAAAAAAAATTCCGGATTTTTCCGGATTTTTTTTTTCGGGATTTTTCCAAAAAAAAATTTCCGGATTTTTTTTTTCGGGATATTTCCGGATTTTTTTTTCCGGATTTTTCGGATTTTTTTTCCGGATTTTTTTTCCAGATTTTTTTTCCGGATTTTTTTTCCTGATTTTTTTTCCTGATTTTTTTTTCCCGGATTTGTCAAAAAAAAAATTTCAGGATTTTTTTTTCCGGATTTTTTTTTTCCGGATTTTTCGGATTTTTTTTCCGGATTTTTCAAAAAAAAAATTTCAGGATTTTTCGGATTTTTTTTCCGGATTTTTTTTCCAGATTTTTTTTCCTGATTTTTCCGGATTTTTTTTTCGGGATTTTTCCGGATTTTTTTTTTCCGGATTTTTTTTCCGGATTTTTTTTTCCAGATTTTTTTTCCTGATTTTTTTTTTCCGGATTCATTTTTTCCAGATTTTTTGGATTTTTTTTCCGGATTTTTCAAAAAAAAAATTTCCGGATATTTTTTTCCGGATTTTTTTTTCCGGATTTTTCCATATTTTTTTTCCGGATTTTTCACAAAAAAAATTCCGGATTTTTCCAGATTTTTTTTTCCGGATTTTTCGGATTTTTTTTCCGGATTTTTTTTTCCAGATTTTTTTTCCGGATTTTTTTTTCCTGATTTTTTTTTTCCGGATTTTTTTTCCGGATTTTTGTTTCCGGATTTTTCCATATTTTTTTTCCGGATTTTTCAAAAAAAAAATTCCGGATTTTTCCGGATTTTTTTTTTCGGGATTTTTCCAAAAAAAAATTTCCGGATTTTTTTTTTCGGGATTTTTCCGGATTTTTTTTTCCGGATTTTTCGGATTTTTTTTCCGGATTTTTTTTCCAGATTTTTTTTCCGGATTTTTCCGGATTTTTTTTCCGGATTTTTTTTCCTGATTTTTTTTTTACGAATTTGTAAAAAAAAAATTTTCAGATTTTTTTTTTCCGGATTTATTTTTTCCAGATTTTTTGGATTTTTTTTCCGGATTTTTCAAAAAAAAAATTTCCGGATATTTTTTTCCGGATTTTTTTTTCCGGATTTTTCCATATTTTTTTTCCGGATTTTTCAAAAAAAAAATTCCGGATTTTTCCAGATTTTTTTTCCGGATTTTTCCGGATTTTTTTTCCGGATTTTTTTTTTCCGGATTTTTGTTTCCGGATTTTTCCATATTTTTTTTCCGGATTTTTCAAAAAAAAAATTCCGGATTTTTCCGGATTTTTTTTTTCGGGATTTTTCCAAAAAAAAATTTCCGGATTTTTTTTTTCGGGATTTTTCCGGATTTTTTTTTCCGGATTTTTCGGATTTTTTTTCCGGATTTTTTTTCCAGATTTTTTTTCCGGATTTTTCCGGATTTTTTTTCCTGATTTTTTTTCCTGATTTTTTTTTTCCGGATTTGTCAAAAAAAAAATTTCAGGATTTTTTTTTCCGGATTTTTTTTTTCAGGATTTTTCGGATTTTTTTTCCGGATTTTTCAAAAAAAAAAATTCAGGATTTTTCGGATTTTTTTTCCGGATTTTTTTTCCAGATTTTTTTTCCTGATTTTTCCGGATTTTTTTTCGGGATTTTTCCGGATTTTTTTTTTCCGGATTTTTTTTCCTGATTTTTTTTTCCAGATTTTTTTTCCTGATTTTTTTTTTCCGGATTTATTTTTTCCAGATTTTTTGGATTTTTTTTCCGGATTTTTCAAAAAAAAAAATTCCGGATATTTTTTTCCGGATTTTTTTTTCCGGATTTTTCCATATTTTTTTTCCGGATTTTTCACAAAAAAAATTCCGGATTTTTCCAGATTTTTTTTTCCGGATTTTTCTGATTTTTTTTCCGGATTTTTTTTTCCAGATTTTTTTTCCGGATTTTTTTTTCCTGATTTTTTTTTTCCGGATTTTTTTTCCGGATTTTTTTTTTACTGATTTTTTTTTCCGGACTTTTTTTTCCCGGATTTTTCCGGATTTTTTTTTTCCGGATTTTTTTTCCGGATTTTTTTTTCCGGATTTTTTTTTCGGATTTTTTTTCCGGATTTTTCCGGATTTTTTTTTCCGGATTTTTTTTTCCGGATTTTTCCGGATTTTTTTTTCCGGATTTTTTTTTCCGGATTTTTCCGGATTTTTTTTCAGGATTTTTCCTGATTTTTTTTTCCGGATTTTTTTTTCCTGATTTTTATTTTCCCGATTTTTTTTCCGGATTTTTTTTACTGATTTTTTTTTCCGGATTTTTTTTTACTGATTTTTTTGATTTTTTTTACCGGATTTTTTTTCCGGATTTTTTTTATTGGACTTTTTTTCCGGATTTTTCCGGATTTTTTTTTCGGATTTTTTTTCCGGATTTTTTTTCAGGATTATTTTTCAGTATTTTTCCGGATTTTTTTTACCGGACTTTTTTTCCGGATTTTTCCGGATTTTTTTTTCCAGATTTTTTCAGATTTTTTTTTCCGGATTTTTCCGGATTTTTTTTTCCGGATTTTTCCGGATTTTTATTTTCCGGATTTTTTTCCGGATTTTTTTTTCCGGATTTTTCCGGATTTTTTTTTTCGGATTTTTTTTTCCAGATTTTTTTCCCGGATTTTTCCGGATTTTTTTTTTCAGGATTTTTCGGATTTTTTTTCCGGATTTTTTTTTCCAGATTTTTTTTCCAGATTTTTCCGGATTTCTTTTCCAGATTTTTTTTTTCCGGATTTTTTTTCCGGATTTTTTTTTTACTGATTTTTTTTTCCGGACTTTTTTTTCCCGGATTTTTCCGGATTTTTTTTTCCGGATTTTTTTTCCGGATTTTTTTTTCCGGATTTTTTTTTTCGGATTTTTTTTCCGGGATTTTTCCAAAAAAATTTTTCAGGATTTTTCGGATTTTTTTTCCGAATTTTTTTTCCAGATTTTTTTCCCGGATTTTTCCGGATTTTTTTTCCGGATTTTTTTTTTCCGGATTTTTGTTTCCGGATTTTTCCATATTTTTTTTCCGGATTTTTCAAAAAAAAAATTCCGGATTTTTCCGGATTTTTTTTTTCGGGATTTTTCCATATTTTTTTTCCGGATTTTTCAAAAACAAAATTCCGGATTTTTCCAGATTTTTTTTCCGGATTTTTCCGGATTTTTTTTCCGGATTTTTTTTTTCAGGATTTTTTTTTCAGGATTTTTTTTTTCAGGATTTTTCCATATTTTTTTTCCGGATTTGTCAAAAAAAAAATTTTCGGATTTTTTTTTTCCGGATTTATTTTTTCCAGATTTTTTGGATTTTTTTTCCGGATTTTTCAAAAAAAAAATTTCCGGATATTTTTTTCCGGATTTTTTTTTCCGGATTTTTCCGGATTTTTTTTTTCCGGATTTTTTTTCCGGATTTTTTTTTCCGGATTTTTTTTTTCGGATTTTTTTTCCGGGATTTTTCCAAAAAAAAATTTCAGGATTTTTCGGATTTTTTTTCCGGATTTTTTTTCCAGATTTTTTTTCCGGATTTTTCCGGATTTTTTTTCCGGATTTTTTTTTTCCGGATTTTTGTTTCCGGATTTTTCCATATTTTTTTTCCGGATTTTTCAAAAAAAAAATTCCGGATTTTTCCGGATTTTTTTTTTCGGGATTTTTCCAAAAAAAAATTTCCGGATTTTTTTTTTCAGGATTTTTCCGGATTTTTTTTTCCGGATTTTTCGGATTTTTTTTCCGGATTTTTTTTCCAGATTTTTTTTCCGGATTTTTCCGGATTTTTTTTCCGGATTTTTTTTCCTGATTTTTTTTTTCCGAATTTGTCAAAAAAAAAATTTTCGGATTTTTTTTTTCCGGATTTATTTTTTCCAGATTTTTTGGATTTTTTTTCCGGATTTTTCAAAAAAAAAATTTCCGGATATTTTTTTCCGGATTTTTTTTTCCGGATTTTTCCATATTTTTTTTCCGGATTTTTCAAAAAAAAAAATTCCGGATTTTTCCAGATTTTTTTTTCCGGATTTTTCGGATTTTTTTTCCGGATTTTTTTTTCCAGATTTTTTTTCCGGATTTTTTTTTCCTGATTTTTTTTTTCCGGATTTTTTTTCCGGATTTTTTTTTTACTGATTTTTTTTTCCGGACTTTTTTTTCCCGGATATTTCCGGATTTTTTTTTTCCGGATTTTTTTTCCGGATTTTTTTTTCCGGATTTTTTTTTTCGGATTTTTTTTCCGGATTTTTCCGGATTTTTTTTTCCGGATTTTTTTTTCCGGATTTTTCCGGATTTTTTTTTCCGGATTTTTCCGGATTTTTTTTCAGGATTTTTCCTGATTTTTTTTTCCGGATTTTTTTTTCCTGATTTTTATTTTCCCGATTTTTTTTCCGGATTTTTTTTTACTGATTTTTTTTTCCGGATTTTTTTTTACTGATTTTTTCTGATTTTTTTTACCGGATTTTTTTTTCCGGATTTTTTTTACTGGACTTTTTTTCCGGATTTTTCCGGATTTTTTTTTCCAGATTTTTTCGGATTTTTTTTCAGGATTATTTTTCAGTATTTTTCCGGATTTTTTTTACCGGACTTTTTTTCCGGATTTTTCCGGATTTTTTTTTCCAGATTTTTTCGGATTTTTTTTTCCGGATTTTTCCGGATTTTTTTTTCCGGATTTTTCCGGATTTTTATTTTCCGGATTTTTTTTCCGGATTTTTTTTTCCGGATTTTTCCGGATTTTTTTTTTCTGATTTTTTTTTCCAGATTTTTTTCCCGGATTTTTCCGGATTTTTTTTTTCAGGATTTTTCGGATTTTTTTTCCGGATTTTTTTTTCCAGATTTTTTTTCCAGATTTTTCCGGATTTTTTTTCCAGATTTTTTTTCCTGATTTTTTTTTTCAGGATTTTTTTTTCCGGATTTTTTTTTTCCGGATTTTTCCAGATTTTTTTTCCGGATTTTTTTTTCCAGATTTTTTTTCCGGATTTCTCCGGATTTTTTGTTTCCGGATTTTTCCGGATTTTTTTTCCTGATTTTTTTTTTCCGGATTTGTCAAAAAAAAAATTTTCGGATTTTTTTTTTCCGGATTTATTTTTTCCGGATTTTTCGGATTTTTTAAAAAAAAAATTTCCGGATTTTTTTTTTCGGGATTTTTCCGGGGTTTTTTTTCCGGATTTTTCGGATTTTTTTTCCGGATTTTTCCTGATTTTTTTTTCCGGATTTTTCGGATTTTTTTTCCGGATTTTTTTTTCCAGATTTTTTTTCCGGATTTTTCCGGATTTTTTGTTTCCGGATTTTTCCGGATTTTTTTTCTGGATTTTCCAAAAAAAAAATTCAGGATTTTTCGGATTTTTTTTCCGGATTTTTTTTCCAGATTTTTTTTCCGGATTTTTCCGGTTTTTGTTTCCGGATTTTTTTTTTCCGGATTTATTTTTTCCGGATTTTTCGGATTTTTTTTCCGGATTTTTCAGAAAAAAAATTTCAGGATTTTTTTTTCCGGATTTTTTTTTTCCGGATTTTTTTTTCCGGATTTTTCCATATTTTTTTTCCGGATTTTTCAAAAAAAAAATTCCGGATTTTTCCGGATTTTTTTTCCGTGATTTTTCCAAAAAAAATTTTCCGGATTTTTTTTTTCGGGATTTTTCCGGATTTTTTTTCCGGATTTTTCCGGTTTTTTTTTTCCGGATTTTTTTTTCCGGATTTTTCCGGATTTTTTTTCAGGATTTTTCCTGATTTTTTTTCCGGATTTTTTTTTCCTGATTTTTATTTTCCCGATTTTTTTTCCGGATTTTTTTTTACTGATTTTTTTTTCCGGATTTTTTTTTACTGATTTTTTCGGATTTTTTTTACCGGATTTTTTTTCCAGATTTTTTTTTACTGGACTTTTTTTCCGGATTTTTCCGGATTTTTTTTTCGGATTTTTTTTCCGGATTTTTTTCCGGATTTTTTTTCAGGATTATTTTTCAGTATTTTTCCGGATTTTTTTTTTCGGGATTTTTCCAAAAAAAAATTTCCGGATTTTTTTTTTCGGGATTTTTCCGGATTTTTTTTTCCGGATTTTTCGGATTTTTTTTCCGGATTTTTTTTCCAGATTTTTTTTCCGGATTTTTCCGGATTTTTTTTCCTGATTTTTTTTCCTGATTTTTTTTTTCCGGATTTGTCAAAAAAAAAATTTCAGGATTTTTTTTTCCGGATTTTTTTTTTCAGGATTTTTCGGATTTTTTTTCCGGATTTTTCAAAAAAAAAATTTCAGGATTTTTCGGATTTTTTTTCCGGATTTTTTTTCCAGATTTTTTTTCCGGATTTTTCCGGATTTTTTTTTCGGGATTTTTCCGGATTTTTTTTTCCGGATTTTTTTTCCTGATTTTTTTTTCCAGATTTTTTTTCCTGATTTTTTTTTTCCGGATTTATTTTTTCCAGATTTTTTGGATTTTTTTTCCGGATTTTTCAAAAAAAAAATTTCCGGATATTTTTTTCCGGATTTTTTTTTCCGGATTTTTCCATATTTTTTTTCCGGATTTTTCACAAAAAAAATTCCGGATTTTTCCAGATTTTTTTTTCCGGATTTTTCGGATTTTTTTTCCGGATTTTTTTTTCCAGATTTTTTTTCCGGATTTTTTTTTCCTGATTTTTTTTTTCCGGATTTTTTTTCCGGATTTTTGTTTCCGGATTTTTCCATATTTTTTTTCCGGATTTTTCAAAAAAAAAATTCCGGATTTTTCCGGATTTTTTTTTTCGGGATTTTTCCAAAAAAAAATTTCCGGATTTTTTTTTTCGGGATTTTTCCGGATTTTTTTTTCCGGATTTTTCGGATTTTTTTTCCGGATTTTTTTTCCAGATTTTTTTTCCGGATTTTTCCGGATTTTTTTTCCGGATTTTTTTCCTGATTTTTTTTTTCCGAATTTGTAAAAAAAAAAATTTTCAGATTTTTTTTTCCGGATTTATTTTTTCCAGATTTTTTGGATTTTTTTTCCGGATTTTTCAAAAAAAAAATTTCCGGATATTTTTTTCCGGATTTTTTTTTCCGGATTTTTCCATATTTTTTTTCCGGATTTTTCAAAAAAAAAATTCCGGATTTTTCCGGATTTTTTTTTTCGGGATTTTTCCAAAAAAAAATTTCCGGATTTTTTTTTTCGGGATTTTTCCGGATTTTTTTTTCCGGATTTTTCGGATTTTTTTTCCGGATTTTTTTTCCAGATTTTTTTTCCGGATTTTTCCGGATTTTTTTTCCTGATTTTTTTTCCTGATTTTTTTTTTCCGGATTTGTCAAAAAAAAAATTTCAGGATTTTTTTTTCCGGATTTTTTTTTTCAGGATTTTTCGGATTTTTTTTCCGGATTTTTCAAAAAAAAAAATTCCGGATTTTTCGGATTTTTTTTCCGGATTTTTTTTCCAGATTTTTTTTCCTGATTTTTCCGGATTTTTTTTTTTTTTTTTTTTTTTTTTTTTTAATTCTTTATTTTTGGTATGCAGGTAGTTACAACAGTGCCTGTGTCACCACAACAGCATTGACAGGCTCAATTTTCATAGACATATGATAGCAGTATTGTGGCAAGTTGGAAATGCATAACATTTTTTATAAGTGATAAAGGTAGCAATACAACAAATAAGCTATTAACAATATGGCATAAACTTGGTGCGACTAGCTTGAGGCCTTGTGGTGAGATCGACAGGCTTTTTTGTTTATGAGAACACAGTAATGTACTATTCGCCTGTCCTGTCCCAAAGCACAGAACTGTTGGCTAACAAGACAGGCTAGGCACATGTTGAATAGACATAGTGGGTTACTTGTTTGATTGTTTGATAGTGGTAACTTAGGATTAGTGATTATAGTGGGTGTCATCGCTGTACATTATATGAAAAACTCTTTGACTACTAAACAGCGTTTATATTAAGCTAGACCTATATAGGGAATTGCGAGTTGTGCCTAGGGTGTAGAGTAGGCTATTTGTGTGAACGTATGCGCATGTATAACAAAGAAAGAAAAGAAAATGTAACAAAAATAAACGACTAGCACTTTGTTGGTAGTAGAGACCTCAGTCTCGAACAGGGTAATAGTCAGTGATACGGTGGCACTGCAGTTAGTAAGATATAGGTGGTGCCGACTGACTATGTGAGTGAGAAGTATAAGAATAAACTAGTGCTTTACACATGTGACTCATTAGTCAATTGAGAGTCATAATAGTTGACTGACTAAATATATCGTAATATATCATATTAGGCACAAGGCAGATGAAAGTGATCAAATGGCATAAACAAGGCAAATCATAGTACATGTGAGGTCTCACTGATGCGACCTTTGTGTAAGGACCCATAGGAGAGGTGATGCCCAGATATATGGTAACAGTAGGTTAGCATGGAGCTATATTAGCACGATTTTTATAGAATGACATAAACATATTCAGCATTCCTATCTATCTGTTCAATGCATAACATCCTTGTTGGCGGTAATTGTTGTAAACGTGCTGTGTAAATGGAGAGTGAGAGTAGGCTAGTTAAGGTGAGCCGCCTCCCCACGTTGGATCCCCAACAAGATATACTAGAACCGTAGAGACGATAGTACAATTGAAGGTTACATGAGTATACTTCTATGCAAGGTAGGAACATAAAATATTCATCAAATTAAGCCTTATGCCGTACCGGCTGTGTCTGGAAATATAAGGCCCTTAACAAATAATATATCTCATAACATCTGATGGTTCTACACAGTTTTCTATTTTTTCTTACTTTTTCTCTTTTTCTTTTAATTTGCCGAAGTAACATGCGTGTGTGGTGTTTGTTAAAAAAAACAAAAAAAAAAAAAAAAAAAACACAAAACGAAAAACAAGGCAATGTGAAAGTCAACTCGCACCAGTGTGGAGAGCTCCACAGGTGTCCAGAACGTTCCCTCTTCTCTGGCAAGAGCGTCCGCTGCTCAGGTTGTAGCCAAGACATATGACTCCGGCGTGGACGTCTGCGGTACGAACTCTGGGGCTCCTGCCAGATTCCATTGGTGTCTCTGTCTGGGGGTAGCCTCGTGGACTTGTTGGTTTAGTGTGTCAACTGGAAGTCCCATTTTATGTAGGATCAAGTCGCATTCGTCTGGCTCTTGTACCGTGTATGTGGCATCTCCGTGGAAGATTGTGATGGCTCTGGATGGGCGCCATTGATAGCGGATGTTGTGCCGCCGCAGAAGAGTGGTAAACGGCTTTAGGGTGCGTCTCCACGCTAGTGTACTGCCCGATAAGTCTGTGAAGAAGGATAAGAGCATCTCCTCAAACTGGTAAGATGGCCTCTCCCTGGTAGCCGTCATCACCGCTATCTTATCTTTAGTGTGTTGAAATTGGATTACCAGGTCTCTCGGGGCTGTGTCTGGCGCTTTGGCAGGTCGGGGCACTCTAAAGATGCCAGTTATTAGCACCGATTTGGCACCCTGTTGTGTCAGCAGGGCCTCCATAAGACGCTTGATAAAATTTGGCGCCTCAGCCTCCCCCACTGTTTCTGAGACACCCCTTATCTTTACGTTGTTTCTCCTCTTGGCATCCTCGTGGGCAGCTAGACGGTGTTCAAAGGAACGGTTCTGCTGCTGTAATTCCTTCACTGCATGCTGCAGTGAGGCTATGTGCTGTGTTCCCGTGTGGGAGGTTTGTTCCAGCTTGCTGATTCTGCCCGTTAGGCCTTGTAAATCTCCCCGCAGTGCTTTCACGTCTGCTGCTATTTTTTCGTGGTGTTCTGCCAGGAGCTCCCTCAGGATAGCTGCGGTTACCGGAGCGGAGTCCGGACTTGATCGTGGGGCTACTGGCTTGTGCGGTGCGTGATGGGTCAGAGCAGGTAGCATATCTAGCTCTGTATCAACAGAGAGGTCGTCCGAGAAATCCGACCCGCCATCTACAAGGGACGCCATCTTGGGCTCGTGTGCACCCTGGGCCTGCCGCCATAGGTCGCTGATTGTGAGTCCCTCTCTGGGCGAAATCGCCTTCTTTTTGTTTGTCTTGCGCCCCATTGGGTCCACAGAGGTCTGGGGGCTTTCTTCGTGGCTGTGTGAGTAGGATTGCCGGCTATTTTGGCTGCTTAAGGGCTGCAAGGCTCGGAGCTCCGAGATCCTGCGACCGGTTGCTTCTGTGGCTAGGCTCCGCCCCCGATTTTTCCGGATTTTTTTTCGGGATTTTTCCGGATTTTTTTTTTCGGATTTTTTTTCCTGATTTTTTTTTCCAGATTTTTTTTCCTGATTTTTTTTTTCCGGATTTATTTTTTCCAGATTTTTTGGATTTTTTTTCCGGATTTTTCAAAAAAAAAATTTCCGGATATTTTTTTCCGGATTTTTTTTTCCGGATTTTTCCATATTTTTTTTCCGGATTTTTCACAAAAAAAATTCCGGATTTTTCCAGATTTTTTTTTCCGGATTTTTCGGATTTTTTTTCCGGATTTTTTTTTCCAGATTTTTTTTCCGGATTTTTTTTTCCTGATTTTTTTTTTCCGGATTTTTTTTCCGGATTTTTTTTTTACTGATTTTTTTTTCCGGACTTTTTTTTCCCGGATTTTTCCGGATTTTTTTTTTCCGGATTTTTTTTCCAGATTTTTTTTTCCGGATTTTTTTTTCGGATTTTTTTTCCGGATTTTTCCGGATTTTTTTTTCCGGATTTTTTTTTCCGGATTTTTCCGGATTTTTTTTTCCGGATTTTTTTTTCCGGATTTTTCCGGATTTTTTTTCAGGATTTTTCCTGATTTTTTTTTCCGGATTTTTTTTTCCTGATTTTTATTTTCCCGATTTTTTTTCCGGATTTTTTTTACTGATTTTTTTTTCCGGATTTTTTTTTACTGATTTTTTCTGATTTTTTTTACCGGATTTTTTTTCCGGATTTTTTTTACTGGACTTTTTTTCCGGATTTTTCCGGATTTTTTTTTTGGATTTTTTTTCAGGATTATTTTTCAGTATTTTTCCGGATTTTTTTTACCGGACTTTTTTTCCGGATTTTTCCGGATTTTTTTTTCCAGATTTTTTCGGATTTTTTTTTCCGGATTTTTCCGGATTTTTTTTTCCGGATTTTTCCGGATTTTTATTTTCCGGATTTTTTTTCCGGATTTTTTTTTCCGGATTTTTCCGGATTTTTTTTTTCGGATTTTTTTTCCGGATTTTTTTTTTACTGATTTTTTTTTCCGGATTTTTTTTTCCCGGATTTTTCCGGATTTTTTTTTTCCGGATTTTTTTTCCGGATTTTTTTTTCCGGATTTTTTTTTTCGGATTTTTTTTCCGGGATTTTTCCAAAAAAAAATTTCAGGATTTTTCGGATTTTTTTTCCGGATTTTTTTTCCGGATTTTTTTTCCAGATTTTTTTTCCGGATTTTTCCGGATTTTTTTTCCGGATTTTTTTTTTCCGGATTTTTTTTTCCGGATTTTTCCATATTTTTTTTCCGGATTTTTCAAAAAAAAAATTCCGGATTTTTCCGGATTTTTTTTTTCGGGATTTTTCCAAAAAAAAATTTCCGGATTTTTTTTTTCGGGATTTTTCCGGATTTTTTTTTCCGGATTTTTCGGATTTTTTTTCCGGATTTTTTTTCCAGATTTTTTTTCCGGATTTTTCCGGATTTTTTTTCCGGATTTTTTTTCCTGATTTTTTTTTTACGAATTTGTCAAAAAAAAAATTTTCGGATTTTTTTTTTCCGGATTTATTTTTTCCAGATTTTTTTTCCGGATTTTTCCGGATTTTTTTTCCGGATTTTTTTTCCGGATTTTTTTTTTACGAATTTGTAAAAAAAAAAATTTTCAGATTTTTTTTTTCCGGATTTATTTTTTCCAGATTTTTTGGATTTTTTTTCCGGATTTTTCACAAAAAAAAATTTCCGGATATTTTTTTCCGGATTTTTTTTTCCGGATTTTTCCATATTTTTTTTCCGGATTTTTAAAAAAAAAAATTCCGGATTTTTCCAGATTTTTTTTCCGGATTTTTCCGGATTTTTTTTCCGGATTTTTTTTTCCGGATTTTTGTTTCCGGATTTTTCCATATTTTTTTTCCGGATTTTTCAAAAAAAAAATTCCGGATTTTTTTTTTCGGGATTTTTCCGGATTTTTTTTTCCGGATTTTTCGGATTTTTTTTCCGGATTTTTTTTCCAGATTTTTTTTTCCGGATTTTTTTTTCGGATTTTTTTTCCGGATTTTTCCGGATTTTTTTTTTACTGATTTTTTTTTCCGGATTTTTTTTTCCCGGATTTTTCCGGATTTTTTTTTTCCGGATTTTTTTTCCGGATTTTTTTTTCCGGATTTTTTTTTCGGATTTTTTTTCCGGGATTTTTCCAAAAAAAAATTTCAGGATTTTTCGGATTTTTTTTCCGGATTTTTTTTCCGGATTTTTTTTCCAGATTTTTTTTCCGGATTTTTCCGGATTTTTTTTCCGGATTTTTTTTTTCCGGATTTTTTTTTCCGGACTTTTTTTTCCCGGATTTTTCCGGATTTTTTTTTTCCGGATTTTTTTTCCGGATTTTTTTTTCCGGATTTTTTTTTCGGATTTTTTTTCCGGATTTTTCCGGATTTTTTTTTCCGGATTTTTTTTTCCGGATTTTTCCGGATTTTTTTTTCCGGATTTTTTTTTCCGGATTTTTCCGGATTTTTTTTCAGGATTTTTCCTGATTTTTTTTTCAGGATTTTTTTTTCCTGATTTTTATTTTCCCGATTTTTTTTCCGGATTTTTTTTACTGATTTTTTTTTCCGGATTTTTTTTTACTGATTTTTTCTGATTTTTTTTACCGGATTTTTTTTCCGGATTTTTTTTACTGGACTTTTTTTCCGGATTTTTCCGGATTTTTTTTTCGGATTTTTTTTCAGGATTATTTTTCAGTATTTTTCCGGATTTTTTTTACCGGACTTTTTTTCCGGATTTTTCCGGATTTTTTTTTCCAGATTTTTTCGGATTTTTTTTTCCGGATTTTTCCGGATTTTTATTTTCCGGATTTTTTTTCCGGATTTTTTTTTCCGGATTTTTCCGGATTTTTTTTTTCGGATTTTTTTTCCGGATTTTTTTTTTACTGATTTTTTTTTCCGGATTTTTTTTTCCCGGATTTTTCCGGATTTTTTTTTTCCGGATTTTTTTTCCGGATTTTTTTTTCCGGATTTTTTTTTCGGATTTTTTTTCCGGGATTTTTCCAAAAAAAAATTTCAGGATTTTTCGGATTTTTTTTCCGGATTTTTTTTCCGGATTTTTTTTCCGGATTTTTCCGGATTTTTTTTCCGGATTTTTTTTGTCCGGATTTTTGTTTCCGGATTTTTCCATATTTTTTTTCCGGATTTTTCAAAAAAAAAATTCCGGATTTTTCCGGATTTTTTTTTTCGGGATTTTTCCAAAAAAAAATTTCCGGATTTTTTTTTTCGGGATTTTTCCGGATTTTTTTTTCCGGATTTTTCGGATTTTTTTTCCGGATTTTTTTTCCAGATTTTTTTTCCAGATTTTTCCAGATTTTTTTTCCTGATTTTTTTTCCTGATTTTTTTTTTCCGGATTTGTCAAAAAAAAAATTTCAGGATTTTTTTTTCCGGATTTTTTTTTTCAGGATTTTTCGGATTTTTTTTCCGGATTTTTCAAAAAAAAAATTTCAGGATTTTTCGGATTTTTTTTCCGGATTTTTTTTCCAGATTTCTTTTCCTGATTTTTCCGGATTTTTTTTTCGGGATTTTTCCGGATTTTTTTTTTCCGGATTTTTTTTCCTGATTTTTTTTTCCAGATTTTTTTTCCTGATTTTTTTTTTCCGGATTTATTTTTTCCAGATTTTTTGGATTTTTTTTCCGGATTTTTAAAAAAAAAAATTTCCGGATATTTTTTTCCGGATTTTTTTTTCCGGATTTTTCCATATTTTTTTTCCGGATTTTTCACAAAAAAAATTCCGGATTTTTCCAGATTTTTTTTTCCGGATTTTTCGGATTTTTTTTCCGGATTTTTTTTTCCAGATTTTTTTTCCGGATTTTTTTTTCCTGATTTTTTTTTTCCGGATTTTTTTTCCGGATTTTTTTTTTACGGATTTTTTTTTCCGGATTTTTTTTTTCCGGATTTTTTTTTCCGGATTTTTCCATATTTTTTTTCCGGATTTTTCAAAAAAAAAATTCCGGATTTTTCCGGATTTTTTTTCCGGGATTTTTCCAAAAAAAATTTTCCGGATTTTTTTTTTCGGGATTTTTCCGGATTTTTTTTCCGGATTTTTCCGGTTTTTTTTTTCCGGATTTTTTTTTCCTGATTTTTATTTTCCCGATTTTTTTTCCGGATTTTTTTTTACTGATTTTTTTTTCCGGATTTTTTTTTACTGATTTTTTCGGATTTTTTTTACCGGATTTTTTTTCCGGATTTTTTTTTACTGGACTTTTTTTCCGGATTTTTCCGGATTTTTTTTTCGGATTTTTTTTCCGGATTTTTTTCCGGATTTTTTTTCAGGATTATTTTTCAGTATTTTTCCGGATTTTTTTTTTCGGGATTTTTCCAAAAAAAAATTTCCGGATTTTTTTTTTCGGGATTTTTCCGGATTTTTTTTTCCGGATTTTTCGGATTTTTTTTCCGGATTTTTTTTCCAGATTTTTTTTCCGGATTTTTCCGGATTTTTTTTCCTGATTTTTTTTCCTGATTTTTTTTTTCCGGATTTGTCAAAAAAAAAATTTCAGGATTTTTTTTTCCGGATTTTTTTTTTCAGGATTTTTCGGATTTTTTTTCCGGATTTTTCAAAAAAAAAATTTCAGGATTTTTCGGATTTTTTTTCCGGATTTTTTTTCCAGATTTTTTTTCCGGATTTTTCCGGATTTTTTTTTCGGGATTTTTCCGGATTTTTTTTTTCCGGATTTTTTTTCCTGATTTTTTTTTCCAGATTTTTTTTCCTGATTTTTTTTTTCCGGATTTATTTTTTCCAGATTTTTTGGATTTTTTTTCCGGATTTTTCAAAAAAAAAATTTCCGGATATTTTTTTCCGGATTTTTTTTTCCGGATTTTTCCATATTTTTTTTCCGGATTTTTCACAAAAAAAATTCCGGATTTTTCCAGATTTTTTTTTCCGGATTTTTCGGATTTTTTTTCCGGATTTTTTTTTCCAGATATTTTTTCCGGATTTTTTTTTCCTGATTTTTTTTTTCCGGATTTTTTTTCCGGATTTTTGTTTCCGGATTTTTCCATATTTTTTTTCCGGATTTTTCAAAAAAAAAATTCCGGATTTTTCCGGATTTTTTTTTTCGGGATTTTTCCAAAAAAAAATTTCCGGATTTTTTTTTTCGGGATTTTTCCGGATTTTTTTTTCCGGATTTTTCGGATTTTTTTTCCGGATTTTTTTTCCAGATGTTTTTTCCGGATTTTTCCGGATTTTTTTTCCGGATTTTTTTTCCTGATTTTTTTTTTACGAATTTGTAAAAAAAAAAATTTTCAGATTTTTTTTTTCCGGATTTATTTTTTCCAGATTTTTTGGATTTTTTTTCCGGATTTTTCAAAAAAAAAATTTCCGGATATTTTTTTCCGGATTTTTTTTTCCGGATTTTTCCATATTTTTTTTCCGGATTTTTCAAAAAAAAAATTCCGGATTTTTCCGGATTTTTTTTTTCGGGATTTTTCAAAAAAAAATTTCCGGATTTTTTTTTTCGGGATTTTTCCGGATTTTTTTTCCGGATTTTTCGGATTTTTTTTCCGGATTTTTTTTCCAGATTTTTTTTCCGGATTTTTCCGGATTTTTTTTCCTGATTTTTTTTCCTGATTTTTTTTTTCCGGATTTGTCAAAAAAAAAATTTCAGGATTTTTTTTTCCGGATTTTTTTTTTCAGGATTTTTCGGATTTTTTTTCCGGATTTTTCAAAAAAAAAATTTCCGGATTTTTCGGATTTTTTTTCCGGATTTTTTTTCCAGATTTTTTTTCCTGATTTTTCCGGATTTTTTTTCGGGATTTTTCCGGATTTTTTTTTTCGGATTTTTTTTCCTGATTTTTTTTTCCAGATTTTTTTTCCTGATTTTTTTTTTCCGGATTTATTTTTTCCAGATTTTTTGGATTTTTTTTCCGGATTTTTCAAAAAAAAAATTTCCGGATATTTTTTTCCGGATTTTTTTTTTCCGGATTTTTCGGATTTTTTTTCCGGATTTTTCAAAAAAAAAATTTCCGGATTTTTCGGATTTTTTTTCCGGATTTTTTTTCCAGATTTTTTTTCCTGATTTTTCCGGATTTTTTTTCGGGATTTTTCCGGATTTTTTTTTTCGGATTTTTTTTCCTGATTTTTTTTTCCAGATTTTTTTTCCTGATTTTTTTTTTCCGGATTTATTTTTTCCAGATTTTTTGGATTTTTTTTCCGGATTTTTCAAAAAAAAAATTTCCGGATATTTTTTTCCGGATTTTTTTTTCCGGATTTTTCCATATTTTTTTCCGGATTTTTTTTTCCAGATTTTTTTTCCGGATTTTTTTTTCCTGATTTTTTTTTTCCGGATTTTTTTTCCGGATTTTTTTTTTACTGATTTTTTTTTCCGGACTTTTTTTTCCCGGATTTTTCCGGATTTTTTTTTTCCGGATTTTTTTTCCGGATTTTTTTTTCCGGATTTTTTTTTCGGATTTTTTTTCCAGATTTTTTTTTCCGGATTTTTTTTTCGGATTTTTTTTCCGGATTTTTCCGGATTTTTTTTTCCGGATTTTTTTTTCCGGATTTTTCCGGATTTTTTTTTCCGGATTTTTTTTTCCGGATTTTTCCGGATTTTTTTTCAGGATTTTTCCTGATTTTTTTTTCCGGATTTTTTTTTCCTGATTTTTATTTTCCCGATTTTTTTTCCGGATTTTTTTTACTGATTTTTTTTTCCGGATTTTTTTTTACTGATTTTTTCTGATTTTTTTTACCGGATTTTTTTTCCGGATTTTTTTTACTGGACTTTTTTTCCGGATTTTTCCGGATTTTTTTTTTGGATTTTTTTTCAGGATTATTTTTCAGTATTTTTCCGGATTTTTTTTACCGGACTTTTTTTCCGGATTTTTCCGGATTTTTTTTTCCAGATTTTTTCGGATTTTTTTTTCCGGATTTTTCCGGATTTTTTTTTCCGGATTTTTCCGGATTTTTATTTTCCGGATTTTTTTTCCGGATTTTTTTTTCCGGATTTTTCCGGATTTTTTTTTTCGGATTTTTTTTCCGGATTTTTTTTTTACTGATTTTTTTTTCCGGATTTTTTTTTCCCGGATTTTTCCGGATTTTTTTTTTCCGGATTTTTTTTCCGGATTTTTTTTTCCGGATTTTTTTTTTCGGATTTTTTTTCCGGGATTTTTCCAAAAAAAAATTTCAGGATTTTTCGGATTTTTTTTCCGGATTTTTTTTCCGGATTTTTTTTCCAGATTTTTTTTCCGGATTTTTCCGGATTTTTTTTCCGGATTTTTTTTTTCCGGATTTTTTTTTCCGGATTTTTCCATATTTTTTTTCCGGATTTTTCAAAAAAAAAATTCCGGATTTTTCCGGATTTTTTTTTTCGGGATTTTTCCAAAAAAAAATTTCCGGATTTTTTTTTTCGGGATTTTTCCGGATTTTTTTTTCCGGATTTTTCGGATTTTTTTTCCGGATTTTTTTTCCAGATTTTTTTTCCGGATTTTTCCGGATTTTTTTTCCGGATTTTTTTTCCTGATTTTTTTTTTACGAATTTGTCAAAAAAAAAATTTTCGGATTTTTTTTTTCCGGATTTATTTTTTCCAGATTTTTTTTCCGGATTTTTCCGGATTTTTTTTCCGGATTTTTTTTCCTGATTTTTTTTTTACGAATTTGTAAAAAAAAAAATTTTCAGATTTTTTTTTTCCGGATTTATTTTTTCCAGATTTTTTGGATTTTTTTTCCGGATTTTTCACAAAAAAAAATTTCCGGATATTTTTTTCCGGATTTTTTTTTCCGGATTTTTCCATATTTTTTTTCCGGATTTTTTAAAAAAAAAATTCCGGATTTTTCCAGATTTTTTTTCCGGATTTTTCCGGATTTTTTTTCCGGATTTTTTTTTCCGGATTTTTGTTTCCGGATTTTTCCATATTTTTTTTCCGGATTTTTCAAAAAAAAAATTCCGGATTTTTTTTTTCGGGATTTTTCCGGATTTTTTTTTCCGGATTTTTCGGATTTTTTTTCCGGATTTTTTTTCCAGATTTTTTTTTCCGGATTTTTTTTTCGGATTTTTTTTCCGGATTTTTCCGGATTTTTTTTTTACTGATTTTTTTTTCCGGATTTTTTTTTCCCGGATTTTTCCGGATTTTTTTTTTCCGGATTTTTTTTCCGGATTTTTTTTTCCGGATTTTTTTTTCGGATTTTTTTTCCGGGATTTTTCCAAAAAAAAATTTCAGGATTTTTCGGATTTTTTTTCCGGATTTTTTTTCCGGATTTTTTTTCCAGATTTTTTTTCCGGATTTTTCCGGATTTTTTTTCCGGATTTTTTTTTTCCGGATTTTTTTTTCCGGACTTTTTTTTCCCGGATTTTTCCGGATTTTTTTTTTCCGGATTTTTTTTCCGGATTTTTTTTTCCGGATTTTTTTTTCGGATTTTTTTTCCGTATTTTTCCGGATTTTTTTTTCCGGATTTTTTTTTCC
Organism: Pelobates fuscus; assembly: GCF_036172605.1. Lineage (NCBI taxonomy): Eukaryota > Metazoa > Chordata > Amphibia > Anura > Pelobatidae > Pelobates > Pelobates fuscus. The sequence continues at coordinate 774,130 of NW_026961923.1, read as the reverse complement.
GGATTTTTCCGGATTTTTTTTTCCGGATTTTTTTTTCCGGATTTTTCCGGATTTTTTTTCAGGATTTTTCCTGATTTTTTTTTCCGGATTTTTTTTTCCTGATTTTTATTTTCCCGATTTTTTTTCCGGATTTTTTTTACTGATTTTTTTTTCCGGATTTTTTTTTACTGATTTTTTCTGATTTTTTTTACCGGATTTTTTTTCCGGATTTTTTTTACTGGACTTTTTTTCCGGATTTTTCCGGATTTTTTTTTCGGATTTTTTTTCAGGATTATTTTTCAGTATTTTTCCGGATTTTTTTTACCGGACTTTTTTTCCGGATTTTTCCGGATTTTTTTTTCCAGATTTTTTCGGATTTTTTTTTCCGGATTTTTCCGGATTTTTATTTTCCGGATTTTTTTTCCGGATTTTTTTTTCCGGATTTTTCCGGATTTTTTTTTTCGGATTTTTTTTCCGGATTTTTTTTTTACTGATTTTTTTTTCCGGATTTTTTTTTCCCGGATTTTTCCGGATTTTTTTTTTCCGGATTTTTTTTCCGGATTTTTTTTTCCGGATTTTTTTTTTCGGATTTTTTTTCCGGGATTTTTCCAAAAAAAAATTTCAGGATTTTTCGGATTTTTTTTCCGGATTTTTTTTCCGGATTTTTTTTCCGGATTTTTCCGGATTTTTTTTCCGGATTTTTTTTGTCCGGATTTTTGTTTCCGGATTTTTCCATATTTTTTTTCCGGATTTTTCAAAAAAAAAATTCCGGATTTTTCCGGATTTTTTTTTTCGGGATTTTTCCAAAAAAAAATTTCCGGATTTTTTTTTTCGGGATTTTTCCGGATTTTTTTTTCCGGATTTTTCGGATTTTTTTTCCGGATTTTTTTTCCAGATTTTTTTTCCAGATTTTTCCAGATTTTTTTTCCTGATTTTTTTTCCTGATTTTTTTTTTCCGGATTTGTCAAAAAAAAAATTTCAGGATTTTTTTTTCCGGATTTTTTTTTTCAGGATTTTTCGGATTTTTTTTCCGGATTTTTCAAAAAAAAAATTTCAGGATTTTTCGGATTTTTTTTCCGGATTTTTTTTCCAGATTTCTTTTCCTGATTTTTCCGGATTTTTTTTTCGGGATTTTTCCGGATTTTTTTTTTCCGGATTTTTTTTCCTGATTTTTTTTTCCAGATTTTTTTTCCTGATTTTTTTTTTCCGGATTTATTTTTTCCAGATTTTTTGGATTTTTTTTCCGGATTTTTAAAAAAAAAAATTTCCGGATATTTTTTTCCGGATTTTTTTTTCCGGATTTTTCCATATTTTTTTTCCGGATTTTTCACAAAAAAAATTCCGGATTTTTCCAGATTTTTTTTTCCGGATTTTTCGGATTTTTTTTCCGGATTTTTTTTTCCAGATTTTTTTTCCGGATTTTTTTTTCCTGATTTTTTTTTTCCGGATTTTTTTTCCGGATTTTTTTTTTACGGATTTTTTTTTCCGGATTTTTTTTTTCCGGATTTTTTTTTCCGGATTTTTCCATATTTTTTTTCCGGATTTTTCAAAAAAAAAATTCCGGATTTTTCCGGATTTTTTTTCCGGGATTTTTCCAAAAAAAATTTTCCGGATTTTTTTTTTCGGGATTTTTCCGGATTTTTTTTCCGGATTTTTCCGGTTTTTTTTTTCCGGATTTTTTTTTCCTGATTTTTATTTTCCCGATTTTTTTTCCGGATTTTTTTTTACTGATTTTTTTTTCCGGATTTTTTTTTACTGATTTTTTCGGATTTTTTTTACCGGATTTTTTTTCCGGATTTTTTTTTACTGGACTTTTTTTCCGGATTTTTCCGGATTTTTTTTTCGGATTTTTTTTCCGGATTTTTTTCCGGATTTTTTTTCAGGATTATTTTTCAGTATTTTTCCGGATTTTTTTTTTCGGGATTTTTCCAAAAAAAAATTTCCGGATTTTTTTTTTCGGGATTTTTCCGGATTTTTTTTTCCGGATTTTTCGGATTTTTTTTCCGGATTTTTTTTCCAGATTTTTTTTCCGGATTTTTCCGGATTTTTTTTCCTGATTTTTTTTCCTGATTTTTTTTTTCCGGATTTGTCAAAAAAAAAATTTCAGGATTTTTTTTTCCGGATTTTTTTTTTCAGGATTTTTCGGATTTTTTTTCCGGATTTTTCAAAAAAAAAATTTCAGGATTTTTCGGATTTTTTTTCCGGATTTTTTTTCCAGATTTTTTTTCCGGATTTTTCCGGATTTTTTTTTCGGGATTTTTCCGGATTTTTTTTTTCCGGATTTTTTTTCCTGATTTTTTTTTCCAGATTTTTTTTCCTGATTTTTTTTTTCCGGATTTATTTTTTCCAGATTTTTTGGATTTTTTTTCCGGATTTTTCAAAAAAAAAATTTCCGGATATTTTTTTCCGGATTTTTTTTTCCGGATTTTTCCATATTTTTTTTCCGGATTTTTCACAAAAAAAATTCCGGATTTTTCCAGATTTTTTTTTCCGGATTTTTCGGATTTTTTTTCCGGATTTTTTTTTCCAGATATTTTTTCCGGATTTTTTTTTCCTGATTTTTTTTTTCCGGATTTTTTTTCCGGATTTTTGTTTCCGGATTTTTCCATATTTTTTTTCCGGATTTTTCAAAAAAAAAATTCCGGATTTTTCCGGATTTTTTTTTTCGGGATTTTTCCAAAAAAAAATTTCCGGATTTTTTTTTTCGGGATTTTTCCGGATTTTTTTTTCCGGATTTTTCGGATTTTTTTTCCGGATTTTTTTTCCAGATGTTTTTTCCGGATTTTTCCGGATTTTTTTTCCGGATTTTTTTTCCTGATTTTTTTTTTACGAATTTGTAAAAAAAAAAATTTTCAGATTTTTTTTTTCCGGATTTATTTTTTCCAGATTTTTTGGATTTTTTTTCCGGATTTTTCAAAAAAAAAATTTCCGGATATTTTTTTCCGGATTTTTTTTTCCGGATTTTTCCATATTTTTTTTCCGGATTTTTCAAAAAAAAAATTCCGGATTTTTCCGGATTTTTTTTTTCGGGATTTTTCAAAAAAAAATTTCCGGATTTTTTTTTTCGGGATTTTTCCGGATTTTTTTTCCGGATTTTTCGGATTTTTTTTCCGGATTTTTTTTCCAGATTTTTTTTCCGGATTTTTCCGGATTTTTTTTCCTGATTTTTTTTCCTGATTTTTTTTTTCCGGATTTGTCAAAAAAAAAATTTCAGGATTTTTTTTTCCGGATTTTTTTTTTCAGGATTTTTCGGATTTTTTTTCCGGATTTTTCAAAAAAAAAATTTCCGGATTTTTCGGATTTTTTTTCCGGATTTTTTTTCCAGATTTTTTTTCCTGATTTTTCCGGATTTTTTTTCGGGATTTTTCCGGATTTTTTTTTTCGGATTTTTTTTCCTGATTTTTTTTTCCAGATTTTTTTTCCTGATTTTTTTTTTCCGGATTTATTTTTTCCAGATTTTTTGGATTTTTTTTCCGGATTTTTCAAAAAAAAAATTTCCGGATATTTTTTTCCGGATTTTTTTTTCCGGATTTTTCCATATTTTTTTCCGGATTTTTTTTTCCAGATTTTTTTTCCGGATTTTTTTTTCCTGATTTTTTTTTTCCGGATTTTTTTTCCGGATTTTTTTTTTACTGATTTTTTTTTCCGGACTTTTTTTTCCCGGATTTTTCCGGATTTTTTTTTTCCGGATTTTTTTTCCGGATTTTTTTTTCCGGATTTTTTTTTCGGATTTTTTTTCCGGATTTTTCCGGATTTTTTTTTCCGGATTTTTTTTTCCGGATTTTTCCGGATTTTTTTTTCCGGATTTTTTTTTCCGGATTTTTCCGGATTTTTTTTCAGGATTTTTCCTGATTTTTTTTTCCGGATTTTTTTTTCCTGATTTTTATTTTCCCGATTTTTTTTCCGGATTTTTTTTACTGATTTTTTTTTCCGGATTTTTTTTTACTGATTTTTTATGATTTTTTTTACCGGATTTTTTTTCCGGATTTTTTTTACTGGACTTTTTTTCCGGATTTTTTTTTCGGATTTTTTTTCAGGATTATTTTTCAGGATTATTTTTCAGTATTTTTCCGGATTTTTTTTACCGGACTTTTTTTCCGGATTTTTCCGGATTTTTTTTTCCAGATTTTTTCGGATTTTTTTTTCCGGATTTTTCCGGATTTTTTTTTCCGGATTTTTCCGGATTTTGATTTTCCGGATTTTTTTTCCGGATTTTTTTTTCCGGATTTTTCCGGATTTTTTTTTTCGGATTTTTTTTCCGGATTTTTTTTTTACTGATTTTTTTTCCGGGATTTTTCCAAAAAAAAATTTCAGGATTTTTCGGATTTTTTTTCCGGATTTTTTTTCCAGATTTTTTTTCCGGATTTTTCCGGATTTTTTTTCCGGATTTTTTTTTTCCGGATTTTTGTTTCCGGATTTTTCCATATTTTTTTTCCGGATTTTTCAAAAAAAAAATTCCGGATTTTTCCGGATTTTTTTTTTCGGGATTTTTCCAAAAAAAAATTTCCGGATTTTTTTTTTCGGGATTTTTCCGGATTTTTTTTTCCGGATTTTTCGGATTTTTTTTCCGGATTTTTTTTCCAGATTTTTTTTCCGGATTTTTCCGGATTTTTTTTCCGGATTTTTTTTCCTGATTTTTTTTTTACGAATTTGTCAAAAAAAAAATTTTCGGATTTTTTTTTTCCGGATTTATTTTTTCCATATTTTTTTTCCGTATTTTTCCGGATTTTTTTTCCGGATTTTTTTTCCTGATTTTTTTTTTACGAATTTGTAAAAAAAAAAATTTTCAGATTTTTTTTTTCCGGATTTATTTTTTCCAGATTTTTTGGATTTTTTTTCCGGATTTTTCACAAAAAAAAATTTCCGGATATTTTTTTCCGGATTTTTTTTTCCGGATTTTTCCATATTTTTTTTCCGGATTTTTCAAAAAAAAAATTCCGGATTTTTCCAGATTTTTTTTTCGGATTTTTCCGGATTTTTTTTCCGGATTTTTTTTTTCCGGATTTTTGTTTCCGGATTTTTCCATATTTTTTTTCCGGATTTTTCAAAAAAAAAATTCCGGATTTTTCCGGATTTTTTTTTTCGGGATTTTTCCAAAAAAAAATTTCCGGATTTTTTTTTTCGGGATTTTTCCGGATTTTTTTTTCCGGATTTTTCGGATTTTTTTTCCGGATTTTTTTTCCAGATTTTTTTTCCGGATTTTTCCGGATTTTTTTTCCTGATTTTTTTTCCTGATTTTTTTTTTCCGGATTTGTCAAAAAAAAAATTTCAGGATTTTTTTTTCCGGATTTTTTTTTTCAGGATTTTCCGGATTTTTTTTTCCGGATTTTTCGGATTTTTTTTCCGGATTTTTTTTCCAGATTTTTTTTCCGGATTTTTCCGGATTTTTTTTCCTGATTTTTTTTCCTGATTTTTTTTTTCCGGATTTGTCAAAAAAAAAATTTCAGGATTTTTTTTTCCGGATTTTTTTTTTCAGGATTTTTCGGATTTTTTTTCCGGATTTTTAAAAAAAAAAATTTCAGGATTTTTCGGATTTTTTTTCCGGATTTTTTTTCCAGATTTTTTTTCCTGATTTTTCCGGATTTTTTTTCGGGATTTTTCCGGATTTTTTTTTTCCGGATTTTTTTTCCTGATTTTTTTTTCCAGATTTTTTTTCCTGATTTTTTTTTTCCGGATTTATTTTTTCCAGATTTTTTGGATTTTTTTTCCGTATTTTTTAAAAAAAAAATTTCCGGATATTTTTTTCCGGATTTTTTTTTCCGGATTTTTCCATATTTTTTTTCCGGATTTTTCACAAAAAAAATTCCGGATTTTTCCAGATTTTTTTTTCCGGATTTTTCGGATTTTTTTTCCGGATTTTTTTTTCCAGATTTTTTTTCCGGATTTTTTTTTCCTGATTTTTTTTTTCCGGATTTTTTTTCCGGATTTTTTTTTTACTGATTTTTTTTTCCGGACTTTTTTTTCCCGGATTTTTCCGGATTTTTTTTTTCCGGATTTTTTTTCCGGATTTTTTTTTCCGGATTTTTTTTTCGGATTTTTTCTCCGGATTTTTCCGGATTTTTTTTTCCGGATTTTTTTTCCGGATTTTTCCGGATTTTTTTTTCCGGATTTTTTTTTCCGGATTTTTCCGGATTTTTTTTCAGGATTTTTCCTGATTTTTTTTTCCGGATTTTTTTTTCCTGATTTTTATTTTCCCGATTTTTTTTCCGGATTTTTTTTACTGATTTTTTTTTCCGGATTTTTTTTTACTGATTTTTTCTGATTTTTTTTACCGGATTTTTTTTCCGGATTTTTTTTACTGGACTTTTTTTCCGGATTTTTCCGGATTTTTTTTCGGATTTTTTTTCCGGATTTTTTTTCAGGATTATTTTTCAGTATTTTTCCGGATTTTTTTTACCGGACTTTTTTTCCGGATTTTTCCGGATTTTTTTTTCCAGATTTTTTCGGATTTTTTTTTCCGGATTTTTCCGGATTTTTTTTTCCGGATTTTTCCGGATTTTTATTTTCCGGATTTTTTTTCCGGATTTTTCCGGATTTTTTTTTTCGGATTTTTTTTTCCAGATTTTTTTCCCGGATTTTTCCGGATTTTTTTTTTCAGGATTTTTCGGATTTTTTTTCCGGATTTTTTTTTCCAGATTTTTTTTCCAGATTTTTCCGGATTTTTTTTCCAGATTTTTTTTTTCCGGATTTTTTTTCCGGATTTTTTTTTTACTGATTTTTTTTTCCGGACTTTTTTTTCCCGGATTTTTCCGGATTTTTTTTTTCCGGATTTTTTTTCCGGATTTTTTTTTCCGGATTTTTTTTTTCGGATTTTTTTTCCGGGATTTTTCCAAAAAAAAATTTCAGGATTTTTCGGATTTTTTTTCCGGATTTTTTTTCCAGATTTTTTTTCCGGATTTTTCCGGATTTTTTTTCCGGATTTTTTTTTTCCGGATTTTTGTTTCCGGATTTTTCCATATTTTTTTTCCGGATTTTTCACACAAAAAATTCCGGATTTTTCCAGATTTTTTTTTCCGGATTTTTCCGGATTTTTTTTCCGGATTTTTTTTTTCCGGATTTTTGTTTCCGGATTTTTCCATATTTTTTTTCCGGATTTTTCAAAAAAAAAATTCCGGATTTTTCCGGATTTTTTTTTTCGGGATTTTTCCATATTTTTTTTCCGGATTTTTCAAAAAAAAAATTCCGGATTTTTCCAGATTTTTTTTCCGGATTTTTCCGGATTTTTTTTCCGGATTTTTTTTTTCAGGATTTTTTTTTCAGGATTTTTTTTTTCAGGATTTTTCCATATTTTTTTTCCGGATTTGTCAAAAAAAAAATTTTCGGATTTTTTTTTTCCGGATTTATTTTTTCCAGATTTTTTGGATTTTTTTTCCGGATTTTTCAAAAAAAAAATTTCCGGATATTTTTTTCCGGATTTTTTTTTCCGGATTTTTCCGGATTTTTTTTTTCCGGATTTTTTTTCCGGATTTTTTTTTCCGGATTTTTTTTTTCGGATTTTTTTTCCGGGATTTTTCCAAAAAAAAATTTCAGGATTTTTCGGATTTTTTTTCCGGATTTTTTTTCCAGATTTTTTTTCCGGATTTTTCCGGATTTTTTTTCCGGATTTTTTTTTCCGGATTTTTGTTTCCGGATTTTTCCATATTTTTTTTCCGGATTTTTCAAAAAAAAAATTCCGGATTTTTCCGGATTTTTTTTTTCGGGATTTTTCCAAAAAAAAATTTCCGGATTTTTTTTTTCAGGATTTTTCCGGATTTTTTTTTCCGGATTTTTCGGATTTTTTTTCCGGATTTTTTTTCCAGATTTTTTTTCCGGATTTTTCCGGATTTTTTTTCCGGATTTTTTTTCCTGATTTTTTTTTTCCGAATTTGTCAAAAAAAAATTTTCGGATTTTTTTTTTCCGGATTTATTTTTTCCAGATTTTTTGGATTTTTTTCCGGATTTTTCAAAAAAAAAATTTCCGGATATTTTTTTCCGGATTTTTTTTTCCGGATTTTTCCATATTTTTTTTCCGGATTTTTCACAAAAAAAATTCCGGATTTTTCCAGATTTTTTTTCCGGATTTTTCGGATTTTTTTTCCGGATTTTTTTTTCCAGATTTTTTTTCCGGATTTTTTTTTCCTGATTTTTTTTTTCCGGATTTTTTTTCCGGATTTTTTTTTTACTGATTTTTTTTTCCGGACTTTTTTTTCCCGGATTTTTCCGGATTTTTTTTTTCCGGATTTTTTTTCCGGATTTTTTTTTCCGGATTTTTTTTTTCGGATTTTTTTTCCGGGATTTTTCCAAAAAAAAATTTCAGGATTTTTCGGATTTTTTTTCCGGATTTTTTTTCCAGATTTTTTTTCCGGATTTTTCCGGATTTTTTTTCCGGATTTTTTTTTCCAGATTTTTTTTCCGGATTTTTTTTTCCTGATTTTTTTTTTCCGGATTTTTTTTCCGGATTTTTTTTTTACGGATTTTTTTTTCCGGATTTTTTTTTTACGGATTTTTTTTTCCGGATTTTTCCATATTTTTTTTCCGGATTTTTCAAAAAAAAAATTCCGGATTTTTCCGGATTTTTTTTCCGGGATTTTTCCAAAAAAAATTTTCCGGATTTTTTTTTTCGGGATTTTTCCGGATTTTTTTTCCGGATTTTTCCGGTTTTTTTTTTCCGGATTTTTTTTTCCGGATTTTTCCGGATTTTTTTTCAGGATTTTTCCTGATTTTTTTTCCGGATTTTTTTTTCCTGATTTTTATTTTCCCGATTTTTTTTCCGGATTTTTTTTTACTGATTTTTTTTTCCGGATTTTTTTTTACTGATTTTTTCGGATTTTTTTTACCGGATTTTTTTTCCGGATTTTTTTTTACTGGACTTTTTTTCCGGATTTTTCCGGATTTTTTTTTCGGATTTTTTTTCCGGATTTTTTTCCGGATTTTTTTTCAGGATTATTTTTCAGTATTTTTCCGGATTTTTTTTTTCGGGATTTTTCCAAAAAAAAATTTCCGGATTTTTTTTTTCGGGATTTTTCCGGATTTTTTTTTCCGGATTTTTCGGATTTTTTTTCCGGATTTTTTTTCCAGATTTTTTTTCCGGATTTTTCCGGATTTTTTTTCCTGATTTTTTTTCCTGATTTTTTTTTTCCGGATTTGTCAAAAAAAAAATTTCAGGATTTTTTTTTCCGGATTTTTTTTTTCAGGATTTTTCGGATTTTTTTTCCGGATTTTTCAAAAAAAAAATTTCAGGATTTTTCGGATTTTTTTTCCGGATTTTTTTTCCAGATTTTTTTTCCGGATTTTTCCGGATTTTTTTTTCGGGATTTTTCCGGATTTTTTTTTTCCGGATTTTTTTTCCTGATTTTTTTTTCCAGATTTTTTTTCCTGATTTTTTTTTTCCGGATTTATTTTTTCCAGATTTTTTGGATTTTTTTTCCGGATTTTTCAAAAAAAAAATTTCCGGATATTTTTTTCCGGATTTTTTTTTCCGGATTTTTCCATATTTTTTTTCCGGATTTTTCACAAAAAAAATTCCGGATTTTTCCAGATTTTTTTTTCCGGATTTTTCGGATTTTTTTTCCGGATTTTTTTTTCCAGATATTTTTTCCGGATTTTTTTTTCCTGATTTTTTTTTTCCGGATTTTTTTTCCGGATTTTTGTTTCCGGATTTTTCCATATTTTTTTTCCGGATTTTTCAAAAAAAAAATTCCGGATTTTTCCGGATTTTTTTTTTCGGGATTTTTCCAAAAAAAAATTTCCGGATTTTTTTTTTCGGGATTTTTCCGGATTTTTTTTTCCGGATTTTTCGGATTTTTTTTCCGGATTTTTTTTCCAGATTTTTTTTCCGGATTTTTCCGGATTTTTTTTCCGGATTTTTTTTCCTGATTTTTTTTTTACGAATTTGTAAAAAAAAAAATTTTCAGATTTTTTTTTTCCGGATTTATTTTTTCCAGATTTTTTGGATTTTTTTTCCGGATTTTTCAAAAAAAAAATTTCCGGATATTTTTTTCCGGATTTTTTTTTCCGGATTTTTCCATATTTTTTTTCCGGATTTTTCAAAAAAAAAATTCCGGATTTTTCCGGATTTTTTTTTTCGGGATTTTTCCAAAAAAAAATTTCCGGATTTTTTTTTTCGGGATTTTTCCGGATTTTTTTTCCGGATTTTTCGGATTTTTTTTCCGGATTTTTTTTCCAGATTTTTTTTCCGGATTTTTCCGGATTTTTTTTCCTGATTTTTTTTCCTGATTTTTTTTTTCCGGATTTGTCAAAAAAAAAATTTCAGGATTTTTTTTTCCGGATTTTTTTTTTCAGGATTTTTCGGATTTTTTTTCCGGATTTTTCAAAAAAAAAATTTCCGGATTTTTCGGATTTTTTTTCCGGATTTTTTTTCCAGATTTTTTTTCCTGATTTTTCCGGATTTTTTTTCGGGATTTTTCCGGATTTTTTTTTTCGGATTTTTTTTCCTGATTTTTTTTTCCAGATTTTTTTTCCTGATTTTTTTTTTCCGGATTTATTTTTTCCAGATTTTTTGGATTTTTTTTCCGGATTTTTCAAAAAAAAAATTTCCGGATATTTTTTTCCGGATTTTTTTTTCCGGATTTTTCCATATTTTTTTCCGGATTTTTCACAAAAAAAATTCCGGATTTTTCCAGATTTTTTTTTCCGGATTTTTCGGATTTTTTTTCCGGATTTTTTTTTCCAGATTTTTTTTCCGGATTTTTTTTTCCTGATTTTTTTTTTCCGGATTTTTTTTCCGGATTTTTTTTTTACTGATTTTTTTTTCCGGACTTTTTTTTCCCGGATTTTTCCGGATTTTTTTTTTCCGGATTTTTTTTCCGGATTTTTTTTTCCGGATTTTTTTTTCGGATTTTTTTTCCGGATTTTTCCGGATTTTTTTTTCCGGATTTTTTTTTCCGGATTTTTCCGGATTTTTTTTTCCGGATTTTTTTTTCCGGATTTTTCCGGATTTTTTTTCAGGATTTTTCCTGATTTTTTTTTCCGGATTTTTTTTTCCTGATTTTTATTTTCCCGATTTTTTTTCCGGATTTTTTTTACTGATTTTTTTTTCCGGATTTTTTTTTACTGATTTTTTATGATTTTTTTTACCGGATTTTTTTTCCGGATTTTTTTTACTGGACTTTTTTTCCGGATTTTTCCGGATTTTTTTTTCGGATTTTTTTTCAGGATTATTTTTCAGGATTATTTTTCAGTATTTTTCCGGATTTTTTTTACCGGACTTTTTTTCCGGATTTTTCCGGATTTTTTTTTCCAGATTTTTTCGGATTTTTTTTTCCGGATTTTTCCGGATTTTTTTTTCCGGATTTTTCCGGATTTTGATTTTCCGGATTTTTTTTCCGGATTTTTTTTTCCGGATTTTTTTTTTCGGATTTTTTTTCCGGGATTTTTCCAAAAAAAAATTTCAGGATTTTTCGGATTTTTTTTCCGGATTTTTTTTCCAGATTTTTTTTCCGGATTTTTCCGGATTTTTTTTCCGGATTTTTTTTTTCCGGATTTTTGTTTCCGGATTTTTCCATATTTTTTTTCCGGATTTTTCAAAAAAAAAATTCCGGATTTTTCCGGATTTTTTTTTTCGGGATTTTTCCAAAAAAAAATTTCCGGATTTTTTTTTTCGGGATTTTTCCGGATTTTTTTTTCCGGATTTTTCGGATTTTTTTTCCGGATTTTTTTTCCAGATTTTTTTTCCGGATTTTTCCGGATTTTTTTTCCTGATTTTTTTTCCTGATTTTTTTTTTCCGGATTTGTCAAAAAAAAAATTTCAGGATTTTTTTTTCCGGATTTTTTTTTTCAGGATTTTTCGGATTTTTTTTCCGGATTTTTCAAAAAAAAAATTTCAGGATTTTTCGGATTTTTTTTCCGGATTTTTTTTCCAGATTTCTTTTCCTGATTTTTCCTGATTTTTTTTTCGGGATTTTTCCGGATTTTTTTTTTCCGGATTTTTTTTCCGGATTTTTTTTTCCAGATTTTTTTTCCTGATTTTTTTTTTCCGGATTTATTTTTTCCAGATTTTTTGGATTTTTTTTCCGGATTTTTAAAAAAAAAAATTTCCGGATATTTTTTTCCGGATTTTTTTTTCCGGATTTTTCCATATTTTTTTTCCGGATTTTTCACAAAAAAAATTCCGGATTTTTCCAGATTTTTTTTTCCGGATTTTTCGGATTTTTTTTCCGGATTTTTTTTTCCAGATTTTTTTTCCGGATTTTTTTTTCCTGATTTTTTTTTTCCGGATTTTTTTTCCGGATTTTTTTTTTACGGATTTTTTTTTCCGGATTTTTTTTTTCCGGATTTTTTTTTTCGGATTTTTCCATATTTTTTTTCCGGATTTTTCAAAAAAAAAATTCCGGATTTTTCCGGATTTTTTTTCCGGGATTTTTCCAAAAAAAATTTTCCGGATTTTTTTTTTCGGGATTTTTCCGGATTTTTTTTCCGGATTTTTCCGGTTTTTTTTTTCCGGATTTTTTTTTCCTGATTTTTATTTTCCCGATTTTTTTTCCGGATTTTTTTTTACTGATTTTTTTTTCCGGATTTTTTTTTACTGATTTTTTCGGATTTTTTTTACCGGATTTTTTTTCCGGATTTTTTTTTACTGGACTTTTTTTCCGGATTTTTCCGGATTTTTTTTTCGGATTTTTTTTCCGGATTTTTTTCCGGATTTTTTTTCAGGATTATTTTTCAGTATTTTTCCGGATTTTTTTTTTCGGGATTTTTCCAAAAAAAAATTTCCGGATTTTTTTTTTCGGGATTTTTCCGGATTTTTTTTTCCGGATTTTTCGGATTTTTTTTCCGGATTTTTTTTCCAGATTTTTTTTCCGGATTTTTCCGGATTTTTTTTCCTGATTTTTTTTCCTGATTTTTTTTTTCCGGATTTGTCAAAAAAAAAATTTCAGGATTTTTTTTTCCGGATTTTTTTTTTCAGGATTTTTCGGATTTTTTTTCCGGATTTTTCAAAAAAAAAATTTCAGGATTTTTCGGATTTTTTTTCCGGATTTTTTTTCCAGATTTTTTTTCCGGATTTTTCCGGATTTTTTTTTCGGGATTTTTCCGGATTTTTTTTTTCCGGATTTTTTTTCCTGATTTTTTTTTCCAGATTTTTTTTCCTGATTTTTTTTTTCCGGATTTATTTTTTCCAGATTTTTTGGATTTTTTTTCCGGATTTTTCAAAAAAAAAATTTCCGGATATTTTTTTCCGGATTTTTTTTTCCGGATTTTTCCATATTTTTTTTCCGGATTTTTCACAAAAAAAATTCCGGATTTTTCCAGATTTTTTTTTCCGGATTTTTCGGATTTTTTTTCCGGATTTTTTTTTCCAGATATTTTTTCCGGATTTTTTTTTCCTGATTTTTTTTTTCCGGATTTTTTTTCCGGATTTTTGTTTCCGGATTTTTCCATATTTTTTTTCCGGATTTTTCAAAAAAAAAATTCCGGATTTTTCCGGATTTTTTTTTTCGGGATTTTTCCAAAAAAAAATTTCCGGATTTTTTTTTTCGGGATTTTTCCGGATTTTTTTTTCCGGATTTTTCGGATTTTTTTTCCGGATTTTTTTTCCAGATTTTTTTTCCGGATTTTTCCGGATTTTTTTTCCGGATTTTTTTTCCTGATTTTTTTTTTACGAATTTGTAAAAAAAAAAATTTTCAGATTTTTTTTTTCCGGATTTATTTTTTCCAGATTTTTTGGATTTTTTTTCCGGATTTTTCAAAAAAAAAATTTCCGGATATTTTTTTCCGGATTTTTTTTTCCGGATTTTTCCATATTTTTTTTCCGGATTTTTCAAAAAAAAAATTCCGGATTTTTCCGGATTTTTTTTTTCGGGATTTTTCCAAAAAAAAATTTCCGGATTTTTTTTTTCGGGATTTTTCCGGATTTTTTTTCCGGATTTTTCGGATTTTTTTTCCGGATTTTTTTTCCAGATTTTTTTTCCGGATTTTTCCGGATTTTTTTTCCTGATTTTTTTTCCTGATTTTTTTTTTCCGGATTTGTCAAAAAAAAAATTTCAGGATTTTTTTTTCCGGATTTTTTTTTTCAGGATTTTTCGGATTTTTTTTCCGGATTTTTCAAAAAAAAATTTTCCGGATTTTTCGGATTTTTTTTCCGGATTTTTTTTCCAGATTTTTTTTCCTGATTTTTCCGGATTTTTTTTCGGGATTTTTCCGGATTTTTTTTTTCGGATTTTTTTTCCTGATTTTTTTTTCCAGATTTTTTTTCCTGATTTTTTTTTTCCGGATTTATTTTTTCCAGATTTTTTGGATTTTTTTTCCGGATTTTTCAAAAAAAAAATTTCCGGATATTTTTTTCCGGATTTTTTTTTCCGGATTTTTCCATATTTTTTTCCGGATTTTTTTTTCCAGATTTTTTTTCCGGATTTTTTTTTCCTGATTTTTTTTTTCCGGATTTTTTTTCCGGATTTTTTTTTTACTGATTTTTTTTTCCGGACTTTTTTTTCCCGGATTTTTCCGGATTTTTTTTTTCCGGATTTTTTTTCCGGATTTTTTTTTCCGGATTTTTTTTTCGGATTTTTTTTCCGGATTTTTCCGGATTTTTTTTTCCGGATTTTTTTTTCCGGATTTTTCCGGATTTTTTTTTCCGGATTTTTTTTTCCGGATTTTTCCGGATTTTTTTTCAGGATTTTTCCTGATTTTTTTTTCCGGATTTTTTTTTCCTGATTTTTATTTTCCCGATTTTTTTTCCGGATTTTTTTTACTGATTTTTTTTTCCGGATTTTTTTTTACTGATTTTTTATGATTTTTTTTACCGGATTTTTTTTCCGGATTTTTTTTACTGGACTTTTTTTCCGGATTTTTCCGGATTTTTTTTTCGGATTTTTTTTCAGGATTATTTTTCAGGATTATTTTTCAGTATTTTTCCGGATTTTTTTTACCGGACTTTTTTTCCGGATTTTTCCGGATTTTTTTTTCCAGATTTTTTCGGATTTTTTTTTCCGGATTTTTCCTGATTTTTTTTCCGGATTTTTTTTTCCTGATTTTTATTTTCCCGATTTTTTTTCCGGATTTTTTTTTACTGATTTTTTTTTCCGGATTTTTTTTTACTGATTTTTTCGGATTTTTTTTACCGGATTTTTTTTCCGGATTTTTTTTTACTGGACTTTTTTTCCGGATTTTTCCGGATTTTTTTTTCGGATTTTTTTTCCGGATTTTTTTCCGGATTTTTTTTCAGGATTATTTTTCAGTATTTTTCCGGATTTTTTTTTTCGGGATTTTTCCAAAAAAAAATTTCCGGATTTTTTTTTTCGGGATTTTTCCGGATTTTTTTTTCCGGATTTTTCGGATTTTTTTTCCGGATTTTTTTTCCAGATTTTTTTTCCGGATTTTTCCGGATTTTTTTTCCTGATTTTTTTTCCTGATTTTTTTTTTCCGGATTTGTCAAAAAAAAAATTTCAGGATTTTTTTTTCCGGATTTTTTTTTTCAGGATTTTTCGGATTTTTTTTCCGGATTTTTCAAAAAAAAAATTTCAGGATTTTTCGGATTTTTTTTCCGGATTTTTTTTCCAGATTTTTTTTCCGGATTTTTCCGGATTTTTTTTTCGGGATTTTTCCGGATTTTTTTTTTCCGGATTTTTTTTCCTGATTTTTTTTTCCAGATTTTTTTTCCTGATTTTTTTTTTCCGGATTTATTTTTTCCAGATTTTTTGGATTTTTTTTCCGGATTTTTCAAAAAAAAAATTTCCGGATATTTTTTTCCGGATTTTTTTTTCCGGATTTTTCCATATTTTTTTTCCGGATTTTTCACAAAAAAAATTCCGGATTTTTCCAGATTTTTTTTTCCGGATTTTTCGGATTTTTTTTCCGGATTTTTTTTTCCAGATATTTTTTCCGGATTTTTTTTTCCTGATTTTTTTTTTCCGGATTTTTTTTCCGGATTTTTGTTTCCGGATTTTTCCATATTTTTTTTCCGGATTTTTCAAAAAAAAAATTCCGGATTTTTCCGGATTTTTTTTTTCGGGATTTTTCCAAAAAAAAATTTCCGGATTTTTTTTTTCGGGATTTTTCCGGATTTTTTTTTCCGGATTTTTCGGATTTTTTTTCCGGATTTTTTTTCCAGATTTTTTTTCCGGATTTTTCCGGATTTTTTTTCCGGATTTTTTTTCCTGATTTTTTTTTTACGAATTTGTAAAAAAAAAAATTTTCAGATTTTTTTTTTCCGGATTTATTTTTTCCAGATTTTTTGGATTTTTTTTCCGGATTTTTCAAAAAAAAAATTTCCGGATATTTTTTTCCGGATTTTTTTTTCCGGATTTTTCCATATTTTTTTTCCGGATTTTTCAAAAAAAAAATTCCGGATTTTTCCGGATTTTTTTTTTCGGGATTTTTCCAAAAAAAAATTTCCGGATTTTTTTTTTCGGGATTTTTCCGGATTTTTTTTCCGGATTTTTCGGATTTTTTTTCCGGATTTTTTTTCCAGATTTTTTTTCCGGATTTTTCCGGATTTTTTTTCCTGATTTTTTTTCCTGATTTTTTTTTTCCGGATTTGTCAAAAAAAAAATTTCAGGATTTTTTTTTCCGGATTTTTTTTTTCAGGATTTTTCGGATTTTTTTTCCGGATTTTTCAAAAAAAAAATTTCCGGATTTTTCGGATTTTTTTTCCGGATTTTTTTTCCAGATTTTTTTTCCTGATTTTTCCGGATTTTTTTTCGGGATTTTTCCGGATTTTTTTTTTCGGATTTTTTTTCCTGATTTTTTTTTCCAGATTTTTTTTCCTGATTTTTTTTTTCCGGATTTATTTTTTCCAGATTTTTTGGATTTTTTTTCCGGATTTTTCAAAAAAAAAATTTCCGGATATTTTTTTCCGGATTTTTTTTTCCGGATTTTTCCATATTTTTTTCCGGATTTTTTTTTCCAGATTTTTTTTCCGGATTTTTTTTTCCTGATTTTTTTTTTCCGGATTTTTTTTCCGGATTTTTTTTTTACTGATTTTTTTTTCCGGACTTTTTTTTCCCGGATTTTTCCGGATTTTTTTTTTCCGG
Organism: Pelobates fuscus; assembly: GCF_036172605.1. NCBI lineage: Eukaryota > Metazoa > Chordata > Amphibia > Anura > Pelobatidae > Pelobates > Pelobates fuscus. The sequence continues at coordinate 757,184 of NW_026961923.1, read as the reverse complement.
ATTTTTTTTCCGGATTTTTTTTTCCGGATTTTTTTTTCGGATTTTTTTTCCGGATTTTTCCGGATTTTTTTTTCCGGATTTTTTTTTCCGGATTTTTCCGGATTTTTTTTCAGGATTTTTCCTGATTTTTTTTTCCGGATTTTTTTTTCCTGATTTTTATTTTCCCGATTTTTTTTCCGGATTTTTTTTACTGATTTTTTTTTCCGGATTTTTTTTTACTGATTTTTTATGATTTTTTTTACCGGATTTTTTTTCCGGATTTTTTTTACTGGACTTTTTTTCCGGATTTTTCCGGATTTTTTTTTCGGATTTTTTTTCAGGATTATTTTTCAGGATTATTTTTCAGTATTTTTCCGGATTTTTTTTACCGGACTTTTTTTCCGGATTTTTCCGGATTTTTTTTTCCAGATTTTTTCGGATTTTTTTTTCCGGATTTTTCCGGATTTTTTTTTCCGGATTTTTCCGGATTTTTATTTTCCGGATTTTTTTTCCGGATTTTTTTTTCCGGATTTTTCCGGATTTTTTTTTTCGGATTTTTTTTGCGGATTTTTTTTTTACTGATTTTTTTTTCCGGATTTTTTTTTCCCGGATTTTTCCGGATTTTTTTTTTCCGGATTTTTTTTCCGGATTTTTTTTTCCGAATTTTTTTTTTCGGATTTTTTTTCCGGGATTTTTCCAAAAAAAAATTTCAGGATTTTTCGGATTTTTTTTCCGGATTTTTTTTCCAGATTTTTTTTCCGGATTTTTCCGGATTTTTTTTCCGGATTTTTTTTTTCCGGATTTTTGTTTCCGGATTTTTCCATATTTTTTTTCCGGATTTTTAAAAAAAAAATTCCGGATTTTTCCGGATTTTTTTTTTCGGGATTTTTCCAAAAAAAAATTTCCGGATTTTTTTTTTCGGGATTTTTCCGGATTTTTTTTTCCGGATTTTTCGGATTTTTTTTCCGGATTTTTTTTCCAGATTTTTTTTCCGGATTTTTCCGGATTTTTTTTCCGGATTTTTTTTCCTGATTTTTTTTTTACGAATTTGTCAAAAAAAAAATTTTCGGATTTTTTTTTTCCGGATTTATTTTTTCCAGATTTTTTTTCCGTATTTTTCCGGATTTTTTTTCCGGATTTTTTTTCCTGATTTTTTTTTTACGAATTTGTAAAAAAAAAAATTTTCAGATTTTTTTTTTCCGGATTTATTTTTTCCAGATTTTTTGGATTTTTTTTCCGGATTTTTCACAAAAAAAAATTTCCGGATATTTTTTTCCGGATTTTTTTTTCCGGATTTTTCCATATTTTTTTTCCGGATTTTTCAAAAAAAAAATTCCGGATTTTTCCAGATTTTTTTTCCGGATTTTTCCGGATTTTTTTTCCGGATTTTTTTTTTCCGGATTTTTGTTTCCGGATTTTTCCATATTTTTTTTCCGGATTTTTCAAAAAAAAAATTCCGGATTTTTCCGGATTTTTTTTTTCGGGATTTTTCCAAAAAAAAATTTCCGGATTTTTTTTTTCGGGATTTTTCCGGATTTTTTTTTCTGGATTTTTCGGATTTTTTTTCCGGATTTTTTTTCCGGATTTTTTTTCCGGATTTTTCCGGATTTTTTTTCCTGATTTTTTTTCCTGATTTTTTTTTTCCGGATTTGTCAAAAAAAAAATTTCAGGATTTTTTTTTCCGGATTTTTTTTTTCAGGATTTTTCGGATCTTTTTTCCGGATTTTTCAAAAAAAAAATTTCAGGATTTTTCGGATTTTTTTTCCGGATTTTTTTTCCAGATTTTTTTTCCTGATTTTTCCGGATTTTTTTTTCGGGATTTTTCCGGATTTTTTTTTTCCGGATTTTTTTTCCTGATTTTTTTTTCCAGATTTTTTTTCCTGATTTTTTTTTTCCGGATTTATTTTTTCCAGATTTTTTGGATTTTTTTTCCGGATTTTTCAAAAAAAAAATTTCCGGATATTTTTTTCCGGATTTTTTTTTCCGGATTTTTCCATATTTTTTTTCCGGATTTTTCACAAAAAAAATTCCGGATTTTTCCAGATTTTTTTTTCCGGATTTTTCGGATTTTTTTTCCGGATTTTTTTTTCCAGATTTTTTTTCCGGATTTTTTTTTCCTGATTTTTTTTTTCCGGATTTTTTTTCCGGATTTTTTTTTTACTGATTTTTTTTTCCGGACTTTTTTTTCCCGGATTTTTCCGGATTTTTTTTTTCCGGATTTTTTTTCCGGATTTTTTTTTCCGGATTTTTTTTTTCGGATTTTTTTTCCGGATTTTTCCGGATTTTTTTTTCCGGATTTTTTTTCCGGATTTTTCCGGATTTTTTTTTCCGGATTTTTTTTTCCGGATTTTTCCGGATTTTTTTTCAGGATTTTTCCTGATTTTTTTTTCCGGATTTTTTTTTCCTGATTTTTATTTTCCCGATTTTTTTTCCGGATTTTTTTTACTGATTTTTTTTTCCGGATTTTTTTTTACTGATTTTTTCTGATTTTTTTTACCGGATTTTTTTTCCGGATTTTTTTTACTGGACTTTTTTTCCGGATTTTTCCGGATTTTTTTTTCGGATTTTTTTTCCGGATTTTTTTTCAGGATTATTTTTCAGTATTTTTCCGGATTTTTTTTACCGGACTTTTTTTCCGGATTTTTCCGGATTTTTTTTTCCAGATTTTTTCGGATTTTTTTTTCCGGATTTTTCCGGATTTTTTTTTCCGGATTTTTCCGGATTTTTATTTTCCGGATTTTTTTTCCGGATTTTTTTTTCCGGATTTTTCCGGATTTTTTTTTTCGGATTTTTTTTTCCAGATTTTTTTCCCGGATTTTTCCGGATTTTTTTTTTCAGGATTTTTCGGATTTTTTTTCCGGATTTTTTTTTCCAGATTTTTTTTCCAGATTTTTTTTCCGGATTTTTTTTTTACTGATTTTTTTTTCCGGACTTTTTTTTCCCGGATTTTTCCGGATTTTTTTTTTCCGGATTTTTTTTCCGGATTTTTTTTTCCGGATTTTTTTTTTCGGATTTTTTTTCCGGGATTTTTCCAAAAAAAAATTTCTGATTTTTTTTCCGGATTTTTTTTCCGGATTTATTTTTTCCGGATTTTTCGGATTTTTTAAAAAAAAAATTTCCGGATTTTTTTTTTCGGGATTTTTCCGGGTTTTTTTTTCCGGATTTTTCGGATTTTTTTTCCGGATTTTTCCTGATTTTTTTTTCCGGATTTTTCGGATTTTTTTTCCGGATTTTTTTTTCCAGATTTTTTTTCCGGATTTTTCCGGATTTTTTGTTTCCGGATTTTTCCGGATTTTTTTTCTGGATTTTTCAAAAAAAAAATTCAGGATTTTTCGGATTTTTTTTCCGGATTTTTTTTCCAGATTTTTTTTCCGGATTTTTCCGGTTTTTGTTTCCGGATTTTTTTTCCTGATTTTTTTTTTCCGGATTTGTCAAAAAAAAAATTTTCGGATTTTTTTTTTCCGGATTTATTTTTTCCGGATTTTTCGGATTTTTTTTCCGGATTTTTCAGAAAAAAAATTTCAGGATTTTTTTTTCCGGATTTTTTTTTTCCGGATTTTTTTTTCCGGATTTTTCCATATTTTTTTTCCGGATTTTTCAAAAAAAAAAATCCGGATTTTTCCGGATTTTTTTTCCGGATTTTTTTTCCTGATTTTTTTTTTCCGGATTTGTCAAAAAAAAAATTTCGGATTTTTTTTTTCCGGATTTTTTTTTCCGGATTTTTCCATATTTTTTTTCCGGATTTTTTAAAAAAAAAAATTCCGGATTTTTTTTTTCGGGATTTTTCCGGATTTTTTTTCCGGATTTTTCCGGATTTTTTTTTCCGGATTTTTTTTTCCGGATTTTTCCGGATTTTTTTTCAGGATTTTTCCTGATTTTTTTTCCGGATTTTTTTTTCCTGATTTTTATTTTCCCGATTTTTTTTCCGGATTTTTTTTTACTGATTTTTTTTTCCGGATTTTTTTTTACTGATTTTTTCGGATTTTTTTTACCGGATTTTTTTTCCGGATTTTTTTTACTGGACTTTTTTTCCGGATTTTTCCGGATTTTTTTTTCGGATTTTTTTTCCGGATTTTTTTCCGGATTTTTTTTCCGGATTTTTTTTTCCAGATTTTTTTTCCGGATTTTTCCGGATTTTTTGTTTCCGGATTTTTCCGGATTTTTTTTCTGGATTTTTCCGGATTTTTTTTCCGGATTTTTTTTTCCTGATTTTTTTTCCGGATTTTTCCGGATTTTTTTTCCGGATTTTTTTTTTCCGAATTTGTCAAAAAAAAAATTTTCGGATTTTTTTTTTCCGGATTTATTTTTTCCAGATTTTTTGGATTTTTTTTCCGGATTTTTCAAAAAAAAAATTTCCGGATATTTTTTTCCGAATTTTTTTTTCCGGATTTTTCCATATTTTTTTTCCGGATTTTTCAAAAAAAAAATTCCGGATTTTTCCAGATTTTTTTTCCGGATTTTTCCGGATTTTTTTTCCGGATTTTTTTTTCCGGATTTTTGTTTCCGGATTTTTCCATATTTTTTTTCCGGATTTTTCAAAAAAAAAATTCCGGATTTTTCCGGATTTTTTTTTTCGGGATTTTTCCAAAAAAAAATTTCCGGATTTTTTTTTTCGGGATTTTTCCGGATTTTTTTTTCCGGATTTTTCGGATTTTTTTTCCGGATTTTTTTTCCAGATTTTTTTTCCGGATTTTTCCGGATTTTTTTTCCGGATTTTTTTTCCTGATTTTTTTTTTCCGGATTTGTAAAAAAAAAAATTTTCGGATTTTTTTTTCCGGATTTATTTTTTCCCGATTTTTTGGATTTTTTTTCCCGATTTTTCAAAAAAAAAATTTCCGGATATTTTTTTCCGGATTTTTTTTTTCGGATTTTTCCATATTTTTTTTCCGGATTTTTCAAAAAAAAAATTTCCGGATATTTTTTTTTGGATTTTTTTTTCCAGATTTTTTTTCCTGGATTTTTCCGGATTTTTTTTTTCGGGATTTTTCCAAAAAAAAATTTCCGGATTTTTTTTTTCGGGATTTTTCCGGATTTTTTTTTCCGGATTTTTCGGATTTTTTTTCCGGATTTTTTTTCCAGATTTTTTTTCCGGATTTTTCCGGATTTTTTTTCCTGATTTTTTTTCCTGATTTTTTTTCCTGATTTTTTTTTTCCGGATTTGTCAAAAAAAAAATTTCAGGATTTTTTTTTCCGGATTTTTTTTTTCCGGATTTTTCGGATTTTTTTTCCGGATTTTTCAAAAAAAAAATTTCAGGATTTTTTTTTCCGGATTTTTTTTTCGGGATTTTTCCGGATTTTTTTTCCGGATTTTTTTTTCCAGATTTTTTTTCCTGATTTTTTTTTTCAGGATTTTTTTTTCAGGATTTTTTTTTTCAGGATTTTTCCATATTTTTTTTCCGGATTTGTCAAAAAAAAAATTTTCGGATTTTTTTTTTCCGGATTTATTTTTTCCAGATTTTTTGGATTTTTTTTCCGGATTTTTCAAAAAAAAAATTTCCGGATATTTTTTTCCGGATTTTTTTTTCCGGATTTTTCCATATTTTTTTTCCGGATTTTTCACAAAAAAAATTCCGGATTTTTCCAGAATTTTTTTTCCGGATTTTTCGGATTTTTTTTCCGGATTTTTTTTTCCAGATTTTTTTTCCGGATTTTTTTTTCCTGATTTTTTTTTTCCGGATTTTTTTTCCGGATTTTTTTTTTACTGATTTTTTTTTCCGGACTTTTTTTTCCCGGATTTTTTTTTTCCGGATTTTTTTTCCGGATTTTTTTTTCCGGATTTTTTTTTTCGGATTTTTTTTCCGGATTTTTCCGGATTTTTTTTTCCGGATTTTTTTTTCCGGATTTTTCCGGATTTTTTTTTCCGGATTTTTTTTTCCGGATTTTTCCGGATTTTTTTTCAGGATTTTTCCTGATTTTTTTTCCGGATTTTTTTTTCCTGATTTTTATTTTCCCGATTTTTTTTCCGGATTTTTTTTTACTGATTTTTTTTTCCGGATTTTTTTTTACTGATTTTTTCTGATTTTTTTTACCGGATTTTTTTTCCGGATTTTTTTTACTGGACTTTTTTTCCGGATTTTTCCGGATTTTTTTTTCGGATTTTTTTTCCGGATTTTTTTTCAGGATTATTTTTCAGTATTTTTCCGGATTTTTCCGGATTTTTTTTACCGGACTTTTTTTCCGGATTTTTCCGGATTTTTTTTTCCAGATTTTTTCGGATTTTTTTTTCCGGATTTTTTTTTCCGGATTTTTCCGGATTTTTATTTTCCGGATTTTTTTTCCGGATTTTTTTTCCGGATTTTTCCGGATTTTTTTTTCGGATTTTTTTTTCCAGATTTTTTTTCCGGATTTTTTTTTCCGGATTTTTCCATATTTTTTTTCAGGATTTTTAAAACAAAAAATTCCGGAATTTTCCGGATTTTTTTTTTCGGGATTTTTCCAAAAAAAAATTTCCGGTTTTTTTTTTTCGAGATTTTTCCGGATTTTTTTTCCGGATTTTTTTTTCCTGATTTTTTTTTTCCGGATTTTTTTTCCGGATTTTTTTTTACTGATTTTTTCCGGATTTTTTTTTCCTGATTTTTTCGGATTTTTTTTACCGGATTTTTTTTCCGGATTTTTTTTACCGGACTTTTTTTCCGGATTTTTCCGGATTTTTTTTTTGGGATTTTTTTTTCCAGATTTTTTTTCCTGGATTTTTCCGGATTTTTTTTTTCCGGATTTTTCGGATTTTTTTTCCGGATTTTTTTTTCCTGATTTTTTTCCAGATTTTTCCGGATTTTTTTTCCAGATTTTTTTTCCTGATTTTTTTTTTCAGGATTTTTTTTTCCGGATTTTTTTTTTCCGGATTTTTCCAGATTTTTTTTCCGGATTTTTTTTTCCAGATTTTTTTTCAGGATTTCTCCGGATTTTTTGTTTCCGGATTTTTCCGGATTTTTTTTCCTGATTTTTTTTTTCCGGATTTGTCAAAAAAAAAATTTTCGGATTTTTTTTTTCCGGATTTATTTTTTCCGGATTCTTCGGATTTTTTTTCCGGATTTTTGCAAAAAAAAATTTCCGGATTTTTTTTTCGGGATTTTTCCGGATTTTTTGTTTCCGGATTTTTCTGGTTTTTTTTTCCCGGATTTTTCCGGATTTTTTTTCCGGATTTTTTTTCCGGATTTTTTTTTCCGGATTTTTTTTCCGGATTTTTTTTTACTGATTTTTTTTTCCGGATTTTTTTTTCCCGGATTTTTCCGGATTTTTTTTTTCCGGATTTTTTTTCCGGATTTTTTTTTCCGGATTTTTTTTTCGGATTTTTTTTTTCTGATTTTTCCGGATTTTTTTTCCGGATTTTTTCGGATTTTTTTTTCCGGAAATTTTTTTTCCGATTTTTTTTCCGGATTTTTCCGGATTTTTTTTTCCGGATTTTTTCGGATTTTTTTTTCCGGATTTTTCCGGATTTTTTTTCCGGATTTTTCCTGATTTTTTTTTCCGGATTTTTTTTCCAGATTTTTTTTCCGGATTTTTCCTGATTTTTTTTCCTGATTTTTTTTCCTGATTTTTTTTTTCCGGATTTGTCAAAAAAAAAATTTTCGGATTTTTTTTTTCCGGATTTATTTTTTCCGGATTTTTCGGATTTTTTTTCCGGATTTTTAAAAAAAAAAAATTCCGGATTTTTCCGGATTTTTTTTTTCGGGATTTTTCCGGATTTTTTTTTCCGGATTTTTCGGATTTTTTTTCCGGATTTTTTTTTCCAGATTTTTTTTCTGGATTTTTCCGGATTTTTTGTTTCCGGATTTTTCCGGATTTTTTTTCCTGATTTTTCCGGATTTATTTTCCTGATTTTTTTTTCCTGATTTTTTTTTTCCGGATTTTTTTTCCGGATTTTTTTTTCCTGATTTTTTCGGATTTTTTTTTCCTGATTTTTTCGGATTTTTTTTACCAGACTTTTTTTCCGGATTTTTCCGGATTTTTTTTTTCCGGATTTTTCGGATTTTTTTTCCGGATTTTTTTTTCCAGATTTTTTTTCCTGATTTTTTTTTTCAGGATTTTTTTTTCAGGATTTTTTTTTTCAGGATTTTTCCATATTTTTTTTCCGGATTTGTCAAAAAAAAAATTTTCGGATTTTTTTTTTCCGGATTTATTTTTTCCGGATTTTTCAGATTTTTTTTCCGGATTTTGTTTCCGGATTTTTCCATATTTTTTTTCCGGATTTTTCAAAAAAAAAAATCCGGATTTTTCCGGATTTTTTTTTCGGGATTTTTCCAAAAAAAAATTTCCGGATTTTTTTTTTCGGGATTTTTCCGGATTTTGTTTCCGGATTTTTCCATATTTTTTTCCGGATTTTTCGAAAAAAAAATTCCGGATTTTTCCGGATTTTTTTTCCGGGACTTTTCAAAAAAAAAATTTCCGGATTTTTTTTTTCGGGATTTTTCCGGATTTTTTTTTCCGGATTTTTTTTCCGGATTTTTCCGGATTTTTTTTCCAGATTTTTTTTCCTGATTTTTTTTTAGAGGATTTTTTTTTCCGGATTTTTTTTTCCGGATTTTTCCATATTTTTTATCCGGATTTGTCAAAAAAAAAATTTTCGGATTTTTTTTTTCCGGATTTATTTTTTCCGGATTTTTCGGATTTTTTTTCCGGATTTTTCAAAAAAAAAATTTCAGGATTTTTCGGATTTTTTTTCCGGATTTTTTTTCCAGATTTTTTTTCCGGATTTTTCCGGATTTTTTTTCCGGATTTTTTTTTTCCGGATTTTTGTTTCCGGATTTTTCCATATTTTTTTTCCGGATTTTTCGGATTTTTTTTACCAGACTTTTTTTCCGGATTTTTCCGGATTTTTTTTTTCGGATTTTTTTTTCCGGATTTTTTTTCCCGGATTTTTCCGGATTTTTTTTTTCCGGATTTTTTTTCCTGATTTTTTTTTTACGAATTTGTCAAAAAAAAAATTTTCGGATTTTTTTTTTCCGGATTTATTTTTTCCAGATTTTTTTTCCGGATTTTTCCGGATTTTTTTTCCGGATTTTTTTTCCTGATTTTTTTTTTACGAATTTGTAAAAAAAAAAATTTTCAGATTTTTTTTTTCCGGATTTATTTTTTCCAGATTTTTTGGATTTTTTTTCCGGATTTTTCACAAAAAAAAATTTCCGGATATTTTTTTCCGGATTTTTTTTTCCGGATTTTTCCATATTTTTTTTCCAGATTTTTCAAAAAAAAAATTCCGGATTTTTCCAGATTTTTTTTCCGGATTTTTCCGGATTTTTTTTCCGGATTTTTTTTTTCCGGATTTTTGTTTCCGGATTTTTCCATATTTTTTTTCCGGATTTTTCAAAAAAAAAATTCCGGATTTTTCCGGATTTTTTTTTTCGGGATTTTTCCAAAAAAAAATTTCCGGATTTTTTTTTTCGGGATTTTTCCGGATTTTTTTTTCTGGATTTTTCGGATTTTTTTTCCGGATTTTTTTTCCAGATTTTTTTTCCGGATTTTTTTTTCCAGATTTTTTTTCCAGATTTTTTTTCCTGATTTTTTTTTTCCGGATTTTTTTTCCGGATTTTTTTTTTACTGATTTTTTTTTCCGGACTTTTTTTTCCCGGATTTTTCCGGATTTTTTTTTTCCGGATTTTTTTTCCGGATTTTTTTTTCCGGATTTTTTTTTTCGGATTTTTTTTCCGGGATTTTTCCAAAAAAAAATTTCTGATTTTTTTTCCGGATTTTTTTTCCGGATTTATTTTTTCCGGATTTTTCGGATTTTTTAAAAAAAAAATTTCCGGATTTTTTTTTTCGGGATTTTTCCGGGTTTTTTTTTCCGGATTTTTCGGATTTTTTTTCCGGATTTTTCCTGATTTTTTTTTCCGGATTTTTCGGATTTTTTTTCCGGATTTTTTTTTCCAGATTTTTTTTCCGGATTTTTCCGGATTTTTTGTTTCCGGATTTTTCCGGATTTTTTTTCTGGATTTTTCAAAAAAAAAATTCAGGATTTTTCGGATTTTTTTTCCGGATTTTTTTTCCAGATTTTTTTTCCGGATTTTTCCGGTTTTTGTTTCCGGATTTTTTTTCCTGATTTTTTTTTTCCGGATTTGTCAAAAAAAAAATTTTCGGATTTTTTTTTTCCGGATTTATTTTTTCCGGATTTTTCGGATTTTTTTTCCGGATTTTTCAGAAAAAAAATTTCAGGATTTTTTTTTCCGGATTTTTTTTTTCCGGATTTTTTTTTCCGGATTTTTCCATATTTTTTTTCCGGATTTTTCAAAAAAAAAAATCCGGATTTTTCCGGATTTTTTTTCCGGATTTTTTTTCCTGATTTTTTTTTTCCGGATTTGTCAAAAAAAAAATTTCGGATTTTTTTTTTCCGGATTTTTTTTTCCGGATTTTTCCATATTTTTTTTCCGGATTTTTTAAAAAAAAAAATTCCGGATTTTTTTTTTCGGGATTTTTCCGGATTTTTTTTCCGGATTTTTCCGGATTTTTTTTTCCGGATTTTTTTTTCCGGATTTTTCCGGATTTTTTTTCAGGATTTTTCCTGATTTTTTTTCCGGATTTTTTTTTCCTGATTTTTATTTTCCCGATTTTTTTTCCGGATTTTTTTTTACTGATTTTTTTTTCCGGATTTTTTTTTACTGATTTTTTCGGATTTTTTTTACCGGATTTTTTTTCCGGATTTTTTTTACTGGACTTTTTTTCCGGATTTTTCCGGATTTTTTTTTCGGATTTTTTTTCCGGATTTTTTTCCGGATTTTTTTTCCGGATTTTTTTTTCCAGATTTTTTTTCCGGATTTTTCCGGATTTTTTGTTTCCGGATTTTTCCGGATTTTTTTTCTGGATTTTTCCGGATTTTTTTTCCGGATTTTTTTTTCCTGATTTTTTTTCCGGATTTTTCCGGATTTTTTTTCCGGATTTTTTTTTTCCGAATTTGTCAAAAAAAAAATTTTCGGATTTTTTTTTTCCGGATTTATTTTTTCCAGATTTTTTGGATTTTTTTTCCGGATTTTTCAAAAAAAAAATTTCCGGATATTTTTTTCCGAATTTTTTTTTCCGGATTTTTCCATATTTTTTTTCCGGATTTTTCAAAAAAAAAATTCCGGATTTTTCCAGATTTTTTTTCCGGATTTTTCCGGATTTTTTTTCCGGATTTTTTTTTCCGGATTTTTGTTTCCGGATTTTTCCATATTTTTTTTCCGGATTTTTCAAAAAAAAAATTCCGGATTTTTCCGGATTTTTTTTTTCGGGATTTTTCCAAAAAAAAATTTCCGGATTTTTTTTTTCGGGATTTTTCCGGATTTTTTTTTCCGGATTTTTCGGATTTTTTTTCCGGATTTTTTTTCCAGATTTTTTTTCCGGATTTTTCCGGATTTTTTTTCCGGATTTTTTTTCCTGATTTTTTTTTTCCGGATTTGTAAAAAAAAAAATTTTCGGATTTTTTTTTCCGGATTTATTTTTTCCCGATTTTTTGGATTTTTTTTCCCGATTTTTCAAAAAAAAAATTTCCGGATATTTTTTTCCGGATTTTTTTTTTCGGATTTTTCCATATTTTTTTTCCGGATTTTTCAAAAAAAAAATTTCCGGATATTTTTTTTTGGATTTTTTTTTCCAGATTTTTTTTCCTGGATTTTTCCGGATTTTTTTTTTCGGGATTTTTCCAAAAAAAAATTTCCGGATTTTTTTTTTCGGGATTTTTCCGGATTTTTTTTTCCGGATTTTTCGGATTTTTTTTCCGGATTTTTTTTCCAGATTTTTTTTCCGGATTTTTCCGGATTTTTTTTCCTGATTTTTTTTCCTGATTTTTTTTCCTGATTTTTTTTTTCCGGATTTGTCAAAAAAAAAATTTCAGGATTTTTTTTTCCGGATTTTTTTTTTCCGGATTTTTCGGATTTTTTTTCCGGATTTTTCAAAAAAAAAATTTCAGGATTTTTTTTTCCGGATTTTTTTTTCGGGATTTTTCCGGATTTTTTTTCCGGATTTTTTTTTCCAGATTTTTTTTCCTGATTTTTTTTTTCAGGATTTTTTTTTCAGGATTTTTTTTTTCAGGATTTTTCCATATTTTTTTTCCGGATTTGTCAAAAAAAAAATTTTCGGATTTTTTTTTTCCGGATTTATTTTTTCCAGATTTTTTGGATTTTTTTTCCGGATTTTTCAAAAAAAAAATTTCCGGATATTTTTTTCCGGATTTTTTTTTCCGGATTTTTCCATATTTTTTTTCCGGATTTTTCACAAAAAAAATTCCGGATTTTTCCAGAATTTTTTTTCCGGATTTTTCGGATTTTTTTTCCGGATTTTTTTTTCCAGATTTTTTTTCCGGATTTTTTTTTCCTGATTTTTTTTTTCCGGATTTTTTTTCCGGATTTTTTTTTTACTGATTTTTTTTTCCGGACTTTTTTTTCCCGGATTTTTTTTTTCCGGATTTTTTTTCCGGATTTTTTTTTCCGGATTTTTTTTTTCGGATTTTTTTTCCGGATTTTTCCGGATTTTTTTTTCCGGATTTTTTTTTCCGGATTTTTCCGGATTTTTTTTTCCGGATTTTTTTTTCCGGATTTTTCCGGATTTTTTTTCAGGATTTTTCCTGATTTTTTTTCCGGATTTTTTTTTCCTGATTTTTATTTTCCCGATTTTTTTTCCGGATTTTTTTTTACTGATTTTTTTTTCCGGATTTTTTTTTACTGATTTTTTCTGATTTTTTTTACCGGATTTTTTTTCCGGATTTTTTTTACTGGACTTTTTTTCCGGATTTTTCCGGATTTTTTTTTCGGATTTTTTTTCCGGATTTTTTTTCAGGATTATTTTTCAGTATTTTTCCGGATTTTTCCGGATTTTTTTTACCGGACTTTTTTTCCGGATTTTTCCGGATTTTTTTTTCCAGATTTTTTCGGATTTTTTTTTCCGGATTTTTTTTTCCGGATTTTTCCGGATTTTTATTTTCCGGATTTTTTTTCCGGATTTTTTTTCCGGATTTTTCCGGATTTTTTTTTCGGATTTTTTTTTCCAGATTTTTTTTCCGGATTTTTTTTTCCGGATTTTTCCATATTTTTTTTCAGGATTTTTAAAACAAAAAATTCCGGAATTTTCCGGATTTTTTTTTTCGGGATTTTTCCAAAAAAAAATTTCCGGTTTTTTTTTTTCGAGATTTTTCCGGATTTTTTTTCCGGATTTTTTTTTCCTGATTTTTTTTTTCCGGATTTTTTTTCCGGATTTTTTTTTACTGATTTTTTCCGGATTTTTTTTTCCTGATTTTTTCGGATTTTTTTTACCGGATTTTTTTTCCGGATTTTTTTTACCGGACTTTTTTTCCGGATTTTTCCGGATTTTTTTTTTGGGATTTTTTTTTCCAGATTTTTTTTCCTGGATTTTTCCGGATTTTTTTTTTCCGGATTTTTCGGATTTTTTTTCCGGATTTTTTTTTCCTGATTTTTTTCCAGATTTTTCCGGATTTTTTTTCCAGATTTTTTTTCCTGATTTTTTTTTTCAGGATTTTTTTTTCCGGATTTTTTTTTTCCGGATTTTTCCAGATTTTTTTTCCGGATTTTTTTTTCCAGATTTTTTTTCAGGATTTCTCCGGATTTTTTGTTTCCGGATTTTTCCGGATTTTTTTTCCTGATTTTTTTTTTCCGGATTTGTCAAAAAAAAAATTTTCGGATTTTTTTTTTCCGGATTTATTTTTTCCGGATTCTTCGGATTTTTTTTCCGGATTTTTGCAAAAAAAAATTTCCGGATTTTTTTTTCGGGATTTTTCCGGATTTTTTGTTTCCGGATTTTTCTGGTTTTTTTTTCCCGGATTTTTCCGGATTTTTTTTCCGGATTTTTTTTCCGGATTTTTTTTTCCGGATTTTTTTTCCGGATTTTTTTTTACTGATTTTTTTTTCCGGATTTTTTTTTCCCGGATTTTTCCGGATTTTTTTTTTCCGGATTTTTTTTCCGGATTTTTTTTTCCGGATTTTTTTTTCGGATTTTTTTTTTCTGATTTTTCCGGATTTTTTTTCCGGATTTTTTCGGATTTTTTTTTCCGGAAATTTTTTTTCCGATTTTTTTTCCGGATTTTTCCGGATTTTTTTTTCCGGATTTTTTCGGATTTTTTTTTCCGGATTTTTCCGGATTTTTTTTCCGGATTTTTCCTGATTTTTTTTTCCGGATTTTTTTTCCAGATTTTTTTTCCGGATTTTTCCTGATTTTTTTTCCTGATTTTTTTTCCTGATTTTTTTTTTCCGGATTTGTCAAAAAAAAAATTTTCGGATTTTTTTTTTCCGGATTTATTTTTTCCGGATTTTTCGGATTTTTTTTCCGGATTTTTAAAAAAAAAAAATTCCGGATTTTTCCGGATTTTTTTTTTCGGGATTTTTCCGGATTTTTTTTTCCGGATTTTTCGGATTTTTTTTCCGGATTTTTTTTTCCAGATTTTTTTTCTGGATTTTTCCGGATTTTTTGTTTCCGGATTTTTCCGGATTTTTTTTCCTGATTTTTCCGGATTTATTTTCCTGATTTTTTTTTCCTGATTTTTTTTTTCCGGATTTTTTTTCCGGATTTTTTTTTCCTGATTTTTTCGGATTTTTTTTTCCTGATTTTTTCGGATTTTTTTTACCAGACTTTTTTTCCGGATTTTTCCGGATTTTTTTTTTCCGGATTTTTCGGATTTTTTTTCCGGATTTTTTTTTCCAGATTTTTTTTCCTGATTTTTTTTTTCAGGATTTTTTTTTCAGGATTTTTTTTTTCAGGATTTTTCCATATTTTTTTTCCGGATTTGTCAAAAAAAAAATTTTCGGATTTTTTTTTTCCGGATTTATTTTTTCCGGATTTTTCAGATTTTTTTTCCGGATTTTGTTTCCGGATTTTTCCATATTTTTTTTCCGGATTTTTCAAAAAAAAAAATCCGGATTTTTCCGGATTTTTTTTTCGGGATTTTTCCAAAAAAAAATTTCCGGATTTTTTTTTTCGGGATTTTTCCGGATTTTGTTTCCGGATTTTTCCATATTTTTTTCCGGATTTTTCGAAAAAAAAATTCCGGATTTTTCCGGATTTTTTTTCCGGGACTTTTCAAAAAAAAAATTTCCGGATTTTTTTTTTCGGGATTTTTCCGGATTTTTTTTTCCGGATTTTTTTTCCGGATTTTTCCGGATTTTTTTTCCAGATTTTTTTTCCTGATTTTTTTTTAGAGGATTTTTTTTTCCGGATTTTTTTTTCCGGATTTTTCCATATTTTTTATCCGGATTTGTCAAAAAAAAAATTTTCGGATTTTTTTTTTCCGGATTTATTTTTTCCGGATTTTTCGGATTTTTTTTCCGGATTTTTCAAAAAAAAAATTTCAGGATTTTTCGGATTTTTTTTCCGGATTTTTTTTCCAGATTTTTTTTCCGGATTTTTCCGGATTTTTTTTCCGGATTTTTTTTTTCCGGATTTTTGTTTCCGGATTTTTCCATATTTTTTTTCCGGATTTTTCGGATTTTTTTTACCAGACTTTTTTTCCGGATTTTTCCGGATTTTTTTTTTCGGATTTTTTTTTCCGGATTTTTTTTCCCGGATTTTTCCGGATTTTTTTTTTCCGGATTTTTTTTCCTGATTTTTTTTTTACGAATTTGTCAAAAAAAAAATTTTCGGATTTTTTTTTTCCGGATTTATTTTTTCCAGATTTTTTTTCCGGATTTTTCCGGATTTTTTTTCCGGATTTTTTTTCCTGATTTTTTTTTTACGAATTTGTAAAAAAAAAAATTTTCAGATTTTTTTTTTCCGGATTTATTTTTTCCAGATTTTTTGGATTTTTTTTCCGGATTTTTCACAAAAAAAAATTTCCGGATATTTTTTTCCGGATTTTTTTTTCCGGATTTTTCCATATTTTTTTTCCAGATTTTTCAAAAAAAAAATTCCGGATTTTTCCAGATTTTTTTTCCGGATTTTTCCGGATTTTTTTTCCGGATTTTTTTTTTCCGGATTTTTGTTTCCGGATTTTTCCATATTTTTTTTCCGGATTTTTCAAAAAAAAAATTCCGGATTTTTCCGGATTTTTTTTTTCGGGATTTTTCCAAAAAAAAATTTCCGGATTTTTTTTTTCGGGATTTTTCCGGATTTTTTTTTCTGGATTTTTCGGATTTTTTTTCCGGATTTTTTTTCCAGATTTTTTTTCCGGATTTTTCCGGATTTTTTTTCCTGATTTTTTTTCCTGATTTTTTTTTTCCGGATTTGTCAAAAAAAAAATTTCAGGATTTTTTTTTCCGGATTTTTTTTTTCAGGATTTTTCGGATCTTTTTTCCGGATTTTTCAAAAAAAAAATTTCAGGATTTTTCGGATTTTTTTTCCGGATTTTTTTTCCAGATTTTTTTTCCTGATTTTTCCGGATTTTTTTTTCGGGATTTTTCCGGATTTTTTTTTTCCGGATTTTTTTTCCTGATTTTTTTTTCCAGATTTTTTTTCCTGATTTTTTTTTTCCGGATTTATTTTTTCCAGATTTTTTGGATTTTTTTTCCGGATTTTTCAAAAAAAAAATTTCCGGATATTTTTTTCCGGATTTTTTTTTCCGGATTTTTCCATATTTTTTTTCCGGATTTTTCACAAAAAAATTCCGGATTTTTCCAGATTTTTTTTTCCGGATTTTTCGGATTTTTTTTCCGGATTTTTTTTTCCAGATTTTTTTTCCGGATTTTTTTTTCCTGATTTTTTTTTTCCGGATTTTTTTTCCGGATTTTTTTTTTACTGATTTTTTTTTCCGGACTTTTTTTTCCCGGATTTTTCCGGATTTTTTTTTTCCGGATTTTTTTTCCGGATTTTTTTTTCCGGATTTTTTTTTTCGGATTTTTTTTCCGGATTTTTCCGGATTTTTTTTTCCGGATTTTTTTTTCCGGATTTTTCCGGATTTTTTTTTCCGGATTTTTTTTTCCGGATTTTTCCGGATTTTTTTTCAGGATTTTTCCTCATTTTTTTTTCCGGATTTTTTTTTCCTGATTTTTATTTTCCCGATTTTTTTTCCGGATTTTTTTTACTGATTTTTTTTTCCGGATTTTTTTTTACTGATTTTTTCTGATTTTTTTTACCGGATTTTTTTTCCGGATTTTTTTTACTGGACTTTTTTTCCGGATTTTTCCGGATTTTTTTTTCGGATTTTTTTTCCGGATTTTTTTTCCGGATTATTTTTCAGTATTTTTCCGGATTTTTTTTACCGGACTTTTTTTCCGGATTTTTCCGGATTTTTTTTTCCAGATTTTTTCGGATTTTTTTTTCCGGATTTTTCCGGATTTTTTTTTCCGGATTTTTCCGGATTTTTATTTTCCGGATTTTTTTTCCGGATTTTTTTTTCCGGATTTTTCCGGATTTTTTTTTTCGGATTTTTTTTTCCAGATTTTTTTCCCGGATTTTTCCGGATTTTTTTTTTCAGGATTTTTCGGATTTTTTTTCCGGATTTTTTTTTCCAGATTTTTTTTCCAGATTTTTTTTCCTGATTTTTTTTTTCCGGATTTTTTTTCCGGATTTTTTTTTTACTGATTTTTTTTTCCGGACTTTTTTTTCCCGGATTTTTCCGGATTTTTTTTTTCCGGATTTTTTTTCCGGATTTTTTTTTCCGGATTTTTTTTTTCGGATTTTTTTTCCGGGATTTTTCCAAAAAAAAATTTCTGATTTTTTTTCCGGATTTTTTTTCCGGATTTATTTTTTCCGGATTTTTCGGATTTTTTAAAAAAAAAATTTCCGGATTTTTTTTTTCGGGATTTTTCCGGGTTTTTTTTTCCGGATTTTTCGGATTTTTTTTCCGGATTTTTCCTGATTTTTTTTTCCGGATTTTTCGGATTTTTTTTCCGGATTTTTTTTTCCAGATTTTTTTTCCGGATTTTTCCGGATTTTTTGTTTCCGGATTTTTCCGGATTTTTTTTCTGGATTTTTCAAAAAAAAAATTCAGGATTTTTCGGATTTTTTTTCCGGATTTTTTTTCCAGATTTTTTTTCCGGATTTTTCCGGTTTTTGTTTCCGGATTTTTTTTCCTGATTTTTTTTTTCCGGATTTGTCAAAAAAAAAATTTTCGGATTTTTTTTTTCCGGATTTATTTTTTCCGGATTTTTCGGATTTTTTTTCCGGATTTTTCAGAAAAAAAATTTCAGGATTTTTTTTTCCGGATTTTTTTTTTCCGGATTTTTTTTTCCGGATTTTTCCATATTTTTTTTCCGGATTTTTCAAAAAAAAAAATCCGGATTTTTCCGGATTTTTTTTCCGGATTTTTTTTCCTGATTTTTTTTTTCCGGATTTGTCAAAAAAAAAATTTCGGATTTTTTTTTTCCGGATTTTTTTTTCCGGATTTTTCCATATTTTTTTTCCGGATTTTTTAAAAAAAAAAATTCCGGATTTTTTTTTTCGGGATTTTTCCGGATTTTTTTTCCGGATTTTTCCGGATTTTTTTTTCCGGATTTTTTTTTCCGGATTTTTCCGGATTTTTTTTCAGGATTTTTCCTGATTTTTTTTCCGGATTTTTTTTTCCTGATTTTTATTTTCCCGATTTTTTTTCCGGATTTTTTTTTACTGATTTTTTTTTCCGGATTTTTTTTTACTGATTTTTTCGGATTTTTTTTACCGGATTTTTTTTCCGGATTTTTTTTACTGGACTTTTTTTCCGGATTTTTCCGGATTTTTTTTTCGGATTTTTTTTCCGGATTTTTTTCCGGATTTTTTTTCCGGATTTTTTTTTCCAGATTTTTTTCCGGATTTTTCCGGATTTTTTGTTTCCGGATTTTTCCGGATTTTTTTTCTGGATTTTTCCGGATTTTTTTTCCGGATTTTTTTTTCCTGATTTTTTTTCCGGATTTTTCCGGATTTTTTTTCCGGATTTTTTTTTTCCGAATTTGTCAAAAAAAAAATTTTCGGATTTTTTTTTTCCGGATTTATATTTTCCAGATTTTTTGGATTTTTTTTCCGGATTTTTCAAAAAAAAAATTTCCGGATATTTTTTTCCGAATTTTTTTTTCCGGATTTTTCCATATTTTTTTTCCGGATTTTTCAAAAAAAAAATTCCGGATTTTTCCAGATTTTTTTTCCGGATTTTTCCGGATTTTTTTTCCGGATTTTTTTTTCCGGATTTTTGTTTCCGGATTTTTCCATATTTTTTTTCCGGATTTTTCAAAAAAAAAATTCCGGATTTTTCCGGATTTTTTTTTTCGGGATTTTTCCAAAAAAAAATTTCCGGATTTTTTTTTTCGGGATTTTTCCGGATTTTTTTTTCCGGATTTTTCGGATTTTTTTTCCGGATTTTTTTTCCAGATTTTTTTTCCGGATTTTTCCGGATTTTTTTTCCGGATTTTTTTTCCTGATTTTTTTTTTCCGGATTTGTAAAAAAAAAAATTTTCGGATTTTTTTTTCCGGATTTATTTTTTCCCGATTTTTTGGATTTTTTTTCCCGATTTTTCAAAAAAAAAATTTCCGGATATTTTTTTCCGGATTTTTTTTTTCGGATTTTTCCATATTTTTTTTCCGGATTTTTCAAAAAAAAAATTTCCGGATATTTTTTTTTGGATTTTTTTTTCCAGATTTTTTTTCCTGGATTTTTCCGGATTTTTTTTTTCGGGATTTTTCCAAAAAAAAATTTCCGGATTTTTTTTTTCGGGATTTTTCCGGATTTTTTTTTCCGGATTTTTCGGATTTTTTTTCCGGATTTTTTTTCCAGATTTTTTTTCCGGATTTTTCCGGATTTTTTTTCCTGATTTTTTTTCCTGATTTTTTTTCCTGATTTTTTTTTTCCGGATTTGTCAAAAAAAAAATTTCAGGATTTTTTTTTCCGGATTTTTTTTTTCCGGATTTTTCGGATTTTTTTTCCGGATTTTTCAAAAAAAAAATTTCAGGATTTTTTTTTCCGGATTTTTTTTTCGGGATTTTTCCGGATTTTTTTTCCGGATTTTTTTTTCCAGATTTTTTTTCCTGATTTTTTTTTTCAGGATTTTTTTTTCAGGATTTTTTTTTTCAGGATTTTTCCATATTTTTTTTCCGGATTTGTCAAAAAAAAAATTTTCGGATTTTTTTTTTCCGGATTTATTTTTTCCAGATTTTTTGGATTTTTTTTCCGGATTTTTCAAAAAAAAAATTTCCGGATATTTTTTTCCGGATTTTTTTTTCCGGATTTTTCCATATTTTTTTTCCGGATTTTTCACAAAAAAAATTCCGGATTTTTCCAGAATTTTTTTTCCGGATTTTTCGGATTTTTTTTCCGGATTTTTTTTTCCAGATTTTTTTTCCGGATTTTTTTTTCCTGATTTTTTTTTTCCGGATTTTTTTTCCGGATTTTTTTTTTACTGATTTTTTTTTCCGGACTTTTTTTTCCCGGATTTTTTTTTTCCGGATTTTTTTTCCGGATTTTTTTTTCCGGATTTTTTTTTTCGGATTTTTTTTCCGGATTTTTCCGGATTTTTTTTTCCGGATTTTTTTTTCCGGATTTTTCCGGATTTTTTTTTCCGGATTTTTTTTTCCGGATTTTTCCGGATTTTTTTTCAGGATTTTTCCTGATTTTTTTTCCGGATTTTTTTTTCCTGATTTTTATTTTCCCGATTTTTTTTCCGGATTTTTTTTTACTGATTTTTTTTTCCGGATTTTTTTTTACTGATTTTTTCTGATTTTTTTTACCGGATTTTTTTTCCGGATTTTTTTTACTGGACTTTTTTTCCGGATTTTTCCGGATTTTTTTTTCGGATTTTTTTTCCGGATTTTTTTTCAGGATTATTTTTCAGTATTTTTCCGGATTTTTCCGGATTTTTTTTACCGGACTTTTTTTCCGGATTTTTCCGGATTTTTTTTTCCAGATTTTTTCGGATTTTTTTTTCCGGATTTTTTTTTCCGGATTTTTCCGGATTTTTATTTTCCGGATTTTTTTTCCGGATTTTTTTTCCGGATTTTTCCGGATTTATTTTTCGGATTTTTTTTTCCAGATTTTTTTTCCGGATTTTTTTTTCCGGATTTTTCCATATTTTTTTTCAGGATTTTTAAAACAAAAAATTCCGGAATTTTCCGGATTTTTTTTTTCGGGATTTTTCCAAAAAAAAATTTCCGGTTTTTTTTTTTCGAGATTTTTCCGGATTTTTTTTCCGGATTTTTTTTTCCTGATTTTTTTTTTCCGGATTTTTTTTCCGGATTTTTTTTTACTGATTTTTTCCGGATTTTTTTTTCCTGATTTTTTCGGATTTTTTTTACCGGATTTTTTTTCCGGATTTTTTTTACCGGACTTTTTTTCCGGATTTTTCCGGATTTTTTTTTTGGGATTTTTTTTTCCAGATTTTTTTTCCTGGATTTTTCCGGATTTTTTTTTTCCGGATTTTTCGGATTTTTTTTCCGGATTTTTTTTTCCTGATTTTTTTCCAGATTTTTCCGGATTTTTTTTCCAGATTTTTTTTCCTGATTTTTTTTTTCAGGATTTTTTTTCCCGGATTTTTTTTTTCCGGATTTTTCCAGATTTTTTTTCCGGATTTTTTTTTCCAGATTTTTTTTCAGGATTTCTCCGGATTTTTTGTTTCCGGATTTTTCCGGATTTTTTTTCCTGATTTTTTTTTTCCGGATTTGTCAAAAAAAAAATTTTCGGATTTTTTTTTTCCGGATTTATTTTTTCCGGATTCTTCGGATTTTTTTTCCGGATTTTTGCAAAAAAAAATTTCCGGATTTTTTTTTCGGGATTTTTCCGGATTTTTTGTTTCCGGATTTTTCTGGTTTTTTTTTCCCGGATTTTTCCGGATTTTTTTTCCGGATTTTTTTTCCGGATTTTTTTTTCCGGATTTTTTTTCCGGATTTTTTTTTACTGATTTTTTTTTCCGGATTTTTTTTTCCCGGATTTTTCCGGATTTTTTTTTTCCGGATTTTTTTTCCGGATTTTTTTTTCCGGATTTTTTTTTCGGATTTTTTTTTTCTGATTTTTCCGGATTTTTTTTCCGGATTTTTTCGGATTTTTTTTTCCGGAAATTTTTTTTCCGATTTTTTTTCCGGATTTTTCCGGATTTTTTTTTCCGGATTTTTTCGGATTTTTTTTTCCGGATTTTTCCGGATTTTTTTTCCGGATTTTTCCTGATTTTTTTTTCCGGATTTTTTTTCCAGATTTTTTTTCCGGATTTTTCCTGATTTTTTTTCCTGATTTTTTTTCCTGATTTTTTTTTTCCGGATTTGTCAAAAAAAAAATTTTCGGATTTTTTTTTTCCGGATTTATTTTTTCCGGATTTTTCGGATTTTTTTTCCGGATTTTTAAAAAAAAAAAATTCCGGATTTTTCCGGATTTTTTTTTTCGGGATTTTTCCGGATTTTTTTTTCCGGATTTTTCGGATTTTTTTTCCGGATTTTTTTTTCCAGATTTTTTTTCTGGATTTTTCCGGATTTTTTGTTTCCGGATTTTTCCGGATTTTTTTTCCTGATTTTTCCGGATTTATTTTCCTGATTTTTTTTTCCTGATTTTTTTTTTCCGGATTTTTTTTCCGGATTTTTTTTTCCTGATTTTTTCGGATTTTTTTTTCCTGATTTTTTCGGATTTTTTTTACCAGACTTTTTTTCCGGATTTTTCCGGATTTTTTTTTTCCGGATTTTTCGGATTTTTTTTCCGGATTTTTTTTTCCAGATTTTTTTTCCTGATTTTTTTTTTCAGGATTTTTTTTTCAGGATTTTTTTTTTCAGGATTTTTCCATATTTTTTTTCCGGATTTGTCAAAAAAAAAATTTTCGGATTTTTTTTTTCCGGATTTATTTTTTCCGGATTTTTCAGATTTTTTTTCCGGATTTTGTTTCCGGATTTTTCCATATTTTTTTTCCGGATTTTTCAAAAAAAAAAATCCGGATTTTTCCGGATTTTTTTTTCGGGATTTTTCCAAAAAAAAATTTCCGGATTTTTTTTTTCGGGATTTTTCCGGATTTTGTTTCCGGATTTTTCCATATTTTTTTCCGGATTTTTCGAAAAAAAAATTCCGGATTTTTCCGGATTTTTTTTCCGGGACTTTTCAAAAAAAAAATTTCCGGATTTTTTTTTTCGGGATTTTTCCGGATTTTTTTTTCCGGATTTTTTTTCCGGATTTTTCCGGATTTTTTTTCCAGATTTTTTTTCCTGATTTTTTTTTAGAGGATTTTTTTTTCCGGATTTTTTTTTCCGGATTTTTCCATATTTTTTATCCGGATTTGTCAAAAAAAAAATTTTCGGATTTTTTTTTTCCGGATTTATTTTTTCCGGATTTTTCGGATTTTTTTTCCGGATTTTTCAAAAAAAAAATTTCAGGATTTTTCGGATTTTTTTTCCGGATTTTTTTTCCAGATTTTTTTTCCGGATTTTTCCGGATTTTTTTTCCGGATTTTTTTTTTCCGGATTTTTGTTTCCGGATTTTTCCATATTTTTTTTCCGGATTTTTCGGATTTTTTTTACCAGACTTTTTTTCCGGATTTTTCCGGATTTTTTTTTTCGGATTTTTTTTTCCGGATTTTTTTTCCCGGATTTTTCCGGATTTTTTTTTTCCGGATTTTTTTTCCTGATTTTTTTTTTACGAATTTGTCAAAAAAAAAATTTTCGGATTTTTTTTTTCCGGATTTATTTTTTCCAGATTTTTTTTCCGGATTTTTCCGGATTTTTTTTCCGGATTTTTTTTCCTGATTTTTTTTTTACGAATTTGTAAAAAAAAAAATTTTCAGATTTTTTTTTTCCGGATTTATTTTTTCCAGATTTTTTGGATTTTTTTTCCGGATTTTTCACAAAAAAAAATTTCCGGATATTTTTTTCCGGATTTTTTTTTCCGGATTTTTCCATATTTTTTTTCCAGATTTTTCAAAAAAAAAATTCCGGATTTTTCCAGATTTTTTTTCCGGATTTTTCCGGATTTTTTTTCCGGATTTTTTTTTTCCGGATTTTTGTTTCCGGATTTTTCCATATTTTTTTTCCGGATTTTTCAAAAAAAAAATTCCGGATTTTTCCGGATTTTTTTTTTCGGGATTTTTCCAAAAAAAAATTTCCGGATTTTTTTTTTCGGGATTTTTCCGGATTTTTTTTTCTGGATTTTTCGGATTTTTTTTCCGGATTTTTTTTCCAGATTTTTTTTCCGGATTTTTCCGGATTTTTTTTCCTGATTTTTTTTCCTGATTTTTTTTTTCCGGATTTGTCAAAAAAAAAATTTCAGGATTTTTTTTTCCGGATTTTTTTTTTCAGGATTTTTCGGATCTTTTTTCCGGATTTTTCAAAAAAAAAATTTCAGGATTTTTCGGATTTTTTTTCCGGATTTTTTTTCCAGATTTTTTTTCCTGATTTTTCGGGATTTTTTTTTCGGGATTTTTCCGGATTTTTTTTTTCCGGATTTTTTTTCCTGATTTTTTTTTCCAGATTTTTTTTCCTGATTTTTTTTTTCCGGATTTATTTTTTCCAGATTTTTTGGATTTTTTTTCCGGATTTTTCAAAAAAAAAATTTCCGGATATTTTTTTCCGGATTTTTTTTTCCGGATTTTTCCATATTTTTTTTCCGGATTTTTCACAAAAAAATTCCGGATTTTTCCAGATTTTTTTTTCCGGATTTTTCGGATTTTTTTTCCGGATTTTTTTTTCCAGATTTTTTTTCCGGATTTTTTTTTCCTGATTTTTTTTTTCCGGATTTTTTTTCCGGATTTTTTTTTTACTGATTTTTTTTTCCGGACTTTTTTTTCCCGGATTTTTCCGGATTTTTTTTTTCCGGATTTTTTTTCCGGATTTTTTTTTCCGGATTTTTTTTTTCGGATTTTTTTTCCGGATTTTTCCGGATTTTTTTTTCCGGATTTTTTTTTCCGGATTTTTCCGGATTTTTTTTTCCGGATTTTTTTTTCCGGATTTTTCCGGATTTTTTTTCAGGATTTTTCCTGATTTTTTTTTCCGGATTTTTTTTTCCTGATTTTTATTTTCCCGATTTTTTTTCCGGATTTTTTTTACTGATTTTTTTTTCCGGATTTTTTTTTTTTTTTTTTTTAAATTCTTTATTTTTGCTGTGCACGCAAATTGTACAGAGTGGCGAGAGGTGCCCCAAAAGCAGTCCTTTGGCCTTTCCCACGCTTGACATGTGGGGCACAAGAATGACAGGCACAATTTTTTTTTTTTTTAACAGACTTAACCACTTAGCTTTAGACACATATAAGTAGTTATAAGTAAGTTAGCATACACTTAGCTTTAGACATATATGAGTAGTTATAAGTAAGTTAGCATACACTTAGCTTTAGTCATATGTAAGTAGTTATAAGTAAGTTAGCCTACACTTAGCTTTAGACATATATAAGTAGCTATAAGTAAGTTAGCTAATGCTGGTACAGTATAAACATCTTGCAGAACAGTCAACGCTTTGTAAGTAAATTAAATTATAATTATGAGTAAGTGAGTCGCTTCATTGCTTATATCACCCCCGCCGACCGGGACCACCATTGTTGCCTCTGCTGGTGGCAGTCTTCCTGGCGGTCCAGAGACCCCACGCTCAGCGAGAGTCCCATGAGCTTGAAAAATCCGCTCTGCCTTGTGATCATGCCGAGAAGTGAGTGTCCATCATGGCAGGTATCAGGACGCAGTCCCCCCATGCTGCATTGTGGAGTGTTCGTTGGTTCCCATAGGGCTGTAGCTGTGCGGGAGTGTGCTCGTCTCTCCGATAATCAAATTGTCGGCGTCTGCCGTGAAGGGAAGCCCGGTTTTCGGTCCCTGGGTGAGTCTGTTACAGGCTTGGAGTGGGGCGGATGGTCGGCTTGTCTCCGTGTCAGAGGCACTTTCCGTCTGTTTGCGAGTTACCTCCTATGCCGCCATTGCATTTGTTGAGTGAAGTGACTGCGGGGGTAAGTGAACTCGCTTCTCGGCTCAGCCCCATCTGAGAGCTGGGGCCACCTTGTCAGTCTCGGGCGCCAGTGTTAGGTGTTAGTCTGTACTTCGTCGCTTGCGCACATGGCGCCCGCCATCTTGGGCCTAGCGGTTAGACCTCTCAGCTTCAGCCGTGGTTTCCCGATCAAGGCCTTGGGGTGAGGACCGGGATCACCCCCCCGGTCCATAGGGGGGGGAACGAGGCCGAGTCCGCCCAGCGTTGTGCTCCAGGTTGGGTGCTGTGTGGCAGGCTAGTGGGGCAGCGGCCGTCCGCCCCACTCACCACCGGAGTAGGCCTCAGGCAAGTCCGTGAGGATTTCCCCTCCAGGGGACTGTAGCTCGGAGAGCCAGCCTCTCCCTGGATCCAGCGGTCCCCCTGCTTCAGGCTTCGTAGCCGTCGGTCGGCTTTTCGGTATATAGGCATGTTTTTAAATCGATTAATTAAGTGGTGTAGCAGGAGCTCTGCTGGCCTGCGACCGACCAGCTCGGCGGCCCGGCCCCGCCCCCTTTCCGGATTTTTTTTTACTGATTTTTTCTGATTTTTTTTACCGGATTTTTTTTCCGGATTTTTTTTACTGGACTTTTTTTCCGGATTTTTCCGGATTTTTTTTTCGGATTTTTTTTCCGGATTTTTTTTCAGGATTATTTTTCAGTATTTTTCCGGATTTTTTTTACCGGACTTTTTTTCCGGATTTTTCCGGATTTTTTTTTCCAGATTTTTTCGGATTTTTTTTTCCGGATTTTTCCGGATTTTTTTTTCCGGATTTTTCCGGATTTTTATTTTCCGGATTTTTTTTCCGGATTTTTTTTTCCGGATTTTTCCGGATTTTTTTTTTCGGATTTTTTTTTCCAGATTTTTTTCCCGGATTTTTCCGGATTTTTTTTTTCAGGATTTTTCGGATTTTTTTTCCGGATTTTTTTTTCCAGATTTTTTTTCCAGATTTTTTTTCCTGATTTTTTTTTTCCGGATTTTTTTTCCGGATTTTTTTTTTACTGATTTTTTTTTCCGGACTTTTTTTTCCCGGATTTTTCCGGATTTTTTTTTTCCGGATTTTTTTTCCGGATTTTTTTTTCCGGATTTTTTTTTTCGGATTTTTTTTCCGGGATTTTTCCAAAAAAAAATTTCTGATTTTTTTTCCGGATTTTTTTTCCGGATTTATTTTTTCCGGATTTTTCGGATTTTTTAAAAAAAAAATTTCCGGATTTTTTTTTTCGGGATTTTTCCGGGTTTTTTTTTCCGGATTTTTCGGATTTTTTTTCCGGATTTTTCCTGATTTTTTTTTCCGGATTTTTCGGATTTTTTTTCCGGATTTTTTTTTCCAGATTTTTTTTCCGGATTTTTCCGGATTTTTTGTTTCCGGATTTTTCCGGATTTTTTTTCTGGATTTTTCAAAAAAAAAATTCAGGATTTTTCGGATTTTTTTTCCGGATTTTTTTTCCAGATTTTTTTTCCGGATTTTTCCGGTTTTTGTTTCCGGATTTTTTTTCCTGATTTTTTTTTTCCGGATTTGTCAAAAAAAAAATTTTCGGATTTTTTTTTTCCGGATTTATTTTTTCCGGATTTTTCGGATTTTTTTTCCGGATTTTTCAGAAAAAAAATTTCAGGATTTTTTTTTCCGGATTTTTTTTTTCCGGATTTTTTTTTCCGGATTTTTCCATATTTTTTTTCCGGATTTTTCAAAAAAAAAAATCCGGATTTTTCCGGATTTTTTTTCCGGATTTTTTTTCCTGATTTTTTTTTTCCGGATTTGTCAAAAAAAAAATTTCGGATTTTTTTTTTCCGGATTTTTTTTTCCGGATTTTTCCATATTTTTTTTCCGGATTTTTTAAAAAAAAATTTTCCGGATTTTTTTTTTCGGGATTTTTCCGGATTTTTTTTCCGGATTTTTCCGGATTTTTTTTTCCGGATTTTTTTTTCCGGATTTTTCCGGATTTTTTTTCAGGATTTTTCCTGATTTTTTTTCCGGATTTTTTTTTCCTGATTTTTATTTTCCCGATTTTTTTTCTGGATTTTTTTTACTGATTTTTTTTTCCGGATTTTTTTTTACTGATTTTTTCACCGGATTTTTTTTCCGGATTTTTTTTACTGGACTTTTTTTCCGGATTTTTCCGGATTTTTTTTTCGGATTTTTTTTCCGGATTTTTTTCCGGATTTTTTTTCCGGATTTTTTTTTCCAGATTTTTTTTCCGGATTTTTCCGGATTTTTTGTTTCCGGATTTTTCCGGATTTTTTTTCTGGATTTTTCCGGATTTTTTTTCCGGATTTTTTTTTCCTGATTTTTTTTCCGGATTTTTCCGGATTTTTTTTCCGGATTTTTTTTCCTGATTTTTTTTTTCCGAATTTGTCAAAAAAAAAATTTTCGGATTTTTTTTTTCCGGATTTATTTTTTCCAGATTTTTTGGATTTTTTTTCCGGATTTTTCAAAAAAAAAATTTCCGGATATTTTTTTCCGAATTTTTTTTTCCGGATTTTTCCATATTTTTTTCCGGATTTTTCAAAAAAAAAATTCCGGATTTTTCCAGATTTTTTTTCCGGATTTTTCCGGATTTTTTTTCCGGATTTTTTTTTCCGGATTTTTGTTTCCGGATTTTTCCATATTTTTTTTCCGGATTTTTCAAAAAAAAAATTCCGGATTTTTCCGGATTTTTTTTTTCGGGATTTTTCCAAAAAAAAATTTCCGGATTTTTTTTTTCGGGATTTTTCCGGATTTTTTTTTCCGGATTTTTCGGATTTTTTTTCCGGATTTTTTTTCCAGATTTTTTTTCCGGATTTTTCCGGATTTTTTTTCCGGATTTTTTTTCCTGATTTTTTTTTTCCGGATTTGTCAAAAAAAAAAATTTCGGATTTTTTTTTCCGGATTTATTTTTTCCCGATTTTTTGGATTTTTTTTCCCGATTTTTCAAAAAAAAAATTTCCGGATATTTTTTTCCGGATTTTTTTTTTCGGATTTTTCCATATTTTTTTTCCGGATTTTTCAAAAAAAAAATTTCCGGATATTTTTTTTTGGATTTTTTTTTCCAGATTTTTTTTCCTGGATTTTTCCGGATTTTTTTTTTCGGGATTTTTCCAAAAAAAAATTTCCGGATTTTTTTTTTCGGGATTTTTCCGGATTTTTTTTTCCGGATTTTTCGGATTTTTTTTCCGGATTTTTTTTCCAGATTTTTTTTCCGGATTTTTCCGGATTTTTTTTCCTGATTTTTTTTCCTGATTTTTTTTTTCCGGATTTGTCAAAAAAAAAATTTCAGGATTTTTTTTTCCGGATTTTTTTTTTCCGGATTTTTCGGATTTTTTTTCCGGATTTTTCAAAAAAAAAATTTCAGGATTTTTTTTTCCGGATTTTTTTTTCGGGATTTTTCCGGATTTTTTTTCCGGATTTTTTTTTCCAGATTTTTTTTCCTGATTTTTTTTTTCAGGATTTTTTTTTCAGGATTTTTTTTTTCAGGATTTTTCCATATTTTTTTTCCGGATTTGTCAAAAAAAAAATTTTCGGATTTTTTTTTTCCGGATTTATTTTTTCCAGATTTTTTGGATTTTTTTTCCGGATTTTTCACAAAAAAAATTCCGGATTTTTCCAGATTTTTTTTTCCGGATTTTTCGGATTTTTTTTCCGGATTTTTTTTTCCAGATTTTTTTTCCGGATTTTTTTTTCCTGATTTTTTTTTTCCGGATTTTTTTTCCGGATTTTTTTTTTACTGATTTTTTTTTCCGGACTTTTTTTTCCCGGATTTTTTTTTTCCGGATTTTTTTTCCGGATTTTTTTTTCCGGATTTTTTTTTTCGGATTTTTTTTCCGGATTTTTCCGGATTTTTTTTTCCGGATTTTTTTTTCCGGATTTTTCCGGATTTTTTTTTCCGGATTTTTTTTTCCGGATTTTTCCGGATTTTTTTTCAGGATTTTTCCTGATTTTTTTTCCGGATTTTTTTTTCCTGATTTTTATTTTCCCGATTTTTTTTCCGGATTTTTTTTTACTGATTTTTTTTTCCGGATTTTTTTTTACTGATTTTTTCTGATTTTTTTTACCGGATTTTTTTTCCGGATTTTTTTTACTGGACTTTTTTTCCGGATTTTTCCGGATTTTTTTTTCGGATTTTTTTTCCGGATTTTTTTTCAGGATTATTTTTCAGTATTTTTCCGGATTTTTCCGGATTTTTTTTACCGGACTTTTTTTCCGGATTTTTCCGGATTTTTTTTTCCAGATTTTTTCGGATTTTTTTTTCCGGATTTTTTTTTCCGGATTTTTCCGGATTTTTATTTTCCGGATTTTTTTTCCGGATTTTTTTTCCGGATTTTTCCGGATTTTTTTTTCGGATTTTTTTTTCCAGATTTTTTTTCCGGATTTTTTTTTCCGGATTTTTCCATATTTTTTTTCAGGATTTTTAAAAAAAAAAATTCCGGAATTTTCCGGATTTTTTTTTTCGGGATTTTTCCAAAAAAAAATTTCCGGTTTTTTTTTTTCGAGATTTTTCCGGATTTTTTTTCCGGATTTTTTTTTCCTGATTTTTTTTTTCCGGATTTTTTTTCCGGATTTTTTTTTACTGATTTTTTCCGGATTTTTTTTTCCTGATTTTTTCGGATTTTTTTTACCGGATTTTTTTTCCGGATTTTTTTTACCGGACTTTTTTTCCGGATTTTTCCGGATTTTTTTTTTTGGATTTTTTTTTCCAGATTTTTTTTCCTGGATTTTTCCGGATTTTTTTTTTCCGGATTTTTCGGATTTTTTTTCCGGATTTTTTTTTCCTGATTTTTTTCCAGATTTTTCCGGATTTTTTTTCCAGATTTTTTTTCCTGATTTTTTTTTTCAGGATTTTTTTTTCCGGATTTTTTTTTTCCGGATTTTTCCAGATTTTTTTTCCGGATTTTTTTTTCCAGATTTTTTTTCAGGATTTCTCCGGATTTTTTGTTTCCGGATTTTTCCGGATTTTTTTTCCTGATTTTTTTTTTCCGGATTTGTCAAAAAAAAAATTTTCGGATTTTTTTTTTCCGGATTTATTTTTTCCGGATTCTTCGGATTTTTTTTCCGGATTTTTGCAAAAAAAAATTTCCGGATTTTTTTTTCGGGATTTTTCCGGATTTTTTGTTTCCGGATTTTTCTGGTTTTTTTTTCCCGGATTTTTCCGGATTTTTTTTCCGGATTTTTTTTTCCGGATTTTTTTTCCGGATTTTTTTTTACTGATTTTTTTTTCCGGATTTTTTTTTCCCGGATTTTTCCGGATTTTTTTTTTCCGGATTTTTTTTCCGGATTTTTTTTTCCGGATTTTTTTTTCGGATTTTTTTTTTCTGATTTTTCCGGATTTTTTTTCCGGATTTTTTCGGATTTTTTTTTCCGGAAATTTTTTTTCCGATTTTTTTTCCGGATTTTTCCGGATTTTTTTTTCCGGATTTTTTCGGATTTTTTTTTCCGGATTTTTCCGGATTTTTTTTCCGGATTTTTCCTGATTTTTTTTTCCGGATTTTTTTTCCAGATTTTTTTTCCGGATTTTTCCTGATTTTTTTTCCTGATTTTTTTTCCTGATTTTTTTTTTCCGGATTTGTCAAAAAAAAAATTTTCGGATTTTTTTTTTCCGGATTTATTTTTTCCGGATTTTTCGGATTTTTTTTCCGGATTTTTAAAAAAAAAAAATTCCGGATTTTTCCGGATTTTTTTTTTCGGGATTTTTCCGGATTTTTTTTTCCGGATTTTTCGGATTTTTTTTCCGGATTTTTTTTTCCAGATTTTTTTTCTGGATTTTTCCGGATTTTTTGTTTCCGGATTTTTCCGGATTTTTTTTCCTGATTTTTCCGGATTTATTTTCCTGATTTTTTTTTCCTGATTTTTTTTTTCCGGATTTTTTTTCCGGATTTTTTTTTCCTGATTTTTTCGGATTTTTTTTTCCTGATTTTTTCGGATTTTTTTTACCAGACTTTTTTTCCGGATTTTTCCGGATTTTTTTTTTCCGGATT
Source organism: Pelobates fuscus (assembly GCF_036172605.1). Taxonomy (NCBI): domain Eukaryota; kingdom Metazoa; phylum Chordata; class Amphibia; order Anura; family Pelobatidae; genus Pelobates; species Pelobates fuscus. The sequence continues at coordinate 725,542 of NW_026961923.1, read as the reverse complement.
TTTCGGATTTTTTTTCCGGATTTTTTTTTCCAGATTTTTTTTCCTGATTTTTTTTTTCAGGATTTTTTTTTCAGGATTTTTTTTTCCAGGATTTTTCCATATTTTTTTTCCGGATTTGTCAAAAAAAAAATTTTCGGATTTTTTTTTTCCGGATTTATTTTTTCCGGATTTTTCAGATTTTTTTTCCGGATTTTGTTTCCGGATTTTTCCATATTTTTTTTCCGGATTTTTCAAAAAAAAAAATCCGGATTTTTCCGGATTTTTTTTTCGGGATTTTTCCAAAAAAAAATTTCCGGATTTTTTTTTTCGGGATTTTTCCGGATTTTGTTTCCGGATTTTTCCATATTTTTTTCCGGATTTTTCGAAAAAAAAATTCCGGATTTTTCCGGATTTTTTTTCCGGGACTTTTCAAAAAAAAAATTTCCGGATTTTTTTTTTCGGGATTTTTCCGGATTTTTTTTTCCTGATTTTTTTTCCGGATTTTTCCGGATTTTTTTTCCAGATTTTTTTTCCTGATTTTTTTTTAGAGGATTTTTTTTTCCGGATTTTTTTTTCCGGATTTTTCCATATTTTTTATCCGGATTTGTCAAAAAAAAAATTTTCGGATTTTTTTTTTCCGGATTTATTTTTTCCGGATTTTTCGGATTTTTTTTCCGGATTTTTCAAAAAAAAAATTTCAGGATTTTTCGGATTTTTTTTCCGGATTTTTTTTCCAGATTTTTTTTCCGGATTTTTCCGGATTTTTTTTCCGGATTTTTTTTTTCCGGATTTTTGTTTCCGGATTTTTTCATATTTTTTTTCCGGATTTTTCGGATTTTTTTTACCAGACTTTTTTTCCGGATTTTTCCGGATTTTTTTTTTCGGATTTTTTTTTCCGGATTTTTTTTCCCGGATTTTTCCGGATTTTTTTTTTCCGGATTTTTCGGATTTTTTTTCCGGATTTTTTTTTCCAGATTTTTTTTTCCTGATTTTTTTTTTCAGGATTTTTTTTTCAGGATTTTTTTTTTCAGGATTTTTCCATATTTTTTTTCCGGATTTGTCAAAAAAAAAATTTTCGGATTTTTTTTTCCGGATTTTTTTTTTCCGGATTTTTCTGATTTTTTTTCCGGATTTTGTTTCCGGATTTTTCCATATTTTTTTTCCGGATTTTTAAAAAAAAAAATTCCGGATTTTTCCGGATTTTTTTTTTCGGGATTTTTCCAAAAAAAAATTTCCGGATTTTTTTTTTCGGGATTTTTCCGGATTTTTTTTTCCGGATTTTTCGGATTTTTTTTCCGGATTTTTTTTCCAGATTTTTTTTCCGGATTTTTCCGGATTTTTTTTCCTGATTTTTTTTCCTGATTTTTTTTTTCCGGATTTGTCAAAAAAAAAATTTCAGGATTTTTTTTTCCGGATTTTTTTTTTCCAGATTTTTCGGATTTTTTTTCCGGATTTTTCAAAAAAAAAATTTCAGGATTTTTCGGATTTTTTTTCCGGATTTTTTTTCCAGATTTTTTTTCCTGATTTTTCCGGATTTTTTTTTCGGGATTTTTCCGGATTTTTTTTTTCCGGATTTTATTTCCGGATTTTTTTTTCCAGATTTTTTTTCCTGATTTTTTTTTTCCGGATTTATTTTTTCCAGATTTTTTGGATTTTTTTTCCGGATTTTTCAAAAAAAAAATTTCCGGATATTTTTTTCCGGATTTTTTTTTCCGGATTTTTCCATATTTTTTTTCCGGATTTTTCACAAAAAAAATTCCGGATTTTTCCAGATTTTTTTTTCCGGATTTTTCGGATTTTTTTTCCGGATTTTTTTTTCCAGATTTTTTTTCCGGATTTTTTTTTCCTGATTTTTTTTTTTCCGGATTTTTTTTCCGGATTTTTTTTTTACTGATTTTTTTTTCCGGACTTTTTTTTCCCGGATTTTTCCGGATTTTTTTTTTCCGGATTTTTTTTCCGGATTTTTTTTTCCGGATTTTTTTTTTCGGATTTTTTTTCCGGATTTTTCCGGATTTTTTTTTCCGGATTTTTTTTTCCGGATTTTTCCGGATTTTTTTTTCCGGATTTTTTTTTCCGGATTTTTCCGGATTTTTTTTCAGGATTTTTCCTGATTTTTTTTTCCGGATTTTTTTTTCCTGATTTTTATTTTCCCGATTTTTTTTCCTGATTTTTTTTACTGATTTTTTTTTCCGGATTTTTTTTTTTTTTTTTTTTAAATTCTTTATTTTTGCTGTGCACGCAAATTGTACAGAGTGGCGAGAGGTGCCCCAAAAGCAGTCCTTTGGCCTTTCCCACGCTTGACATGTGGGGCACAAGAATGACAGGCACAATTTTTTTTTTTTTTAACAGACTTAACCACTTAGCTTTAGACACATATAAGTAGTTATAAGTAAGTTAGCATACACTTAGCTTTAGACATATATGAGTAGTTATAAGTAAGTTAGCATACACTTAGCTTTAGTCATATGTAAGTAGTTATAAGTAAGTTAGCCTACACTTAGCTTTAGACATATATAAGTAGCTATAAGTAAGTTAGCTAATGCTGGTACAGTATAAACATCTTGCAGAACAGTCAACGCTTTGTAAGTAAATTAAATTATAATTATGAGTAAGTGAGTCGCTTCATTGCTTATATCACCCCCGCCGACCGGGACCACCATTGTTGCCTCTGCTGGTGGCAGTCTTCCTGGCGGTCCAGAGACCCCACGCTCAGCGAGAGTCCCATGAGCTTGAAAAATCCGCTCTGCCTTGTGATCATGCCGAGAAGTGAGTGTCCATCATGGCAGGTATCAGGACGCAGTCCCCCCATGCTGCATTGTGGAGTGTTCGTTGGTTCCCATAGGGCTGTAGCTGTGCGGGAGTGTGCTCGTCTCTCCGATAATCAAATTGTCGGCGTCTGCCGTGAAGGGAAGCCCGGTTTTCGGTCCCTGGGTGAGTCTGTTACAGGCTTGGAGTGGGGCGGATGGTCGGCTTGTCTCCGTGTCAGAGGCACTTTCCGTCTGTTTGCGAGTTACCTCCTATGCCGCCATTGCATTTGTTGAGTGAAGTGACTGCGGGGGTAAGTGAACTCGCTTCTCGGCTCAGCCCCATCTGAGAGCTGGGGCCACCTTGTCAGTCTCGGGCGCCAGTGTTAGGTGTTAGTCTGTACTTCGTCGCTTGCGCACATGGCGCCCGCCATCTTGGGCCTAGCGGTTAGACCTCTCAGCTTCAGCCGTGGTTTCCCGATCAAGGCCTTGGGGTGAGGACCGGGATCACCCCCCCGGTCCATAGGGGGGGGAACGAGGCCGAGTCCGCCCAGCGTTGTGCTCCAGGTTGGGTGCTGTGTGGCAGGCTAGTGGGGCAGCGGCCGTCCGCCCCACTCACCACCGGAGTAGGCCTCAGGCAAGTCCGTGAGGATTTCCCCTCCAGGGGACTGTAGCTCGGAGAGCCAGCCTCTCCCTGGATCCAGCGGTCCCCCTGCTTCAGGCTTCGTAGCCGTCGGTCGGCTTTTCGGTATATAGGCATGTTTTTAAATCGATTAATTAAGTGGTGTAGCAGGAGCTCTGCTGGCCTGCGACCGACCAGCTCGGCGGCCCGGCCCCGCCCCCTTTCCGGATTTTTTTTTACTGATTTTTTCTGATTTTTTTTACCGGATTTTTTTTCCGGATTTTTTTTACTGGACTTTTTTTCCGGATTTTTCCGGATTTTTTTTTCGGATTTTTTTTCCGGATTTTTTTTCAGGATTATTTTTCAGTATTTTTCCGGATTTTTTTTACCGGACTTTTTTTCCGGATTTTTCCGGATTTTTTTTTCCAGATTTTTTCGGATTTTTTTTTCCGGATTTTTCCGGATTTTTTTTTCCGGATTTTTCCGGATTTTTATTTTCCGGATTTTTTTTCCGGATTTTTTTTTCCGGATTTTTCCGGATTTTTTTTTTCGGATTTTTTTTTCCAGATTTTTTTCCCGGATTTTTCCGGATTTTTTTTTTCAGGATTTTTCGGATTTTTTTTCCGGATTTTTTTTTCCAGATTTTTTTTCCAGATTTTTTTTCCTGATTTTTTTTTTCCGGATTTTTTTTCCGGATTTTTTTTTTACTGATTTTTTTTTCCGGACTTTTTTTTCCCGGATTTTTCCGGATTTTTTTTTTCCGGATTTTTTTTCCGGATTTTTTTTTCCGGATTTTTTTTTTCGGATTTTTTTTCCGGGATTTTTCCAAAAAAAAATTTCTGATTTTTTTTCCGGATTTTTTTTCCGGATTTATTTTTTCCGGATTTTTCGGATTTTTTAAAAAAAAAATTTCCGGATTTTTTTTTTCGGGATTTTTCCGGGTTTTTTTTTCCGGATTTTTCGGATTTTTTTTCCGGATTTTTCCTGATTTTTTTTTCCGGATTTTTCGGATTTTTTTTCCGGATTTTTTTTTCCAGATTTTTTTTCCGGATTTTTCCGGATTTTTTGTTTCCGGATTTTTCCGGATTTTTTTTCTGGATTTTTCAAAAAAAAAATTCAGGATTTTTCGGATTTTTTTTCCGGATTTTTTTTCCAGATTTTTTTTCCGGATTTTTCCGGTTTTTGTTTCCGGATTTTTTTTCCTGATTTTTTTTTTCCGGATTTGTCAAAAAAAAAATTTTCGGATTTTTTTTTTCCGGATTTATTTTTTCCGGATTTTTCGGATTTTTTTTCCGGATTTTTCAGAAAAAAAATTTCAGGATTTTTTTTTCCGGATTTTTTTTTTCCGGATTTTTTTTTCCGGATTTTTCCATATTTTTTTTCCGGATTTTTCAAAAAAAAAAATCCGGATTTTTCCGGATTTTTTTTCCGGATTTTTTTTCCTGATTTTTTTTTTCCGGATTTGTCAAAAAAAAAATTTCGGATTTTTTTTTTCCGGATTTTTTTTTCCGGATTTTTCCATATTTTTTTTCCGGATTTTTTAAAAAAAAATTTTCCGGATTTTTTTTTTCGGGATTTTTCCGGATTTTTTTTCCGGATTTTTCCGGATTTTTTTTTCCGGATTTTTTTTTCCGGATTTTTCCGGATTTTTTTTCAGGATTTTTCCTGATTTTTTTTCCGGATTTTTTTTTCCTGATTTTTATTTTCCCGATTTTTTTTCTGGATTTTTTTTACTGATTTTTTTTTCCGGATTTTTTTTTACTGATTTTTTCACCGGATTTTTTTTCCGGATTTTTTTTACTGGACTTTTTTTCCGGATTTTTCCGGATTTTTTTTTCGGATTTTTTTTCCGGATTTTTTTCCGGATTTTTTTTCCGGATTTTTTTTTCCAGATTTTTTTTCCGGATTTTTCCGGATTTTTTGTTTCCGGATTTTTCCGGATTTTTTTTCTGGATTTTTCCGGATTTTTTTTCCGGATTTTTTTTTCCTGATTTTTTTTCCGGATTTTTCCGGATTTTTTTTCCGGATTTTTTTTCCTGATTTTTTTTTTCCGAATTTGTCAAAAAAAAAATTTTCGGATTTTTTTTTTCCGGATTTATTTTTTCCAGATTTTTTGGATTTTTTTTCCGGATTTTTCAAAAAAAAAATTTCCGGATATTTTTTTCCGAATTTTTTTTTCCGGATTTTTCCATATTTTTTTTCCGGATTTTTCAAAAAAAAAATTCCGGATTTTTCCAGATTTTTTTTCCGGATTTTTCCGGATTTTTTTTCCGGATTTTTTTTTCCGGATTTTTGTTTCCGGATTTTTCCATATTTTTTTTCCGGATTTTTCAAAAAAAAAATTCCGGATTTTTCCGGATTTTTTTTTTCGGGATTTTTCCAAAAAAAAATTTCCGGATTTTTTTTTTCGGGATTTTTCCGGATTTTTTTTTCCGGATTTTTCGGATTTTTTTTCCGGATTTTTTTTCCAGATTTTTTTTCCGGATTTTTCCGGATTTTTTTTCCGGATTTTTTTTCCTGATTTTTTTTTTCCGGATTTGTCAAAAAAAAAATTTTCGGATTTTTTTTTCCGGATTTATTTTTTCCCGATTTTTTGGATTTTTTTTCCCGATTTTTCAAAAAAAAAATTTCCGGATATTTTTTTCCGGATTTTTTTTTTCGGATTTTTCCATATTTTTTTTCCGGATTTTTCAAAAAAAAAATTTCCGGATATTTTTTTTTGGATTTTTTTTTCCAGATTTTTTTTCCTGGATTTTTCCGGATTTTTTTTTTCGGGATTTTTCCAAAAAAAAATTTCCGGATTTTTTTTTTCGGGATTTTTCCGGATTTTTTTTTCCGGATTTTTCGGATTTTTTTTCCGGATTTTTTTTCCAGATTTTTTTTCCGGATTTTTCCGGATTTTTTTTCCTGATTTTTTTTCCTGATTTTTTTTTTCCGGATTTGTCAAAAAAAAAATTTCAGGATTTTTTTTTCCGGATTTTTTTTTTCCGGATTTTTCGGATTTTTTTTCCGGATTTTTCAAAAAAAAAATTTCAGGATTTTTTTTTCCGGATTTTTTTTTCGGGATTTTTCCGGATTTTTTTTCCGGATTTTTTTTTCCAGATTTTTTTTCCTGATTTTTTTTTTCAGGATTTTTTTTTCAGGATTTTTTTTTTCAGGATTTTTCCATATTTTTTTTCCGGATTTGTCAAAAAAAAAATTTTCGGATTTTTTTTTTCCGGATTTATTTTTTCCAGATTTTTTGGATTTTTTTTCCGGATTTTTCACAAAAAAAATTCCGGATTTTTCCAGATTTTTTTTTCCGGATTTTTCGGATTTTTTTTCCGGATTTTTTTTTCCAGATTTTTTTTCCGGATTTTTTTTTCCTGATTTTTTTTTTCCGGATTTTTTTTCCGGATTTTTTTTTTACTGATTTTTTTTTCCGGACTTTTTTTTCCCGGATTTTTTTTTTCCGGATTTTTTTTCCGGATTTTTTTTTCCGGATTTTTTTTTTCGGATTTTTTTTCCGGATTTTTCCGGATTTTTTTTTCCGGATTTTTTTTTCCGGATTTTTCCGGATTTTTTTTTCCGGATTTTTTTTTCCGGATTTTTCCGGATTTTTTTTCAGGATTTTTCCTGATTTTTTTTCCGGATTTTTTTTTCCTGATTTTTATTTTCCCGATTTTTTTTCCGGATTTTTTTTTACTGATTTTTTTTTCCGGATTTTTTTTTACTGATTTTTTCTGATTTTTTTTACCGGATTTTTTTTCCGGATTTTTTTTACTGGACTTTTTTTCCGGATTTTTCCGGATTTTTTTTTCGGATTTTTTTTCCGGATTTTTTTTCAGGATTATTTTTCAGTATTTTTCCGGATTTTTCCGGATTTTTTTTACCGGACTTTTTTTCCGGATTTTTCCGGATTTTTTTTTCCAGATTTTTTCGGATTTTTTTTTCCGGATTTTTTTTTCCGGATTTTTTTTTTCGGATTTTTTTTCCGGATTTTTCCGGATTTTTTTTTCCGGATTTTTTTTTCCGGATTTTTCCGGATTTTTTTTTCCGGATTTTTTTTTCCGGATTTTTCCGGATTTTTTTTCAGGATTTTTCCTGATTTTTTTTCCGGATTTTTTTTTCCTGATTTTTATTTTCCCGATTTTTTTTCCGGATTTTTTTTTACTGATTTTTTTTTCCGGATTTTTTTTTACTGATTTTTTCTGATTTTTTTTACCGGATTTTTTTTCCGGATTTTTTTTACTGGACTTTTTTTCCGGATTTTTCCGGATTTTTTTTTCGGATTTTTTTTCCGGATTTTTTTTCAGGATTATTTTTCAGTATTTTTCCGGATTTTTCCGGATTTTTTTTACCGGACTTTTTTTCCGGATTTTTCCGGATTTTTTTTTCCAGATTTTTTCGGATTTTTTTTTCCGGATTTTTTTTTCCGGATTTTTCCGGATTTTTATTTTCCGGATTTTTTTTCCGGATTTTTTTTCCGGATTTTTCCGGATTTTTTTTTCGGATTTTTTTTTCCAGATTTTTTTTCCGGATTTTTTTTTCCGGATTTTTCCATATTTTTTTTCAGGATTTTTAAAAAAAAAAATTCCGGAATTTTCCGGATTTTTTTTTTCGGGATTTTTCCAAAAAAAAATTTCCGGTTTTTTTTTTTCGAGATTTTTCCGGATTTTTTTTCCGGATTTTTTTTTCCTGATTTTTTTTTTCCGGATTTTTTTTCCGGATTTTTTTTTACTGATTTTTTCCGGATTTTTTTTTCCTGATTTTTTCGGATTTTTTTTACCGGATTTTTTTTCCGGATTTTTTTTACCGGACTTTTTTTCCGGATTTTTCCGGATTTTTTTTTTTGGATTTTTTTTTCCAGATTTTTTTTCCTGGATTTTTCCGGATTTTTTTTTTCCGGATTTTTCGGATTTTTTTTCCGGATTTTTTTTTCCTGATTTTTTTCCAGATTTTTCCGGATTTTTTTTCCAGATTTTTTTTCCTGATTTTTTTTTTCAGGATTTTTTTTTCCGGATTTTTTTTTTCCGGATTTTTCCAGATTTTTTTTCCGGATTTTTTTTTCCAGATTTTTTTTCAGGATTTCTCCGGATTTTTTGTTTCCGGATTTTTCCGGATTTTTTTTCCTGATTTTTTTTTTCCGGATTTGTCAAAAAAAAAATTTCGGATTTTTTTTTTCCGGATTTATTTTTTCCGGATTCTTCGGATTTTTTTTCCGGATTTTTGCAAAAAAAAATTTCCGGATTTTTTTTTCGGGATTTTTCCGGATTTTTTGTTTCCGGATTTTTCTGGTTTTTTTTTCCGGATTTTTTTTTCCGGATTTTTTTTCCGGATTTTTTTTTACTGATTTTTTTTTCCGGATTTTTTTTTCCCGGATTTTTCCGGATTTTTTTTTTCCGGATTTTTTTTCCGGATTTTTTTTTCCGGATTTTTTTTTCGGATTTTTTTTTTCTGATTTTTCCGGATTTTTTTTCCGGATTTTTTCGGATTTTTTTTTCCGGAAATTTTTTTTCCGATTTTTTTTCCGGATTTTTCCGGATTTTTTTTTCCGGATTTTTTCGGATTTTTTTTTCCGGATTTTTCCGGATTTTTTTTCCGGATTTTTCCTGATTTTTTTTTCCGGATTTTTTTTCCAGATTTTTTTTCCGGATTTTTCCTGATTTTTTTTCCTGATTTTTTTTCCTGATTTTTTTTTTCCGGATTTGTCAAAAAAAAAATTTTCGGATTTTTTTTTTCCGGATTTATTTTTTCCGGATTTTTCGGATTTTTTTTCCGGATTTTTAAAAAAAAAAAATTCCGGATTTTTCCGGATTTTTTTTTTCGGGATTTTTCCGGATTTTTTTTTCCGGATTTTTCGGATTTTTTTTCCGGATTTTTTTTTCCAGATTTTTTTTCTGGATTTTTCCGGATTTTTTGTTTCCGGATTTTTCCGGATTTTTTTTCCTGATTTTTCCGGATTTATTTTCCTGATTTTTTTTTCCTGATTTTTTTTTTCCGGATTTTTTTTCCGGATTTTTTTTTCCTGATTTTTTCGGATTTTTTTTTCCTGATTTTTTCGGATTTTTTTTACCAGACTTTTTTTCCGGATTTTTCCGGATTTTTTTTTTCCGGATTTTTCGGATTTTTTTTCCGGATTTTTTTTTCCAGATTTTTTTTTCCTGATTTTTTTTTTCAGGATTTTTTTTTCAGGATTTTTTTTTTCAGGATTTTTCCATATTTTTTTTCCGGATTTGTCAAAAAAAAAATTTTCGGATTTTTTTTTTCCGGATTTATTTTTTCCGGATTTTTCAGATTTTTTTTCCGGATTTTGTTTCCGGATTTTTCCATATTTTTTTTCCGGATTTTTCAAAAAAAAAAATCCGGATTTTTCCGGATTTTTTTTTCGGGATTTTTCCAAAAAAAAATTTCCGGATTTTTTTTTTCGGGATTTTTCCGGATTTTGTTTCCGGATTTTTCCATATTTTTTTCCGGATTTTTCGAAAAAAAAATTCCGGATTTTTCCGGATTTTTTTTCCGGGACTTTTCAAAAAAAAAATTTCCGGATTTTTTTTTTCGGGATTTTTCCGGATTTTTCCTGATTTTTTTTCCTGATTTTTTTTCCTGATTTTTTTTTTCCGGATTTGTCAAAAAAAAAATTTTCGGATTTTTTTTTTCCGGATTTATTTTTTCCGGATTTTTCGGATTTTTTTTCCGGATTTTTAAAAAAAAAAAATTCCGGATTTTTCCGGATTTTTTTTTTCGGGATTTTTCCGGATTTTTTTTTCCGGATTTTTCGGATTTTTTTTCCGGATTTTTTTTTCCAGATTTTTTTTCTGGATTTTTCCGGATTTTTTGTTTCCGGATTTTTCCGGATTTTTTTTCCTGATTTTTCCGGATTTATTTTCCTGATTTTTTTTTCCTGATTTTTTTTTTCCGGATTTTTTTTCCGGATTTTTTTTTCCTGATTTTTTCGGATTTTTTTTTCCTGATTTTTTCGGATTTTTTTTACCAGACTTTTTTTCCGGATTTTTCCGGATTTTTTTTTTCCGGATTTTTCGGATTTTTTTTCCGGATTTTTTTTTCCAGATTTTTTTTCCTGATTTTTTTTTTCAGGATTTTTTTTTCAGGATTTTTTTTTTCAGGATTTTTCCATATTTTTTTTCCGGATTTGTCAAAAAAAAAATTTTCGGATTTTTTTTTTCCGGATTTATTTTTTCCGGATTTTTCAGATTTTTTTTCCGGATTTTGTTTCCGGATTTTTCCATATTTTTTTTCCGGATTTTTCAAAAAAAAAAATCCGGATTTTTCCGGATTTTTTTTTCGGGATTTTTCCAAAAAAAAATTTCCGGATTTTTTTTTTCGGGATTTTTCCGGATTTTGTTTCCGGATTTTTCCATATTTTTTTCCGGATTTTTCGAAAAAAAAATTCCGGATTTTTCCGGATTTTTTTTCCGGGACTTTTCAAAAAAAAAATTTCCGGATTTTTTTTTTCGGGATTTTTCCGGATTTTTTTTTCCGGATTTTTTTTCCGGATTTTTCCGGATTTTTTTTCCAGATTTTTTTTCCTGATTTTTTTTTAGAGGATTTTTTTTTCCGGATTTTTTTTTCCGGATTTTTCCATATTTTTTATCCGGATTTGTCAAAAAAAAAATTTTCGGATTTTTTTTTTCCGGATTTATTTTTTCCGGATTTTTCGGATTTTTTTTCCGGATTTTTCAAAAAAAAAATTTCAGGATTTTTCGGATTTTTTTTCCGGATTTTTTTTCCAGATTTTTTTTCCGGATTTTTCCGGATTTTTTTTCCGGATTTTTTTTTTCCGGATTTTTGTTTCCGGATTTTTCCATATTTTTTTTCCGGATTTTTCGGATTTTTTTTACCAGACTTTTTTTCCGGATTTTTCCGGATTTTTTTTTTCGGATTTTTTTTTCCGGATTTTTTTTCCCGGATTTTTCCGGATTTTTTTTTTCCGGATTTTTTTTCCTGATTTTTTTTTTACGAATTTGTCAAAAAAAAAATTTTCGGATTTTTTTTTTCCGGATTTATTTTTTCCAGATTTTTTTTCCGGATTTTTCCGGATTTTTTTTCCGGATTTTTTTTCCTGATTTTTTTTTTACGAATTTGTAAAAAAAAAAATTTTCAGATTTTTTTTTTCCGGATTTATTTTTTCCAGATTTTTTGGATTTTTTTTCCGGATTTTTCACAAAAAAAAATTTCCGGATATTTTTTTCCGGATTTTTTTTTCCGGATTTTTCCATATTTTTTTTCCAGATTTTTCAAAAAAAAAATTCCGGATTTTTCCAGATTTTTTTTCCGGATTTTTCCGGATTTTTTTTCCGGATTTTTTTTTTCCGGATTTTTGTTTCCGGATTTTTCCATATTTTTTTTCCGGATTTTTCAAAAAAAAAATTCCGGATTTTTCCGGATTTTTTTTTTCGGGATTTTTCCAAAAAAAAATTTCCGGATTTTTTTTTTCGGGATTTTTCCGGATTTTTTTTTCTGGATTTTTCGGATTTTTTTTCCGGATTTTTTTTCCAGATTTTTTTTCCGGATTTTTCCGGATTTTTTTTCCTGATTTTTTTTCCTGATTTTTTTTTTCCGGATTTGTCAAAAAAAAAATTTCAGGATTTTTTTTTCCGGATTTTTTTTTTCAGGATTTTTCGGATTTTTTTTCCGGATTTTTCAAAAAAAAAATTTCAGGATTTTTCGGATTTTTTTTCCGGATTTTTTTTCCAGATTTTTTTTCCGGATTTTTCCGGATTTTTTTTCCGGATTTTTTTTTTCCGGATTTTTGTTTCCGGATTTTTCCAGATTTTTTTTCCGGATTTTTCGGATTTTTTTTACCAGACTTTTTTTCCGGATTTTTCCGGATTTTTTTTTTCGGATTTTTTTTTCCGGATTTTTTTTCCCGGATTTTTCCGGATTTTTTTTTTCCGGATTTTTCGGATTTTTTTTCCGGATTTTTTTTTCCAGATTTTTTTTTCCTGATTTTTTTTTTCAGGATTTTTTTTTCAGGATTTTTTTTTTCAGGATTTTTCCATATTTTTTTTCCGGATTTGTCAAAAAAAAAATTTTCGGATTTTTTTTTCCGGATTTTTTTTTTCCGGATTTTTCTGATTTTTTTTCCGGATTTTGTTTCCGGATTTTTCCATATTTTTTTTCCGGATTTTTAAAAAAAAAAATTCCGGATTTTTTTTTTCGGGATTTTTCCAAAAAAAAATTTCCGGATTTTTTTTTTCGGGATTTTTCCGGATTTTTTTTTCCGGATTTTTCGGATTTTTTTTCCGGATTTTTTTTCCAGATTTTTTTTCCGGATTTTTCCGGATTTTTTTTCCTGATTTTTTTTCCTGATTTTTTTTTTCCGGATTTGTCAAAAAAAAAATTTCAGGATTTTTTTTTCCGGATTTTTTTTTTCCAGATTTTTCGGATTTTTTTTCCGGATTTTTCAAAAAAAAAATTTCAGGATTTTTCGGATTTTTTTTCCGGATTTTTTTTCCTGATTTTTTTTTTCCGGATTTATTTTTTCCAGATTTTTTGGATTTTTTTTCCGGATTTTTCAAAAAAAAAATTTCCGGATATTTTATTCCGGATTTTTTTTTCCGGATTTTTCCATATTTTTTTTCCGGATTTTTCACAAAAAAAATTCCGGATTTTTCCAGATTTTTTTTTCCGGATTTTTCGGATTTTTTTTCCGGATTTTTTTTTCCAGATTTTTTTTCCGGATTTTTTTTTCCTGATTTTTTTTTTCCGTATTTTTTTTCCGGATTTTTTTTTTACTGATTTTTTTTTCCGGACTTTTTTTTCCCGGATTTTTCCGGATTTTTTTTTTCCGGATTTTTTTTCCGGATTTTTTTTTCCGGATTTTTTTTTTCGGATTTTTCCGGACTTTTTTTTCCCGGATTTTTCCGGACTTTTTTTTCCCGGATTTTTCCGGATTTTTTTTTCCGGATTTTTCCGGATTTTTTTTTCCGGATTTTTTTTTCCGGATTTTTCCGGATTTTTTTTCAGGATTTTTCCTGATTTTTTTTTCCGGATTTTTTTTTCCGGATTTTTTTTTCCTGATTTTTATTTTCCCGATTTTTTTTCCGGATTTTTTTTTCCTGATTTTTTTTTCCGGATTTTTTTTTACTGATTTTTTCTGATTTTTTTTACCGGATTTTTTTTCCGGATTTTTTTTACTGGATTTTTTTTCCGGATTTTTCCGGATTTTTTTTTCGGATTTTTTTTCCGGATTTTTTTTCAGGATTATTTTTCAGTATTTTTCCGGATTTTTTTTACCGGACTTTTTTTCCGGATTTTTCTGGATTTTTTTTTCCAGATTTTTTCGGATTTTTTTTTCCGGATTTTTCCGGATTTTTTTTTCCGGATTTTTTTTTTACTGATTTTTTTTTCCGGACTTTTTTTTCCCGGATTTTTCCGGATTTTTTTTTTCCGGATTTTTTTTCCGGATTTTTTTTTCCGGATTTTTTTTTTCGGATTTTTTTTCCGGGATTTTTCCAAAAAAAAATTTCAGGATTTTTCAGATTTTTTTTCCGGATTTTTTTTCCAGATTTTTTTTCCGGATTTTTCCGGATTTTTTTTCCGGATTTTTTTTTTCCGGATTTTTGTTTCCGGATTTTTCCATATTTTTTTTCCGGATTTTTAAAAAAAAAAATTCCGGATTTTTCCGTATTTTTTTTTTCGGGATTTTTCCAAAAAAAAATTTCCGGATTTTTTTTTTCGGGATTTTTCCGGATTTTTTGTTCCGGATTTTTCGGATTTTTTTTCCGGATTTTTTTTCCAGATTTTTTTTCCGGATTTTTCCGGATTTTTTTTCCGGATTTTTTTTCCGGATTTTTTTTCCGGATTTTTTTTTACTGATTTTTTTTTCCGGATTTTTTTTTACTGATTTTTTCTGATTTTTTTTACCGGATTTTTTTTCCGGATTTTTTTTACTGGACTTTTTTTCCGGATTTTTCCGGATTTTTTTTTCGGATTTTTTTTCCGGATTTTTTTTCAGGATTATTTTTCAGTATTTTTCCGGATTTTTCCGGATTTTTTTTACCGGACTTTTTTTCCGGATTTTTCCGGATTTTTTTTTCCAGATTTTTTCGGATTTTTTTTTCCGGATTTTTCCGGATTTTTTTTTCCGGATTTTTTTTTCCGGATTTTTCCGGATTTTTTTTCAGGATTTTTCCTGATTTTTTTTCCGGATTTTTTTTTCCTGATTTTTATTTTCCCGATTTTTGTTTCCGGATTTTTCCATATTTTTTTTCCGGATTTTTCAAAAAAAAAATTCCGGATTTTTCCGGATTTTTTTTTTCGGGATTTTTCCAAAAAAAAATTTCCGGATTTTTTTTTTCGGGATTTTTCCGGATTTTTTTTTCCGGATTTTTCGGATTTTTTTTCCGGATTTTTTTTCCAGATTTTTTTTCCGGATTTTTCCGGATTTTTTTTCCTGATTTTTTTTCCTGATTTTTTTTTTCCGGATTTGTCAAAAAAAAAATTTCAGGATTTTTTTTTCCGGATTTTTTTTTTCAGGATTTTTCGGATTTTTTTTCCGGATTTTTCAAAAAAAAAAATTCAGGATTTTTCGGATTTTTTTTCCGGATTTTTTTTCCAGATTTTTTTTCCTGATTTTTCCGGATTTTTTTTTCGGGATTTTTCCGGATTTTTTTTTTCCGGATTTTTTTTCCTGATTTTTTTTTCCAGATTTTTTTTCCTGATTTTTTTTTTCCGGATTTATTTTTTCCAGATTTTTTGGATTTTTTTTCCGGATTTTTCAATAAAAAAATTTCCGGATATTTTTTTCCGGATTTTTTTTTCCGGATTTTTCCATATTTTTTTTCCGGATTTTTCACAAAAAAAATTCCGGATTTTTCCAGATTTTTTTTTCCGGATTTTTCGGATTTTTTTTCCGGATTTTTTTTTCCAGATTTTTTTTCCGGATTTTTTTTTCCTGATTTTTTTTTTCCGGATTTTTTTTCCGGATTTTTTTTTTACTGATTTTTTTTTCCGGACTTTTTTTTCCCGGATTTTTCCGGATTTTTTTTTTCCGGATTTTTTTTCCGGATTTTTTTTTCCGGATTTTTTTTTTCGGATTTTTTTTCCGGATTTTTCCGGATTTTTTTTTCCGGATTTTTTTTTCCGGATTTTTCCGGATTTTTTTTTCCGGATTTTTTTTTCCGGATTTTTCCGGATTTTTTTTCAGGATTTTTCCTGATTTTTTTTTCCGGATTTTTTTTTCCTGATTTTTATTTTCCCGATTTTTTTTCCGGATTTTTTTTACTGATTTTTTTTTCCGGATTTTTTTTTACTGATTTTTTCTGATTTTTTTTACCGGATTTTTTTTCCGGATTTTTTTTACTGGACTTTTTTTCCGGATTTTTCCGGATTTTTTTTTCGGATTTTTTTTCAGGATTATTTTTCAGTATTTTTCCGGATTTTTTTTACCGGACTTTTTTTCCGGATTTTTCCGGATTTTTTTTTCCAGATTTTTTCGGATATTTTTTTCCGGATTTTTCCGGATTTTTTTTTCCGGATTTTTCCGGATTTTTATTTTCCGGATTTTTTTTCCGGATTTTTTTTTCCGGATTTTTCCGGATTTTTTTTTTCGGATTTTTTTTCCGGATTTTTTTTTTACTGATTTTTTTTTCCGGATTTTTTTTTCCCGGATTTTTCCGGATTTTTTTTTTCCGGATTTTTTTTCCGGATTTTTTTTTCCGGATTTTTTTTTTCTGGATTTTTTTTCCGGGATTTTTCCAAAAAAAATTTTCCGGATTTTTTTTTTCGGGATTTTTCCGGATTTTTTTTCCGGATTTTTCCGGTTTTTTTTTTCCGGATTTTTTTTTCCGGATTTTTCCGGATTTTTTTTCAGGATTTTTCCTGATTTTTTTTCCGGATTTTTTTTTCCTGATTTTTTTTCCGGATTTTTTTTTCCTGATTTTTATTTTCCCGATTTTTTTTCCGGATTTTTTTTTACTGATTTTTTTTTCCGGATTTTTTTTTACTGATTTTTTCGGATTTTTTTTACCGGATTTTTTTTCCGGATTTTTTTTTACTGGACTTTTTTTCCGGATTTTTCCGGATTTTTTTTTCGGATTTTTTTTCCGGATTTTTTTCCGGATTTTTTTTCAGGATTATTTTTCAGTATTTTTCCGGATTTTTTTTTTCGGGATTTTTCCAAAAAAAAATTTCCGGATTTTTTTTTTCTGGATTTTTCCGGATTTTTTTTTCCGGATTTTTCGGATTTTTTTTCCGGATTTTTTTTCCAGATTTTTTTTCCGGATTTTTCCGGATTTTTTTTCCGGATTTTTTTTCCTGATTTTTTTTTTACGAATTTGTCAAAAAAAAAATTTTCGGATTTTTTTTTTCCGGATTTATTTTTTCCAGATTTTTTTTCCGGATTTTTCCGGATTTTTTTTCCGGATTTTTTTTCCTGATTTTTTTTTTACGAATTTGTAAAAAAAAAAATTTTCAGATTTTTTTTTTCCGGATTTATTTTTTCCAGATTTTTTGGATTTTTTTTCCGGATTTTTCACAAAAAAAAATTTCCGGATATTTTTTTCCGGATTTTTTTTTCCGGATTTTTCCATATTTTTTTTCCGGATTTTTCAAAAAAAAAATTCCGGATTTTTCCAGATTTTTTTTCCGGATTTTTCCGGATTTTTTTTCCGGATTTTTTTTTTCCGGATTTTTGTTTCCGGATTTTTCCATATTTTTTTTCCGGATTTTTCAAAAAAAAAATTCCGGATTTTTCCGGATTTTTTTTTTCGGGATTTTTCCAAAAAAAAATTTCCGGATTTTTTTTTTCGGGATTTTTCTGGATTTTTTTTTCCGGATTTTTCGGATTTTTTTTCCGGATTTTTTTTCCAGATTTTTTTTCCGGATTTTTCCGGATTTTTTTTCCTGATTTTTTTTCCTGATTTTTTTTTTCCGGATTTGTCAAAAAAAAAATTTCAGGATTTTTTTTTCCGGATTTTTTTTTTCAGGATTTTTCGGATTTTTTTTCCGGATTTTTCAAAAAAAAAATTTCAGGATTTTTCGGATTTTTTTTCCGGATTTTTTTTCCAGATTTTTTTTCCTGATTTTTCCGGATTTTTTTTTCGGGATTTTTCCGGATTTTTTTTTTCCGGATTTTTTTTCCTGATTTTTTTTTCCAGATTTTTTTTCCTGATTTTTTTTTTCCGGATTTATTTTTTCCAGATTTTTTGGATTTTTTTTCCGGATTTTTCAAAAAAAAAATTTCCGGATATTTTTTTCCGGATTTTTTTTTCCGGATTTTTCCATATTTTTTTTCCGGATTTTTCACAAAAAAAATTCCGGATTTTTCCAGATTTTTTTTTCCGGATTTTTCGGATTTTTTTTCCGGATTTTTTTTTCCAGATTTTTTTTCCGGATTTTTTTTTCCTGATTTTTTTTCCGGATTTTTTTTACTGATTTTTTTTACTGATTTTTTTTTCCGGATTTTTTTTTACTGATTTTTTCTGATTTTTTTTACCGGATTTTTTTTCCGGATTTTTTTTACTGGACTTTTTTTCCGGATTTTTCCGGATTTTTTTTTCGGATTTTTTTTCCGGATTTTTTTTCAGGATTATTTTTCAGTATTTTTCCGGATTTTTTTTACCGGACTTTTTTTCCGGATTTTTCCGGATTTTTTTTTCCAGATTTTTTCGGATTTTTTTTTCCGGATTTTTCCGGATTTTTTTTTCCGGATTTTTCCGGATTTTTATTTTCCGGATTTTTTTTCCGGATTTTTTTTTCCGGATTTTTCCGGATTTTTTTTTTCGGATTTTTTTTTCCAGATTTTTTTCCCGGATTTTTCCGGATTTTTTTTTTCAGGATTTTTCGGATTTTTTTTCCGGATTTTTTTTTCCAGATTTTTTTTCCAGATTTTTTTTCCTGATTTTTTTTTTCCGGATTTTTTTTCCGGATTTTTTTTTTACTGATTTTTTTTTCCGGACTTTTTTTTCCCGGATTTTTCCGGATTTTTTTTTTCCGGATTTTTTTTCCGGATTTTTTTTTCCGGATTTTTTTTTTCGGATTTTTTTTCCGGGATTTTTCCAAAAAAAAAATTCTGATTTTTTTTCCGGATTTTTTTTCCGGATTTATTTTTTCCGGATTTTTCGGATTTTTTAAAAAAAAAATTTCCGGATTTTTTTTTTCGGGATTTTTCCGGGTTTTTTTTTCCGGATTTTTCGGATTTTTTTTCCGGATTTTTCCTGATTTTTTTTTCCGGATTTTTCGGATTTTTTTTCCGGATTTTTTTTTCCAGATTTTTTTTCCGGATTTTTCCGGATTTTTTGTTTCCGGATTTTTCCGGATTTTTTTTCTGGATTTTTCAAAAAAAAAATTCAGGATTTTTCGGATTTTTTTTCCGGATTTTTTTTCCAGATTTTTTTTCCGGATTTTTCCGGTTTTTGTTTCCGGATTTTTTTTCCTGATTTTTTTTTTCCGGATTTGTCAAAAAAAAAATTTTCGGATTTTTTTTTTCCGGATTTATTTTTTCCGGATTTTTCGGATTTTTTTTCCGGATTTTTCAGAAAAAAAATTTCAGGATTTTTTTTTCCGGATTTTTTTTTTCCGGATTTTTTTTTCCGGATTTTTCCATATTTTTTTTCCGGATTTTTTTTCCTGATTTTTTTTTTCCGGATTTGTCAAAAAAAAAATTTCGGATTTTTTTTTTCCGGATTTATTTTTTCCTGATTTTTCGGATTTTTTTTCCGGATTTTTAAAAAAAAAAAAATTCCGGATTTTTTTTTCCGGATTTTTTTTTTCCGGATTTTTTTTTCCGGATTTTTCCATATTTTTTTTCCGGATTTTTTAAAAAAAAATTTTCCGGATTTTTTTTTTCGGGATTTTTCCGGATTTTTTTTCCGGATTTTTCCGGATTTTTTTTTCCGGATTTTTTTTTCCGGATTTTTCCGGATTTTTTTTCAGGATTTTTCCTGATTTTTTTTCCGGATTTTTTTTTCCTGATTTTTATTTTCCCGATTTTTTTTCCGGATTTTTTTTTACTGATTTTTTTTTCCGGATTTTTTTTTACTGATTTTTTCGGATTTTTTTTACCGGATTTTTTTTCCGGATTTTTTTTACTGGACTTTTTTTCCGGATTTTTCCGGATTTTTTTTTCGGATTTTTTTTCCGGATTTTTTTCCGGATTTTTTTTCCGGATTTTTTTTTTCCAGATTTTTTTTCCGGATTTTTCCGGATTTTTTGTTTCCGGATTTTTCCGGATTTTTTTTCTGGATTTTTCCGGATTTTTTTTCCGGATTTTTTTTTCCTGATTTTTTTTTTCCGGATTTTTCGGATTTTTTTTCCGGATTTTTTTTCCAGATTTTATTTCCGGATTTTTCCGGATTTTTTTTCCGGATTTTTTTTCCTGATTTTTTTTTTCCGAATTTGTCAAAAAAAAAATTTTCGGATTTTTTTTTCCGGATTTATTTTTTCCAGATTTTTTGGATTTTTTTTCCGGATTTTTCAAAAAAAAAATTTCCGGATATTTTTTTCCGAATTTTTTTTTCCGGATTTTTCCATATTTTTTTTCCGGATTTTTCAAAAAAAAAATTCCGGATTTTTCCAGATTTTTTTTCCGGATTTTTCCGGATTTTTTTTCCGGATTTTTTTTTCCGGATTTTTGTTTCCGGATTTTTCCATATTTTTTTTCCGGATTTTTCAAAAAAAATTCCGGATTTTTCCGGATTTTTTTTTTCGGGATTTTTCCAAAAAAAAATTTCCGGATTTTTTTTTTCGGGATTTTTCCGGATTTTTTTTTCCGGATTTTTCGGATTTTTTTTCCGGATTTTTTTTCCAGATTTTTTTTCCGGATTTTTCCGGATTTTTTTTCCGGATTTTTTTTCCTGATTTTTTTTTTCCGGATTTGTAAAAAAAAAAATTTTCTGATTTTTTTTTTCCGGATTTATTTTTTCCCGATTTTTTGGATTTTTTTTCCCGATTTTTCAAAAAAAAAATTTCCGGATATTTTTTTCCGGATTTTTTTTTTCGGATTTTTCCATATTTTTTTTCCGGATTTTTCAAAAAAAAAATTTCCGGATATTTTTTTTTGGATTTTTTTTTCCAGATTTTTTTTCCTGGATTTTTCCGGATTTTTTTTTTCGGGATTTTTCCAAAAAAAAATTTCCGGATTTTTTTTTTCGGGATTTTTCCGGATTTTTTTTTCCGGATTTTTCGGATTTTTTTTCCGGATTTTTTTTCCAGATTTTTTTTCCGGATTTTTCCGGATTTTTTTTCCTGATTTTTTTTCCTGATTTTTTTTTTCCGGATTTGTCAAAAAAAAAATTTCAGGATTTTTTTTTCCGGATTTTTTTTTTCCGGATTTTTCGGATTTTTTTTCCGGATTTTTCAAAAAAAAAATTTCAGGATTTTTTTTTCCGGATTTTTTTTTCGGGATTTTTCCGGATTTTTTTTTTCCGGATTTTTTTTCCGGATTTTTTTTTCCAGATTTTTTTTCCTGATTTTTTTTTTCAGGATTTTTTTTTCAGGATTTTTTTTTTCAGGATTTTTCCATATTTTTTTTCCGGATTTGTCAAAAAAAAAATTTTCGGATTTTTTTTTTCCGGATTTATTTTTTCCAGATTTTTTGGATTTTTTTTAGGATTTTTCAAAAAAAAAATTTCCGGATATTTTTTTCCGGATTTTTTTTTCCGGATTTTTCCATATTTTTTTTCCGGATTTTTCACAAAAAAAATTCCGGATTTTTCCAGATTTTTTTTTCCGGATTTTTCGGATTTTTTTTCCGGATTTTTTTTTCCAGATTTTTTTTCCGGATTTTTTTTTCCTGATTTTTTTTTTCCGGATTTTTTTTCCGGATTTTTTTTTTACTGATTTTTTTTTCCGGACTTTTTTTCCCGGATTTTTTTTTTCCGGATTTTTTTTCCGGATTTTTTTTTCTGGATTTTTTTTTCCAGATTTTTTTTTTTTTTTTTTTAATTCTTTATTTTTTGTTGTGCAAGATATAACAATAGGCTTACTTAGCCATGGTAGCAGTCGTAAGCGGCAATATACAATAATCACAAACATGGCATATGTATAGACGGCACAATTTTTTGGGTTTTGTTGAGAAAAAAAAAAAACGTAGACAGTAGATTTACATAGCAATTTACAGGTGAGTTTTCCCGTCTGACATGTACAATATTAAGGGATTATTATAACAAGAGTTAACCGTTGCTAGGGTTACGTTAAATTTATCCTTGCAAGCTAGGTACACGCTATAGCTACCGCTAGCATAGTGAATTGTCTAAGTAAGTAGTGACAGTCGCTTAAAGTTAATATACATTGTTATGTCAGATATCATCGCTTACTCATCTATATCTTTCCGCTTTATTTAAACGTTGCTGTGTAATACTAAGGCTTATGCATTGTTGCTTTTACGGCACCAAACCTCTCACCTAGGCGTTCACACAGATGATGTAATACTACCTAAGAATGTTATCGCGTTACAAAAGTCAAATTTAGCTTTAAATATAGCTTTGTCACAAGACGGCCGCAGCAGAAGCCACGGCAAGACCTGTTCATTTAACTATAGTGCTGGTGTAGTATCCCTTCACACTTTCTTTGCAGACATAGTAGGTAGTGGTAGTGGATAGTGATGCAGTGAACAGAATATGCTTAACTGTCTATGCAACTCTTTGGGCGTAGTCCGCTGGGTAAACTGGGCAGACGTTTATCGTGAGGTCCAGGAGCATGCTTGGTATGGATAAGTGAGTCCATTGATGCTGTTAGACGGTTATCGTGGGGTCAAGCTAGAGCTGGCTTAGGTCCAGGCTGGCAGGGTAGGTTATTGCTGGATGGGTACAGGGTGGGTGGCTTGATGTTCCGGTCCCCGTGGGGCAGGTTATGCCAAGGTCTGCTCACACCTGTGGGATTGCTTGTCATATTGTCCTCCATAGGATCTCTTCACCCTATTGCCCCCCTGCGTGACGCCCCTGGCTTGTACCTTCATTTGCTCAGTGCAGTCTGCCAGCATAGCCCTGGGGCAGTCTGTCATGGTTGTTGCGCCGGCTGTTCGTGCACATGGCTGTCGTGCGGCGGCCATCTTGAGAAGCGCCATGCGGTGGTCACCTCGCGCCCGGGTGGATACTTGAGCCTGGTTTGGCGAGCTGTGCAGCACCCTTACAGACCGGGATGACCCCCCCGGTCCAGGGGGGGGGGGGGCGCCGGACACCGGCCGGAGACCCGGGAGAGCGGCCGTCTCGTCCCGGCTCAAGCTCCTCACGCCTCGGGCCAGCTTCGGGTAACGGATCGCTTCGTGAAGGGTATCCCCTCGTACCTCAGGATCTGGGGATCCGGGTGAGTGTCGTTGCGGGCTATTGTGACGATTTTTCCCTCCAGTTTGTGCCGTTTTCCCGGTCCCA
Source organism: Pelobates fuscus (assembly GCF_036172605.1). Lineage (NCBI taxonomy): Eukaryota > Metazoa > Chordata > Amphibia > Anura > Pelobatidae > Pelobates > Pelobates fuscus. Next base: position 702,884 of record NW_026961923.1, on the reverse strand, counting down.
AGGCGGGAGCTCAGACAAAGCGTGTCTGATCCCGTCGGCGGTCCGGCCCCGCCCCCTTTTCCAGATTTTTTTTCCTGGATTTTTCCGGATTTTTTTTTTCCGGATTTTTCGGATTTTTTTTCCGGATTTTTTTTTCCTGATTTTTTTCCAGATTTTTCCGGATTTTTTTTCCAGATTTTTTTTTCCTGATTTTTTTTTTCAGGATTTTTTTTTTCCGGATTTTTTTTTTCCGGATTTTTCCAGATTTTTTTTTCCGGATTTTTTTTTCCAGATTTTTTTTCAGGATTTCTCCGGATTTTTTGTTTCCGGATTTTTCCGGATTTTTTTTCCTGATTTTTTTTTTCCGGATTTGTCAAAAAAAAAATTTTCGGATTTTTTTTTTCCGGATTTATTTTTTCCGGATTCTTCGGATTTTTTTTCCGGATTTTTGCAAAAAAAAATTTCCGGATTTTTTTTTCGGGATTTTTCCGGATTTTTTGTTTCCGGATTTTTCTGGTTTTTTTTTCCCGGATTTTTCCGGATTTTTTTTCCGGATTTTTTTTTCCGGATTTTTTTTCCGGATTTTTTTTTACTGATTTTTTTTTCCGGATTTTTTTTTCCCGGATTTTTTTTTTCCGGATTTTTTTTCCGGATTTTTTTTTCCGGATTTTTTTTTCGGATTTTTTTTTTCTGATTTTTCCGGATTTTTTTTCCGGATTTTTTCGGATTTTTTTTTCCGGAAATTTTTTTTCCGATTTATTTTCCGGAATTTTTTTCCGGATTTTTCCATATTTTTTTTCCAGATTTTTCAAAAAAAAAATTCCGGATTTTTCCGGATTTTTTTTTTGGGATTTTTCCGGATTTTTTTTTCCGGATTTTTCGGATTTTTTTTCCGGATTTTTTTTTCCTGATTTTTTTTTTCCGGATTTTTTTTCCGGATTTTTTTTTTACTGATTTTTTTTTCCGGACTTTTTTTTCCCGGATTTTTTTTTTCCGGATTTTTTTTCCGGATTTTTTTTTCTGGATTTTTTTTTCCAGATTTTTTTTCCTGGATTTTTCCGGATTTTTTTTTTCCGGATTTTTCGGGTTTTTTTTCCGGATTTTTTTTTCCTGATTTTTTTCCAGATTTTTCCGGATTTTTTTTCCAGATTTTTTTTCCTGATTTTTTTTTTCAGGATTTTTTTTTCCGGATTTTTTTTTTCCGGATTTTTCCAGATTTTTTTTCCGGATTTTTTTTTCCAGATTTTTTTTCAGGATTTCTCCGGATTTTTTGTTTCCGGATTTTTCCGGATTTTTTTTCCTGATTTTTTTTTTCCGGATTTGTCAAAAAAAAATTTTTCGGATTTTTTTTTCGGGATTTTTCCGGATTTTTTGTTTCCGGATTTTTCTGGTTTTTTTTTCCCGGATTTTTCCGGATTTTTTTTCCGGATTTTTTTTTCCGGATTTTTTTTCCGGATTTTTTTTTTACTGATTTTTTTTTCCGGATTTTTTTTTCCCGGATTTTTCCGGATTTTTTTTTTCCGGATTTTTTTTCCGGATTTTTTTTTCCGGATTTTTTTTTCGGATTTTTTTTTTCTGATTTTTCCGGATTTTTTTTCCGGATTTTTTCGGATTTTTTTTTCCGGAAATTTTTTTTCCGATTTTTTTTCCGGATTTTTCCGGATTTTTTTTTCCGGATTTTTCGGATTTTTTTTTCCGGATTTTTCCGGATTTTTTTTCCGGATTTTTCCTGATTTTTTTTTCCGGATTTTTTTTCCTGATTTTTTTTCCGGATTTTTCCTGATTTTTTTTCCTGATTTTTTTTCCTGATTTTTTTTTTCCGGATTTGTCAAAAAAAAAATTTTCGGATTTTTTTTTTCCGGATTTATTTTTTCCGGATTTTTCGGATTTTTTTTCCGGATTTTTAAAAAAAAAAAATTCCGGATTTTTCCGGATTTTTTTTTTCGGGATTTTTCCGGATTTTTTTTTCCGGATTTTTCGGATTTTTTTTCCGGATTTTTTTTTCCAGATTTTTTTTCTGGATTTTTCCGGATTTTTTGTTTCCGGATTTTTCCGGATTTTTTTTCCTGATTTTTCCGGATTTATTTTCCTGATTTTTTTTTCCTGATTTTTTTTTTCCCGATTTTTTTTCCGGATTTTTTTTTCCTGATTTTTTCGGATTTTTTTTTCCTGATTTTTTCGGATTTTTTTTACCAGACTTTTTTTCCGGATTTTTCCGGATTTTTTTTTTCCGGATTTTTCGGATTTTTTTTCCGGATTTTTTTTTCCAGATTTTTTTTCCTGATTTTTTTTTTCAGGATTTTTTTTTCAGGATTTTTTTTTTCAGGATTTTTCCATATTTTTTTTCCGGATTTGTCAAAAAAAAAATTTTCGGATTTTTTTTTTCCGGATTTATTTTTTCCGGATTTTTCAGATTTTTTTTCCGGATTTTGTTTCCGGATTTTTCCATATTTTTTTTCCGGATTTTTCAAAAAAAAAATTCCGGATTTTTCCGGATTTTTTTTTCGGGATTTTTCCAAAAAAAAATTTCCGGATTTTTTTTTTCGGGATTTTTCCGGATTTTGTTTCCGGATTTTTCCATATTTTTTTTCCGGATTTTTCGAAAAAAAAATTCCGGATTTTTCCGGATTTTTTTTCCGGGACTTTTCAAAAAAAAAATTTCCGGATTTTTTTTTTCGGGATTTTTCCGGATTTTTTTTTCCGGATTTTTTTTCCGGATTTTTCCGGATTTTTTTTCCAGATTTTTTTTCCTGATTTTTTTTTTCAGGATTTTTTTTTCCGGATTTTTTTTTCCGGATTTTTCCATATTTTTTATCCGGATTTGTCAAAAAAAAAATTTTTGGATTTTTTTTTTCCGGATTTATTTTTTCCGGATTTTTCGGATTTTTTTTCCGGATTTTTCAAAAAAAAAATTTCAGGATTTTTCGGATTTTTTTTCCGGATTTTTTTTCCAGATTTTTTTTCCGGATTTTTCCGGATTTTTTTTCCAGATTTTTTTTTTCCGGATTTTTGTTTCCGGATTTTTCCATATTTTTTTTCCGGATTTTTCGGATTTTTTTTACCAGACTTTTTTTCCGGATTTTTCCGGATTTTTTTTTTCGGATTTTTTTTTCCGGATTTTTTTTCCCGGATTTTTCCGGATTTTTTTTTTCCGGATTTTTTTTCCGGATTTTTTTTTCCAGATTTTTTTTTCCTGATTTTTTTTTTCAGGATTTTTTTTTCAGGATTTTTTTTTTCAGGATTTTTCCATATTTTTTTTCCGGATTTGTCAAAAAAAAAATTTTCGGATTTTTTTTTCCGGATTTTTTTTTTCCGGATTTTTCTGATTTTTTTTCCGGATTTTGTTTCCGGATTTTTCCATATTTTTTTTCCGGATTTTTAAAAAAAAAAATTCCGGATTTTTCCGGATTTTTTTTTTCGGGATTTTTCCAAAAAAAAATTTCCGGATTTTTTTTTTCGGGATTTTTCCGGATTTTTTTTCCGGATTTTTCGGATTTTTTTTCCGGATTTTTTTTCCAGATTTTTTTTCCGGATTTTTCCGGATTTTTTTTCCTGATTTTTTTTCCTGATTTTTTTTTTCCGGATTTGTCAAAAAAAAAATTTCAGGATTTTTTTTTCCGGATTTTTTTTTTCCAGATTTTTCGGATTTTTTTTCCGGATTTTTCAAAAAAAAAATTTCAGGATTTTTCGGATTTTTTTTCCGGATTTTTTTTCCAGATTTTTTTTCCTGATTTTTCCGGATTTTTTTTTCGGGATTTTTCCGGATTTTTTTTTTCCGGATTTTATTTCCGGATTTTTTTTTCCAGATTTTTTTTCCTGATTTTTTTTTTCCGGATTTATTTTTTCCAGATTTTTTGGATTTTTTTTCCGGATTTTTCAAAAAAAAAATTTCCGGATATTTTATTCCGGATTTTTTTTTCCGGATTTTTCCATATTTTTTTTCCGGATTTTTCACAAAAAAAATTCCGGATTTTTCCAGATTTTTTTTTCCGGATTTTTCGGATTTTTTTTCCGGATTTTTTTTTCCAGATTTTTTTTCCGGATTTTTTTTTCCTGATTTTTTTTTTCCGGATTTTTTTTCCGGATTTTTTTTTTACTGATTTTTTTTTCCGGACTTTTTTTTCCCGGATTTTTCCGGATTTTTTTTTTCCGGATTTTTTTTCCGGATTTTTTTTTCCGGATTTTTTTTTTCGGATTTTTTTTCCGGATTTTTCCGGATTTTTTTTTCCGGATTTTTCCGGATTTTTTTTTCCGGATTTTTTTTTCCGGATTTTTCCGGATTTTTTTTCAGGATTTTTCCTGATTTTTTTTTCCGGATTTTTTTTTCCTGATTTTTATTTTCCCGATTTTTTTTCCGGATTTTTTTTTCCTGATTTTTTTTTCCGGATTTTTTTTTACTGATTTTTTCTGATTTTTTTTACCGGATTTTTTTTCCGGATTTTTTTTACTGGATTTTTTTTCCGGATTTTTCCGGATTTTTTTTTCGGATTTTTTTTCCGGATTTTTTTTCAGGATTATTTTTCAGTATTTTTCCGGATTTTTTTTACCGGACTTTTTTTCCGGATTTTTCCGGATTTTTTTTTCCAGATTTTTTCGGATTTTTTTTTCCGGATTTTTCCGGATTTTTTTTTCCGGATTTTTATTTTCCGGATTTTTTTTCCGGATTTTTTTTTCCGGATTTTTCCGGATTTTTTTTTTCGGATTTTTTTTTCCAGATTTTTTTCCCGGATTTTTCCGGATTTTTTTTTTCAGGATTTTTCGGATTTTTTTTCCGGATTCTTTTTTCCAGATTTTTTTTCCAGATTTTTCCGGATTTTTTTTCCAGATTTTTTTTCCTGATTTTTTTTTTCCGGATTTTTTTTCCGGATTTTTTTTTTACTGATTTTTTTTTCCGGACTTTTTTTTCCCGGATTTTTCCGGATTTTTTTTTTCCGGATTTTTTTTCCGGATTTTTTTTTCCGGATTTTTTTTTTCGGATTTTTTTTCCGGGATTTTTCCAAAAAAAAATTTCAGGATTTTTCGGATTTTTTTTCCGGATTTTTTTTCCAGATTTTTTTTCCGGATTTTTCCGGATTTTTTTTCCGGATTTTTTTTTTCCGGATTTTTGTTTCCGGATTTTTCCATATTTTTTTTCCGGATTTTTCAAAAAAAAAATTCCGGATTTTTCCGTATTTTTTTTTTCGGGATTTTTCCAAAAAAAAATTTCCGGATTTTTTTTTTCGGGATTTTTCCGGATTTTTTGTTCCGGATTTTTCGGATTTTTTTTCCGTATTTTTTTTCCAGATTTTTTTTCCGGATTTTTCCGGATTTTTTTTCCGGATTTTTTTTCCTGATTTTTTTTCCGGATTTTTTTTTACTGATTTTTTTTTCCGGATTTTTTTTTACTGATTTTTTCTGATTTTTTTTTCCGGATTTTTTTTCCGGATTTTTTTTTTACTGATTTTTTTTTCCGGACTTTTTTTTCCCGGATTTTTCCGGATTTTTTTTTTCCGGATTTTTTTTCCGGATTTTTTTTTCCGGATTTTTTTTTTCGGATTTTTTTTCCGGGATTTTTCCAAAAAAAAATTTCAGGATTTTTCGGATTTTTTTTCCGGATTTTTTTTCCAGATTTTTTTTCCGGATTTTTCCGGATTTTTTTTCCGGATTTTTTTTTTCCGGATTTTTGTTTCCGGATTTTTCCATATTTTTTTTCCGGATTTTTCAAAAAAAAAATTCCGGATTTTTCCGTATTTTTTTTTTCGGGATTTTTCCAAAAAAAAATTTCCGGATTTTTTTTTTCGGGATTTTTCCGGATTTTTTGTTCCGGATTTTTCGGATTTTTTTTCCGTATTTTTTTTCCAGATTTTTTTTCCGGATTTTTCCGGATTTTTTTTCCGGATTTTTTTTCCTGATTTTTTTTCCGGATTTTTTTTTACTGATTTTTTTTTCCGGATTTTTTTTTACTGATTTTTTCTGATTTTTTTTACCGGATTTTTTTTCCGGATTTTTTTTACTGGACTTTTTTTCCGGATTTTTCCGGATTTTTTTTTCGGATTTTTTTTCCGGATTTTTTTTCAGGATTATTTTTCAGTATTTTTCCGGATTTTTCCGGATTTTTTTTACCGGACTTTTTTTCCGGATTTTTCCGGATTTTTTTTTCCAGATTTTTTCGGATTTTTTTTTCCGGATTTTTCCGGATTTTTTTTTCCGGATTTTTCCGGATTTTTATTTTCCGGATTTTTTTTCCGGATTTTTTTTCCGGATTTTTCCGGATTTTTTTTTCGGATTTTTTTTTCCAGATTTTTTTTCCGGATTTTTTTTTCCGGATTTTTCCATATTTTTTTTCAGGATTTTTAAAAAAAAAAATTCCGGAATTTTCCGGATTTTTTTTTTCGGGATTTTTCCAAAAAAAAATTTCCGGTTTTTTTTTTTCGAGATTTTTCCGGATTTTTTTTCCGGATTTTTTTTTCCTGATTTTTTTTTTCCTGATTTTTTTTTTCCGGATTTTTTTTTACTGATTTTTTCCGGATTTTTTTTTCCTGATTTTTTCGGATTTTTTTTACCGGATTTTTTTTCCGGATTTTTTTTACCGGACTTTTTTTCCGGATTTTTCCGGATTTTTTTTTTTGGATTTTTTTTTCCAGATTTTTTTTCCTGGATTTTTCCGGATTTTTTTTTTCCGGATTTTTCGGATTTTTTTTCCGGATTTTTTTTTCCTGATTTTTTTCCAGATTTTTCCGGATTTTTTTTCCAGATTTTTTTTCCTGATTTTTTTTTTCAGGATTTTTTTTTCCGGATTTTTTTTTTCCGGATTTTTCCAGATTTTTTTTCCGGATTTTTTTTTCCAGATTTTTTTTCAGGATTTCTCCGGATTTTTTGTTTCCGGATTTTTCCGGATTTTTTTTCCTGATTTTTTTTTTCCGGATTTGTCAAAAAAAAAAATTTCGGATTTTTTTTTTCCGGATTTATTTTTTCCGGATTCTTCGGATTTTTTTTCCGGATTTTTGCAAAAAAAAATTTCCGGATTTTTTTTTCGGGATTTTTCCGGATTTTTTGTTTCCGGATTTTTCTGGTTTTTTTTTCCCGGATTTTTCCGGATTTTTTTTCCGGATTTTTCTTTCCGGATTTTTTTTCCGGATTTTTTTTTTACTGATTTTTTTTTCCGGATTTTTTTTTCCCGGATTTTTCCGGATTTTTTTTTTCCGGATTTTTTTTCCGGATTTTTTTTTCCGGATTTTTTTTTCGGATTTTTTTTTTCTGATTTTTCCGGATTTTTTTTCCGAATTTTTTCGGATTTTTTTTTCCGGAAATTTTTTTTCCGATTTTTTTTCCGGATTTTTCCGGATTTTTTTTTCCGGATTTTTCCGGATTTTTTTTCCGGATTTTTCCTGATTTTTTTTTCCGGATTTTTTTTCCAGATTTTTTTTCCGGATTTTTCCTGATTTTTTTTCCGGATTTTTTTTCCTGATTTTTTTTTTCCGGATTTGTCAAAAAAAAAATTTTCGGATTTTTTTTTTCCGGATTTATTTTTTCCGGATTTTTCGGATTTTTTTTCCGGATTTTTAAAAAAAAAAAATTCCGGATTTTTCCGGATTTTTTTTTTCGGGATTTTTCCGGATTTTTTTTTCCGGATTTTTCGGATTTTTTTTCCGGATTTTTTTTTCCAGATTTTTTTTCTGGATTTTTCCGGATTTTTTGTTTCCGGATTTTTCCGGATTTTTTTTCCTGATTTTTCCGGATTTATTTTCCTGATTTTTTTTTCCTGATTTTTTTTTTCCGGATTTTTTTTCCGGATTTTTTTTTCCTGATTTTTTCGGATTTTTTTTTCCTGATTTTTTCGGATTTTTTTTACCAGACTTTTTTTCCGGATTTTTCCGGATTTTTTTTTCCAGATTTTTTCGGATTTTTTTTTCCGGATTTTTCCGGATTTTTTTTTCCGGATTTTTATTTTCCGGATTTTTTTTCCGGATTTTTTTTTCCGGATTTTTCCGGATTTTTTTTTTCGGATTTTTTTTTCCAGATTTTTTTCCCGGATTTTTCCGGATTTTTTTTTTCAGGATTTTTCGGATTTTTTTTCCGGATTCTTTTTTCCAGATTTTTTTTCCAGATTTTTCCGGATTTTTTTTCCAGATTTTTTTTCCTGATTTTTTTTTTCCTGATTTTTTTTTTCCGGATTTTTTTTTACTGATTTTTTCTGATTTTTTTTTCCGGATTTTTTTTCCGGATTTTTGTTTCCGGATTTTTCCATATTTTTTTTCCGGATTTTTCAAAAAAAAAATTCCGGATTTTTCCGTATTTTTTTTTTCGGGATTTTTCCAAAAAAAAATTTCCGGATTTTTTTTTTCGGGATTTTTCCGGATTTTTTGTTCCGGATTTTTCGGATTTTTTTTCCGTATTTTTTTTCCAGATTTTTTTTCCGGATTTTTCCGGATTTTTTTTCCGGATTTTTTTTCCTGATTTTTTTTCCGGATTTTTTTTTACTGATTTTTTTTTCCGGATTTTTTTTTACTGATTTTTTCTGATTTTTTTTTCCGGATTTTTTTTCCGGATTTTTTTTTTACTGATTTTTTTTTCCGGACTTTTTTTTCCCGGATTTTTCCGGATTTTTTTTTTCCGGATTTTTTTTCCGGATTTTTTTTTCCGGATTTTTTTTTTCGGATTTTTTTTCCGGGATTTTTCCAAAAAAAAATTTCAGGATTTTTCGGATTTTTTTTCCGGATTTTTTTTCCAGATTTTTTTTCCGGATTTTTCCGGATTTTTTTTCCGGATTTTTTTTTTCCGGATTTTTGTTTCCGGATTTTTCCATATTTTTTTTCCGGATTTTTCAAAAAAAAAATTCCGGATTTTTCCGTATTTTTTTTTTCGGGATTTTTCCAAAAAAAAATTTCCGGATTTTTTTTTTCGGGATTTTTCCGGATTTTTTGTTCCGGATTTTTCGGATTTTTTTTCCGTATTTTTTTTCCAGATTTTTTTTCCGGATTTTTCCGGATTTTTTTTCCGGATTTTTTTTCCTGATTTTTTTTCCGGATTTTTTTTTACTGATTTTTTTTTCCGGATTTTTTTTTACTGATTTTTTCTGATTTTTTTTACCGGATTTTTTTTCCGGATTTTTTTTACTGGACTTTTTTTCCGGATTTTTCCGGATTTTTTTTTCGGATTTTTTTTCCGGATTTTTTTTCAGGATTATTTTTCAGTATTTTTCCGGATTTTTCCGGATTTTTTTTACCGGACTTTTTTTCCGGATTTTTCCGGATTTTTTTTTCCAGATTTTTTCGGATTTTTTTTTCCGGATTTTTCCGGATTTTTTTTTCCGGATTTTTTTTTCCGGATTTTTCCGGATTTTTTTTCAGGATTTTTCCTGATTTTTTTTCCGGATTTTTTTTTCCTGATTTTTATTTTCCCGATTTTTTTTCCGGATTTTTTTTTACTGATTTTTTTTTCCGGATTTTTTTTTACTGATTTTTTCTGATTTTTTTTACCGGATTTTTTTTCCGGATTTTTTTTACTGGACTTTTTTTCCGGATTTTTCCGGATTTTTTTTTCGGATTTTTTTTCCGGATTTTTTTTCAGGATTATTTTTCAGTATTTTTCCGGATTTTTCCGGATTTTTTTTACCGGACTTTTTTTCCGGATTTTTCCGGATTTTTTTTTCCAGATTTTTTCGGATTTTTTTTTCCGGATTTTTCCGGATTTTTTTTTCCGGATTTTTCCGGATTTTTATTTTCCGGATTTTTTTTCCGGATTTTTTTTCCGGATTTTTCCGGATTTTTTTTTCGGATTTTTTTTTCCAGATTTTTTTTCCGGATTTTTTTTTCCGGATTTTTCCATATTTTTTTTCAGGATTTTTAAAAAAAAAAATTCCGGAATTTTCCGGATTTTTTTTTTCGGGATTTTTCCAAAAAAAAATTTCCGGTTTTTTTTTTTCGAGATTTTTCCGGATTTTTTTTCCGGATTTTTTTTTCCTGATTTTTTTTTTCCTGATTTTTTTTTTCCGGATTTTTTTTTACTGATTTTTTCCGGATTTTTTTTTCCTGATTTTTTCGGATTTTTTTTACCGGATTTTTTTTCCGGATTTTTTTTACCGGACTTTTTTTCCGGATTTTTCCGGATTTTTTTTTTTGGATTTTTTTTTCCAGATTTTTTTTCCTGGATTTTTCCGGATTTTTTTTTTCCGGATTTTTCGGATTTTTTTTCCGGATTTTTTTTTCCTGATTTTTTTCCAGATTTTTCCGGATTTTTTTTCCAGATTTTTTTTCCTGATTTTTTTTTTCAGGATTTTTTTTTCCGGATTTTTTTTTTCCGGATTTTTCCAGATTTTTTTTCCGGATTTTTTTTTCCAGATTTTTTTTCAGGATTTCTCCGGATTTTTTGTTTCCGGATTTTTCCGGATTTTTTTTCCTGATTTTTTTTTTCCGGATTTGTCAAAAAAAAAAATTTCGGATTTTTTTTTTCCGGATTTATTTTTTCCGGATTCTTCGGATTTTTTTTCCGGATTTTTGCAAAAAAAAATTTCCGGATTTTTTTTTCGGGATTTTTCCGGATTTTTTGTTTCCGGATTTTTCTGGTTTTTTTTTCCCGGATTTTTCCGGATTTTTTTTCCGGATTTTTCTTTCCGGATTTTTTTTCCGGATTTTTTTTTTACTGATTTTTTTTTCCGGATTTTTTTTTCCCGGATTTTTCCGGATTTTTTTTTTCCGGATTTTTTTTCCGGATTTTTTTTTCCGGATTTTTTTTTCGGATTTTTTTTTTCTGATTTTTCCGGATTTTTTTTCCGAATTTTTTCGGATTTTTTTTTCCGGAAATTTTTTTTCCGATTTTTTTTCCGGATTTTTCCGGATTTTTTTTTCCGGATTTTTCCGGATTTTTTTTCCGGATTTTTCCGGATTTTTTTTTCCGGATTTTTTTTCCAGATTTTTTTTCCGGATTTTTCCTGATTTTTTTTCCGGATTTTTTTTCCTGATTTTTTTTTTCCGGATTTGTCAAAAAAAAAATTTTCGGATTTTTTTTTTCCGGATTTATTTTTTCCGGATTTTTCGGATTTTTTTTCCGGATTTTTAAAAAAAAAAAATTCCGGATTTTTCCGGATTTTTTTTTTCGGGATTTTTCCGGATTTTTTTTTCCGGATTTTTCGGATTTTTTTTCCGGATTTTTTTTTCCAGATTTTTTTTCTGGATTTTTCCGGATTTTTTGTTTCCGGATTTTTCCGGATTTTTTTTCCTGATTTTTCCGGATTTATTTTCCTGATTTTTTTTTCCTGATTTTTTTTTTCCGGATTTTTTTTCCGGATTTTTTTTTCCTGATTTTTTCGGATTTTTTTTTCCTGATTTTTCCGGATTTTTTTTTTCCGGATTTTTCGGATTTTTTTTCCGGATTTTTTTTTCCAGATTTTTTTTCCTGATTTTTTTTTTCAGGATTTTTTTTTCAGGATTTTTTTTTTCAGGATTTTTCCATATTTTTTTTCCGGATTTGTCAAAAAAAAAATTTTCGGATTTTTTTTTTCCGGATTTATTTTTTCCGGATTTTTCAGATTTTTTTTCCGGATTTTGTTTCCGTATTTTTCCATATTTTTTTTCCGGATTTTCAAAAAAAAAAATTCCGGATTTTTCCGGATTTTTTTTTCGGGATTTTTCCAAAAAAAAATTTCCGGATTTTTTTTTTCGGGATTTTTCCGGATTTTGTTTCCGGATTTTTCCATATTTTTTTTCCGGATTTTTCGAAAAAAAAATTCCGGATTTTTCCATATTTTTTTTCCAGATTTTTCACAAAAAAAATTCCGGATTTTTCCAGATTTTTTTTTCCGGATTTTTCGGATTTTTTTTCTGGATTTTTTTTTCCAGATTTTTTTTCCGGATTTTTTTTTCCGGATTTTTTTTTTCCGGATTTTTTTTCCGGATTTTTTTTTTACTGATTTTTTTTTCCGGACTTTTTTTTCCCGGATTTTTCCGGATTTTTTTTTTCCGGATTTTTTTTCCGGATTTTTTTTTCCGGATTTTTTTTTTCGGATTTTTTTTCCGGATTTTTCCGGATTTTTTTTTCCGGATTTTTTTTTCCGGATTTTTCCGGATTTTTTTTCAGGATTTTTCCTGATTTTTTTTTCCGGATTTTTTTTTCCTGATTTTTATTTTCCCGATTTTTTTTCCGGATTTTTTTTTCCTGATTTTTTTTTCCGGATTTTTTTTTCCGGATTTTTTTTTCCGGATTTTTCCATATTTTTTTTCCGGATTTTTCACAAAAAAAATTCCGGATTTTTCCAGATTTTTTTTTCCGGATTTTTCGGATTTTTTTTCCGGATTTTTTTTTCCAGATTTTTTTTCCGGATTTTTTTTTCCTGATTTTTTTTTTCCGGATTTTTTTTCCGGATTTTTTTTTTACTGATTTTTTTTTCCGGACTTTTTTTTCCCGGATTTTTCCGGATTTTTTTTTTCCGGATTTTTTTTCCGGATTTTTTTTTCCGGATTTTTTTTTTCTGATTTTTTTTCCGGGATTTTTCCAAAAAAAAATTTCAGGATTTTTCGGATTTTTTTTCCGGATTTTTTTTCCAGATTTTTTTTCCGGATTTTTCCGGATTTTTTTTCCGGATTTTTTTTTTCCGGATTTTTGTTTCCGGATTTTTCCATATTTTTTTTCCGGATTTTTCCGTATTTTTTTTTTCGGGATTTTTCCAAAAAAAAATTTCCGGATTTTTTTTTTCGGGATTTTTCCGGATTTTTTGTTCCGGATTTTTCGGATTTTTTTTCCGGATTTTTTTTCCAGATTTTTTTTCCGGATTTTTCCGGATTTTTTTTCCGGATTTTTTTTCCTGATTTTTTTTTTACGAATTTGTCAAAAAAAAAATTTTCGGATTTTTTTTTTCCGGATTTATTTTTTCCAGATTTTTTGGATTTTTTTTCCGGATTTTTCAAAAAAAAAATTTCCGGATATTTTTTTCCGGATTTTTTTTTCCGGATTTTTCCATATTTTTTTTCCGGATTTTTCACAAAAAAAATTCTGGATTTTTCCAGATTTTTTTTTCCGGATTTTTCGGATTTTTTTTCCGGATTTTTTTTTCCAGATTTTTTTTCCGGATTTTTTTTTCCTGATTTTTTTTTTCCGGATTTTTTTTCCGGATTTTTTTTTTACTGATTTTTTTTTCCGGACTTTTTTTTCCCGGATTTTTCCGGATTTTTTTTTTCCGGATTTTTTTTCCGGATTTTTTTTTCTGGATTTTTTTTTTCGGATTTTTTTTCCGGATTTTTCCGGATTTTTTTTTCCGGATTTTTTTTTCCGGATTTTTCCGGATTTTTTTTTCCGGATTTTTTTTTCCGGATTTTTCCGGATTTTTTTTCAGGATTTTTCCTGATTTTTTTTTCCGGATTTTTTTTTCCTGATTTTTATTTTCCCGATTTTTTTTCCGGATTTTTTTTTACTGATTTTTTTTTCCGGATTTTTTTTTACTGATTTTTTCTGATTTTTTTTACCGGATTTTTTTTCCGGATTTTTTTTACTGGACTTTTTTTCCGGATTTTTCCGGATTTTTTTTTCGGATTTTTTTTCCGGATTTTTTTTCAGGATTATTTTTCAGTATTTTTCCGGATTTTTTTTACCGGACTTTTTTTCCGGATTTTTCCGGATTTTTTTTTCCAGATTTTTTCGGATTTTTTTTCCGGATTTTTTTTTCCAGATTTTTTTCCCGGATTTTTCCGGATTTTTTTTTCAGGATTTTTCGGATTTTTTTTCCGGATTTTTTTTTCCAGATTTTTTTTCCAGATTTTTCCGGATTTTTTTTCCAGATTTTTTTTCCGGATTTTTTTTTTCCGGATTTTTCCAGATTTTTTTTCCGGATTTTTTTTTCCAGATTTTTTTTCCGGATTTCTCCGGATTTTTTGTTTCCGGATTTTTCCGGATTTTTTTTCCTGATTTTTTTTTTCCGGATTTGTCAAAAAAAAAATTTTCGGATTTTTTTTTTCCGGATTTATTTTTTCCGGATTTTTCGGATTTTTTCAAAAAAAAATTTCCGGATTTTTTCAAAAAAAAATTTCCGGATTTTTTTTTTCGGGATTTTTCCGGGTTTTTTTTTCCGGATTTTTCGGATTTTTTTTCCGGATTTTTCCTGATTTTTTTTTCCGGATTTTTCGGATTTTTTTTCCGGATTTTTTTTTCCAGATTTTTTTTCCGGATTTTTCCGGATTTTTTGTTTCCGGATTTTTCCGGATTTTTTTTCTGGATTTTTCAAAAAAAAAATTCAGGATTTTTCGGATTTTTTTTCCGGATTTTTTTTCCAGATTTTTTTTCCGGATTTTTCCGGTTTTTGTTTCCGGATTTTTTTTCCTGATTTTTTTTTTCCGGATTTGTCAAAAAAAAAATTTTCGGATTTTTTTTTTCCGGATTTATTTTTTCCGGATTTTTCGGATTTTTTTTCCGGATTTTTCAGAAAAAAAATTTCAGGATTTTTTTTTCCGGATTTTTTTTTTCCGGATTTTTTTTTCCGGATTTTTTCATATTTTTTTTCCGGATTTTTCAAAAAAAAAATTCCGGATTTTTCCGGATTTTTTTTCCGGATTTTTTTTCCTGATTTTTTTTTTCCGGATTTGTCAAAAAAAAAATTTCGGAGGCGTGGCTTGAGCGCCGAGCGGAATGGCGGCGTGAACCAGGAGCTCCCTGCAGGCTGACATAAAAAACCCGTCTCACTAGCCTTAACCCGCCGACAATGGGGAGAAATAACCGGTCCCAACAAGCTACTACGACCGCCGACACCCCGAGGGGGTCACAGACGACCAACATGCGCAGATTCCTCACAACACAAGCAGACCAGGCCGATCAGGCCTCCGGGGAAACGGAAGCCTCAGGCACTACCCATGCGGCCTTGCCATGCGGCGGACACAACGAGCAGGTACTGACTCCACCCGATCTGCCCCCTTCCCAGCTGGACTGGGCGGCTATACTGAGCAACCTGCCCACGAAATCCGACCTCAAAGAGGCCAATGATGCCCTCCACAAGTCTATAGCTGGAGAATTACATGCCCTGAGGGAGGATATGCAGGGGATCCATACTAAACTGGCACAACTAGAGGCTGACTGCGACCATGTCACGTCGGCGCAGAACGCAACAGTAAGCATTATAACAAGACAAGAATCACAACTACGCCAAATGGCCCTCCACATGGAAGACCTAGATAATAGAGGGCGACGACAGAACCTCAGGATCCGCGGTTTACCGGAAGATCTGGACCAAGCCACACCAATCCGGGACACGCTTACAGAAATATTTAATGCCCTCCTGCAGAAACCGCCCGACTCGCCCATTGAGTTTGTCAGGGCACACAGGGCACTCAGGCCCAGGGGCCCGCCGGAGTCCCCACCACGGGATGTCATCTGTTGCCTAACACACTTCCAGGTTAAGGAAGACATCTTGAGAAGTGCCAGAGACCGTCGCCAAATCCTACACAACGGGGCAGAACTACAACTCTACCCAGATTTATCCCCGGCAACCCTGGCGTACCGCAGGGCCATGCGCCCCCTCACGAGAGTGCTACAGGCCAACAAAATTAGGTACCGCTGGAGCTTCCCTAACGGATTACAAATCACCACGCAAAATGGCCCCTTTATGGTGAGGAACGAAGATGACTTTAGAGACATTACAAGAGAACTCCAACTGCCTCAGATACATCTGCCCTGGCCTGACCCGATGGCCTTTTACACCTTCTCACCTGAGACTCAGAACAGGCTGCAACAACCACCGAGGCCTCGGAGGCAGAGACAACAAACCACGCGCCCCTCAGGCGCCAACATGTAAGCAACCAAACTTTTAGAACCCCCCCAACCCGTGGTCCTCCACCAACGAACTAAACATCCGATCCCATCTCAGCCCCGAGAAACCAGTGACTATGATACACTAAATGGACTCCGCTGGGACGCGAAACACCAAGCCACCGGGAGTCGAGATCCCCTACGACGACACATGCACAACGGAGACCGACAGCACAACGTGAACTCCACAGTTCAGTGGAGTAGGGTAACCTATCAGACTGAAAGGGCATTGAAGGGGTCCCCCACCCGGGGGGAGGGAGGCAATGGGATGGGAACGTACTCAAGGACACTCACTTTTATTATACCAAATACGCTGTTTGTTTAACCTGAGGGGGCCCCCTACACAGATGAGGTCCTCGCTCGGAGGGAGTGGGGAGGCGGGAAGGGGACCTGACCACTGTTAATTACCACTGTAACGTATATGCTGAGTAAAGTACGCAGGGGGGGGCCCTTCGCGCTGGCTGGGCCCGGCCGCTGTCACCCACCTGCCCTGTGACGAACTTCGGGGAGCAGGCGGGCGGTGGCGCCGGCGGGGCCCACCTGGGGCGGGGGGTGCAACCGATAGGGGTGCCTGTGAAACAGGGGAAGGGGGGGGGCTGCCCAACCCGAGGTCACCGGCGCGGTGGGCGCCACGGGGCCCAGGGGAGGCGGGAGCCTGGGCCCCGGGGCGCCCGCTAAACCGGTTACGCCCAGGACACCAGCAGGGTGGTCTAACAGCTCTAAAGGTAATAGAAATGACCCAGACCAGGCCCCGACCTCATGGGCGCTTGCACTAAAGTCAGACACACCCACACTGCCCAACGGAATGGGGACCTGATCACTACACTCCAGCTAGCTTAGCCGGGGGACCAGGGGGAGGGGGGACAGTGATATGCTTAACGTTTTACTTTAATAATGTTTGAACTGCCAGTTACTTGTATTTACTTGTTGAACTGATTAATTCACTGTTAATGCTGTTGTTTATGATACGCCTCACTACAGAGACCGGACATGACACACACGTGAGACCATCAACACACAAAAACCCAGGAATTGAAACACAAAGAGACGGGTAAGATGAACAAGCCCCTTTATAACACCACTTAAAAGCCGTACAGGGACACCTGGAGACATGTCACTGAGACGCCGACACAGACGCCCGGACACCCGACCACCGCCTGACGGGAGAGACGCCGACCAAACGGTGAGCAACCCACGTGCACCACAGGTGGTGCCGAGGACTGTGACTCCCCGACGTCTACACCTAACGGTCAAGAGACCGAGACACGGACCACACGTTACCCTACCCCCCCCCCCTTTTTTTTGCATAACCCACCCCCGCCCTTACTGGACACCGGACGGCCCCCCCTGACTGCGACCACAGACCTACCTTAGAACCGCCCACATAACAGAGACTAAGAACTGAAAGGGACACCCACCCAAGCCACAAGAAGACAGACATGGCCCTGACGCCCGCCCCCCTACAGATAATTACTATTAACGCAAAGGGACTCAACAAACCGGAGAAAAGATCCGGGGCACTGAGGGACTTTCACGAGCGGAGAGCCTCAGTAGTCATGATACAAGAAACACATTTCAAGAAAGGGGCTAGACCCAAACTGACTGATCACCGCTACACGCAAGGCTACTACAGTGACTATCACGGGGGAAAGGCCAGAGGAACAGCGATACTACTACACAAGAGCGTGCCGTTCCAGGGGGGAGAATGCATGACAGATGACGAAGGCAGATACCTATTCCTCAAAGGTAGAATAGCTGAGCGCCCATTTACGTTCGCAACAATATATGCCCCCAACACACGGCACTACAGCTTTCTCAAGCAAACACTCCGCAGACTTATGGAATTTAGAGAGGGAACCCTCATACTAGGAGGGGACTTTAACATGACGTTGGACCCAACATGGGACACATCATCAGGCACCTCCCACATCTCCACACAACAACGACAAACCGTTAAATCACTACTCCGCAGCCACCGCCTGGTTGACTGCTGGAGGGCCCACCACCCAGACACAAGAGACTACACCTTCTTTTCCCACCCACACAACTCGTACTCCCGCATAGACCACATATACACCACACACTACGACCTCTCACTGGTCACTCAAGCCACGATTGGCACGGCGACGTGGTCAGACCATGCGCCAGTCACCATCAAACTAAAATCACCACTCTTTCGCCCCACCACCCCGAAATGGAGGTTAAACGAATACCTTCTAACCAACCCAGAGGTAGTAACCATGATCGGAGACAAAATTAGAGATTACCTGTCCCTCAACACAGCCGAACACACGTCCCCGACAGTACGATGGGAAGCACACAAATCAGTAATAAGGGGACACTACATCCAACAAGGAGCGCTCATAAAGAAACGAACAGCACTAAGACTCACAAACCTCCTAGAGGAAATACATCAAACAGACGACCTAAACAAACTTGACCCGAACCACAAGCTCCAGTCCCGCCTCCTACAACTAAGGAGGGAATTAGCCACACTAATCCACTCTAAACATCACAGGGACGCAGCCAGGCACAAAGCCTTCTTCACCCTACACGGGAACAAGAGCGGCAAGCTTCTGGCGGCCATGCTCAAGAAACGGAGGCAACACACATATATTGACAAGATCAGGGACAAGGGGGGGACCATACACCGCATCCCATCAGACATCATGACAGCAATCCGCGCATACTACACGGATCTCTACACACTCCCGCAGCCCCAGACAGAACCAGCGAGGGCCCGTCTTCGCCATTCGATCCACACATATCTAGCAAAATACCCAATGCCGACCCTAGACGCTGTAACCGCCGAAATGCTCGATGAACCCATCACATTAGAAGAGCTATCGGCGGCTATCAAAAGCACCAAACCCGGTAAAAGCCCAGGGCCAGATGGCCTGCCGGTGAAATACTACAAGACATACGCGGAGGAGCTGCTCCCACCAATGGTGGAAGCGTTCAACGCAGTAAGGGAAGGAGAACATATCCCCAAGCAAGCCCTGACGGCCCACATAACTGTCATCCCCAAAGAAGGCAAAGACAGAGAATTCTGTGGGAACTACAGGCCAATCTCGCTGATAAACTGCGACGTCAAACTCCTTGCTAAGGTCCTGGCCGCGCGTCTCACGAAGCACATCCCCTCCCTGGTCCACCCTGATCAGGTGGGGTTCGTGACGGGGCGCGAGGCCCGGGACAACACCATCAGGGCACTTACCCTCATGCACGGCAACGGGACGACTGCCGGAGGCCTTCTCCTGCTATCCACAGACGCGGAGAAGGCCTTCGACAGGGTGGGATGGGAGTACCTCTTTGAAACACTAGCCCACATGGGCCTGGGCCCCCACCTGAGACAATGGATAGAGGCACTTTATCGTGAGCCTACGGCCCAGGTACTGGTTAACGGGGCGCTGACGAGTGCCTTCAACATCCACAATGGCACCAGGCAGGGATGTCCCCTGTCGCCGCTTCTATTCGCCCTGGCCTTGGAGCCGTTCCTCACACATATCAGGAACAATGCAGACATCACTGGTCTAATGACAGGCCCAGTACACCACAAGGTCGCGGCATACGCCGACGACCTGCTGTTTATGGTGACCAACCCAGTAATTACCCTACCGAATGTAATGAAAGAACTACAAACATTTGGGGACATATCTAATATGAAAATTAATTACGGAAAATCACACATCCTAAATGTCAGTGTACCCCAAGCAAGGGCGGAATCCCTGAGACATAACTTCCCCTTCCAATGGGCCGAAAACAAAATTAAATATCTGGGAATATGGCTGACCAAACACACGGGAGACTTGTACAGAGACAACTTCACGGCCATCCTACAGACGTTCCAGAGGGACATGAGGGAATGGTCGTATCCCCATATCTCGTGGCTAGGGAGAGTACAGGTCATAAAAATGAATTTCCTCCCGCGCCTCCTGTACCTCCTACAGGCCATCCCCATTGTAATTCCGAGACCCTTTTTCGTAACTCTCAGGAAAGAGATGACCAGATACATATGGGGAGGAGGGAAGCCCAGACTAAAATTTTCCACACTGACCAGACCCAAGGACAAGGGGGGACTAGCCCTCCCGGACTTCCAGCTATACTATGTGGCCACACACCTACAGAGGGTCGTAGAATGGTCTAAGGACGGGGTACACAAACTCTGGAAAACGGTAGAAGAAACGGAGGCAGATAGACCGATCGCAGGACTCCCATGGAGTCGCGACTCGAAGGAAGGACATGACATGTCCATATACACAAAAAGCACGATGGGAGTATGGCGGAAGGTCCAACGACAGGGAAACATGTCACCCTACCCCTCCCCTCTCATGCCACTAACACAGAACTAAGACTTTCCCCCAGGACTAGACCCACGAGCCCTAAGGGACATCGTCCCGAACGCATCCCCACGTTTACATCACATTCTCCAAGGAGGGGCCTGTAGACAACTAACAGACATGCTTGGGGAGACACCCCCCACATTCATGCACCGTTTTCGCTATGCCCAACTCAAAAACTACATACACACCCTACCACAGGGCCCAGCGCTCGCAAGGGAATATACCACAATGGAAAAAATCAGTGCGCACCCAGACCCACTACCCCACGGGATATCCTTTTTATACTCCATGCTACAGTCGGAACTCCCGACCGAACCGCCCCGTTTCGTGGGAAAGTGGGAAGCTACCCTAGGTGTCACATTCACGGAAAGGGAATGGGAATCAATATGCTACCTCACACACCACTGCTCCACACACAGTAAAACGCAGGAAACGGCCTACAAACTCCTGACGCACTGGTACAAGACACCACACCTCCTACATCAAATGAACCCAAATACGCCTAGCCTGTGCTGGAGATGCGGACAGGAGGAAGGCACATTGAAACATATCTGGTGGGACTGTACACTGGTCACCCCGTACTGGAGGGGAATACACAAAATGTTGAGGAAGTTTACAGAGCACCCACCCCCCCTGGAACCGGCAGCAATGCTCTTACACCACACACCGACCCCCCACTCCAAATATAAAAAATCTATGACTATCAGAATATTGAACGTAGCCAAACGAGTACTTCCTCAATTCTGGAAGAAACCAGTCACACCATCAATGCTGGCTTGGTTCAACCAGATGGAGGAACTAAGGACAATAGAGGAACTAACAATGACGACTAACACTACCCCGACGACATACACAGAACTATGGACATACTGGATCTTAGAGACAGCAAAACCACAATTCCAACTAGACCTTCGGACAACAGCTGACGCCCTTCCCCCGACCACTCGATAGAACTTGAAACTGGACACCCAAGACGACAGAGGACCACCGACAGACGACCAACCCGACCGCCCCGCCTCTACCTGCCTACCCTTCCCCAATCCCCGAAGAGAATACACCGACGGACCCCACTTGACAGTATACAAGTACAGTAGGCCAAAACTACCCGCAAATGAAGACACCTTAGTGACCACTTGAAGGCCACAGACAAATGGAGGCAGCGCCTCTGGACAGTTAAGAGTAAGACACAGGGTGGCACCCACCCAAACTACTAAGGAGAACAGGACCGACTAAACCCACTGCCCTACAGCCGAGGACAGAGGGAACACAATGTCAGATATACATGACACACAGACCCATAATCGAATTGGGAACCTAAATGTAAACTCATACGACAATAGCAGAGAGCCGAACGGCTCAAGACCTTGATACATATGTGAAGGCGAAATATTGGATCTGCGCATCCATAAACCCTTAAGAAATGAGGAGACCTGCGAGTCTCAATTGAACGCCTAACACTAATTATGAATAAATGAGAACCGAATTGTCAATGAGAAAAAAGCGGGACCTGCGAGTCCACTTGAATTTCTTGGGGCCTGCGAGCCTGGCTACACCGGACACTTGTCCATATTGATAGGGACCTGCGAGTCCTATTATACTGTACCTATCTCCTGTTGGAATGACAATGCAAACACGTTAATAAAAATCAAATTTACAAAAAAAAAAAAAAAAAAAATTTCGGATTTTTTTTTTCCGGATTTATTTTTTCCGGATTTTTCGGATTTTTTTTCCGGATTTTTCAAAAAAAAAAAATTCCGGATTTTTTTTTCCGGATTTTTTTTTTCCGGATTTTTTTTTCCGGATTTTTCCATATTTTTTTTCCGGATTTTTCAAAAAAAAAATTTCGGGATTTTTCCGGATTTTTTTTCCGGATTTTTCCGGATTTTTTTTTCCGGATTTTTTTTTCCGGATTTTTCCGGATTTTTTTTCAGGATTTTTCCTGATTTTTTTTCCGGATTTTTTTTTCCTGATTTTTATTTTCCCGATTTTTTTTCCGGATTTTTTTTTACTGATTTTTTTTTCCGGATTTTTTTTTACTGATTTTTTCGGATTTTTTTTACCGGATTTTTTTTCCGGATTTTTTTTACTGGACTTTTTTTCCGGATTTTTCCGGATTTTTTTTTCGGATTTTTTTTCCGGATTTTTTTCCGGATTTTTTTTCAGGATTATTTTTCAGTATTTTTCCGGATTTTTTTTACCGGACTTTTTTTCCGGATTTTTCCGGATTTTTTTTTTCAGATTTTTTTGGATTTTTTTTTCCGGATTTTTCCGGATTTTTTTTTCCGGATTTTTTTTCCGGATTTTTTTTTCCAGATTTTTTTTCCGGATTTTTCCGGATTTTTTGTTTCCGGATTTTTCCGGATTTTTTTTCTGGATTTTTCCGGATTTTTTTTCCGGATTTTTTTTTCCTGATTTTTTTTCCAGATTTTTTTTCCGGATTTTTCCGGATTTTTTTTTCCGGATTTTTTTTCCTGATTTTTTTTCCTGATTTTTTTTCCGGATTTTTTTTCCGGATTTTTTTTCCAGATTTTTTTTCCGGATTTTTCCGGATTTTTTTTCCGGATTTTTTTTCCTGATTTTTTTTTTCCGAATTTGTCAAAAAAAAAATTTTCGGATTTTTTTTTTCCGGATTTTTTTTTTCCAGATTTTTTGGATTTTTTTTCCGGATTTTTCAAAAAAAAAATTTCCGGATATTTTTTTCCGGATTTTTTTTTCCGGATTTTTCCATATTTTTTTTCCGGATTTTTCAAAAAAAAATTCCGGATTTTTCCAGATTTTTTTTCCGGATTTTTCCGGATTTTTTTTCCGGATTTTTTTTTTCCGGATTTTTGTTTCCGGATTTTTCCATATTTTTTTTCCGGATTTTTCAAAAAAAAATTCCGGATTTTTCCGGATTTTTTTTTTCGGGATTTTTCCAAAAAAAAATTTCCGGATTTTTTTTTTCGGGATTTTTCCGGATTTTTTTTTCCGGATTTTTCGGATTTTTTTTCCGGATTTTTTTTCCAGATTTTTTTTCCGGATTTTTCCGGATTTTTTTTCCGGATTTTTTTTCCTGATTTTTTTTTTCCGGATTTGTCAAAAAAAAAATTTCAGGATTTTTTTTTCCGGATTTTTTTTTTCCGGATTTTTCAGATTTTTTTTCCGGATTTTTCAAAAAAAAAATTTCAGGATTTTTCGGATTTTTTTTCCGGATTTTTTTTCCAGATTTTTTTTCCTGATTTTTCCGGATTTTTTTTTCGGGATTTTTCCGGATTTTTTTTCCGGATTTTTTTTTCCAGATTTTTTTTCCTGATTTTTTTTTTCAGGATTTTTTTTTCAGGATTTTTTTTTTCAGGATTTTTCCATATTTTTTTTCCGGATTTGTCAAAAAAAAAAATTTCGGATTTTTTTTTTCCGGATTTATTTTTTCCAGATTTTTTGGATTTTTTTTCCGGATTTTTCAAAAAAAAAATTTCCGGATATTTTTTTCCGGATTTTTTTTTCGGATTTTTCCATATTTTTTTTCCGGATTTTTCACAAAAAAAATTCCGGATTTTTCACAAAAAAAATTCCGGATTTTTCCAGATTTTTTTTTCCGGATTTTTCGGATTTTTTTTCCGGATTTTTTTTTCCAGATTTTTTTTCCAGATTTTTTTTTCCTGATTTTTTTTTTCCGGATTTTTTTTCCGGATTTTTTTTTTACTGATTTTTTTTTCCGGACTTTTTTTTCCCAGATTTTTCCGGATTTTTTTTTTCCGGATTTTTTTTCCGGATTTTTTTTTCCAGATTTTTTTTTTCGGATTTTTTCTCCGGATTTTTCCGGATTTTTTTTTCCGGATTTTTTTTTCTGGATTTTTCCGGATTTTTTTTTCCGGATTTTTTTTTCCGGATTTTTCCGGATTTTTTTTCAGGATTTTTCCTGATTTTTTTTCCGGATTTTTTTTTCCTGATTTTTATTTTCCCGATTTTTTTTCCGGATTTTTTTTTACTGATTTTTTTTTCCGGATTTTTTTTTACTGATTTTTTCTGATTTTTTTTACCGGATTTTTTTTCCGGATTTTTTTTACTGGACTTTTTTTCCGGATTTTTCCGGATTTTTTTTTCGGATTTTTTTTCCGGATTTTTTTTCAGGATTATTTTTCAGTATTTTTCCGGATTTTTCCGGATTTTTTTTACCGGACTTTTTTTCCGGATTTTTCCGGATTTTTTTTTCCAGATTTTTTCGGATTTTTTTTTCCGGATTTTTCCGGATTTTTTTTTCCGGATTTTTCCGGATTTTTATTTTCCGGATTTTTTTTCCGGATTTTTTTTTCCGGATTTTTCCGGATTTTTTTTTTCGGATTTTTTTTTCCAGATTTTTTTTCCGGATTTTTCCGGATTTTTTTTCCGGATTTTTCCGGATTTTTTTTCCTGATTTTTTTTTTCAGGATTTTTTTTTCCTGATTTTTTTTTTCCGGATTTTTCCATATTTTTTTTCCGGATTTGTCAAAAAAAAAATTCCGGAATTTTCTGGATTTTTTTTTCTGGATTTTTCCAAAAAAAATTTCCGGAATTTTTTTTTCGGGATTTTTCCGGATTTTTTTTTCCGGATTTTTTTTCCGGATTTTTTTTTCCAGATTTTTTTTCCGGATTTTTCCGGATTTTTTGTTTCCGGATTTTTCCGGATTTTTTTTCTGGATTTTTCCGGATTTTTTTTCCGGATTTTTTTTTCCTGATTTTTTTTTTCCGGATTTTTTTTCCGGATTTTTTTTTACTGATTTTTTTTTCCGGATTTTTTTTTCCGGATTTTTTCGGATTTTTTTTACCGGATTTTTTTTCCGGATTTTTTTTACCGGACTTTTTTTCCGGGTTTTTCGGATTTTTTTTCCGGATTTTTTTTTCCAGATTTTTTTTCCAGATTTTTCCGGATTTTTTTTCCAGATTTTTTTTCCTGATTTTTTTTTTCAGGATTTTTTTTTCCTGATTTTTTTTCCCGGATTTTTCCAGATTTTTTTTCCGGATTTGTCAAAAAAAAAATTTTCGGATTTTTTTTTCCGGATTTTTCGGAGTGTTTTTTCCGGATTTTTCAAAAAAAAAATTCAGGATTTTTTTTTCCGGATTTTTTTTTTCCGGATTTTTTTTTCCGGATTTTTCCATATTTTTTTTCGGGATTTTTCCAAAAAAAATTTTCCAGTTTTTTTTTTTCGAGATTTTTCCGGATTTTTTTTCCGGATTTTTCGGATTTTTTTTCCGGATTTTTTTTTCCAGATTTTTTTTTCAGGATTTTTTTTTCAGGATTTTTTTTTCAGGATTTTTTTTTCAGGATTTTTCCATATTTTTTTTCCGGATTTTTCAAAAAAAAAATTCCGGATTTTTCCGGATTTTTTTTTTCGGGATTTTTCCAAAAAAAAAATTCCGGATTTTTTTTTTCGGGATTTTTCCGGATTTTTTTTCCGGATTTTTCTGATTTTTTTTCCAGATTTTTTTTCCCGGATTTTTCCGGATTTTTTTTTTCCGGATTTTTCGGATTTTTTTTCCGGATTTTTTTTTCCAGATTTTTTTTTCCAGATTTTTCCGGATTTTTTTTCCAGATTTTTTTTCCTGATTTTTTTTTTCAGGATTTTTTTTTCCGGATTTTTTTTTTCCGGATTTTTCCAGATTTTTTTTCCGGATTTTTTTTTCCAGATTTTTTTTCCGGATTTCTCCGGATTTTTTGTTTCCGGATTTTTCCGGATTTTTTTTCCTGATTTTTTTTTTCCGGATTTGTCAAAAAAAAATTTTTCGGATTTTTTTTTTCCGGATTTATTTTTTCCGGATTTTTCGGATTTTTTCAAAAAAAAAATTCCGGATTTTTTTTTTCGGGATTTTTCCGGGTTTTTTTTTCCGGATTTTTCGGATTTTTTTTCCGGATTTTTCCTGATTTTTTTTTCCGAATTTTTCGGATTTTTTTTCCGGATTTTTTTTTCCAGATTTTTTTTCCGGATTTTTCCGGATTTTTTGTTTCCGGATTTTTCCGGATTTTTTTTTCTGGATTTTCCAAAAAAAAAATTTCAGGATTTTTCGGATTTTTTTTCCGGATTTTTTTTCCAGATTTTTTTTCCGGATTTTTCCGGTTTTTGTTTCCGGATTTTTTTTCCTGATTTTTTTTTTCCGGATTTGTCAAAAAAAAAATTTTCGGATTTTTTTTTTCCGGATTTATTTTTTCCGGATTTTTCGGATTTTTTTTCCGGATTTTTCAGAAAAAAAATTTCAGGATTTTTTTTTCCGGATTTTTTTTTTCCGGATTTTTTTTTCCGGATTTTTCCATATTTTTTTTCCGGATTTTTCAAAAAAAAAATTCCGGATTTTTCCGGATTTTTTTTCCGGATTTTTTTTCCTGATTTTTTTTTTCCGGATTTGTCAAAAAAAAAATTTCGGATTTTTTTTTACCGGATTTATTTTTTCCGGATTTTTCGGATTTTTTTTCCGGATTTTTAAAAAAAAAAAAATTCCGGATTTTTTTTTCCGGATTTTTTTTTTCCGGATTTTTTTTTCCGGATTTTTCCATATTTTTTTTCCGGATTTTT
This sequence comes from Pelobates fuscus, assembly GCF_036172605.1. Classification (NCBI taxonomy): domain Eukaryota; kingdom Metazoa; phylum Chordata; class Amphibia; order Anura; family Pelobatidae; genus Pelobates; species Pelobates fuscus. Next base: position 676,276 of record NW_026961923.1, on the reverse strand, counting down.
CAAAAAAAAAATTCCGGGATTTTTCCAAAAAAAATTTTCCGGATTTTTTTTTTCGGGATTTTTCCGGATTTTTTTTCCGGATTTTTCCGGATTTTTTTTTCCGGATTTTTTTTTCCGGATTTTTCCGGATTTTTTTTCAGGATTTTTCCTGATTTTTTTTCCGGATTTTTTTTTCCTGATTTTTATTTTCCCGATTTTTTTTCCGGATTTTTTTTTACTGATTTTTTTTTCCGGATTTTTTTTTACTGATTTTTTCGGATTTTTTTTACTGGATTTTTTTTCCGGATTTTTTTTACTGGACTTTTTTTCCGGATTTTTCCGGATTTTTTTTTCGGATTTTTTTTCCGGATTTTTTTCCGGATTTTTTTTCAGGATTATTTTTCAGTATTTTTCCGGATTTTTTTTACCGGACTTTTTTTCCGGATTTTTTTTTCCAGATTTTTTTGGATTTTTTTTTCCGGATTTTTCCGGATTTTTTTTTCCGGATTTTTTTTCCGGATTTTTTTTTCCAGATTTTTTTTCCAGATTTTTCCGGATTTTTTGTTTCCGGATTTTTTTTCCGGATTTTTTTTTCCGGATTTTTCCGGATTTTTTTTTTCGGATTTTTTTTTCCAGATTTTTTTTTTCAGGATTTTTTTTTCCTGATTTTTTTTTTCCGGATTTTTCCATATTTTTTTTCCGGATTTGTCAAAAAAAAAATTCCGGAATTTTCCGGATTTTTTTTTCGGGATTTTTCCAAAAAAATTTTCCGGAATTTTTTTTTCGGGATTTTTCCGGATTTTTTTTTCCGGATTTTTTTTCCGGATTTTTTTTTCCAGATTTTTTTTCCGGATTTTTCCGGATTTTTTGTTTCCGGATTTTTCCGGATTTTTTTTCTGGATTTTTCCGGATTTTTTTTCCGGATTTTTTTTTCCTGATTTTTTTTTCCGGATTTTTTTTCCGGATTTTTTTTTACTGATTTTTTTTTCCGGATTTTTTTTTACTGATTTTTTCGGATTTTTTTTACCGGATTTTTTTTCCGGATTTTTTTTACTGGACTTTTTTTCCGGATTTTTCCGGATTTTTTTTTCGGATTTTTTTTCCGGATTTTTTTCCGGATTTTTTTTCCGGATTATTTTTCAGTATTTTTCCGGATTTTTTTTACCTGACTTTTTTTCCGGATTTTTCCGGATTTTTTTTTCCAGATTTTTTCGGATTTTTTTTTCCGGATTTTTCCGGATTTTTTTTTCCGGATTTTTTTTCCGGATTTTTTTTTCCAGATTTTTTTTCCGGATTTTTCCGGATTTTTTGTTTCCGGATTTTTTTTCCGGATTTTTTTTTCCTGATTTTTTTTTTCCGGATTTTTTTTCCGGATTTTTTTTTACTGATTTTTTTTTCCTGATTTTTTCGGATTTTTTTTACCGGATTTTTTTTCCGGATTTTTTTTACCGGACTTTTTTTCCAGATTTTTCCGAATTTTTTTTTTTGGATTTTTTTTTCCAGATTTTTTTTCCCGGATTTTTCCGGATTTTTTTTTTTCGGATTTTTCGGATTTTTTTTCCGGATTTTTTTTTCCAGATTTTTTTTCCAGATTTTTCCGGATTTTTTTTCCAGATTTTTTTTCCTGATTTTTTTTTTCAGGATTTTTTTTTCCGGATTTTTTTTTTCCGGATTTTTCCAGATTTTTTTTCCGGATTTTTTTTTCCAGATTTTTTTTCCGGATTTCTCCGGATTTTTTGTTTCCGGATTTTTCCGGATTTTTTTTCCTGATTTTTTTTTTCCGGATTTGTCAAAAAAAAAATTTTCCGATTTTTTTTTTCCGGATTTATTTTTTCCGGATTTTTCGGATTTTTTTTCCGGATTTTTGCAAAAAAAAATTTCCGGATTTTTTTTTTCGGGATTTTTCCGGGTTTTTTTTTCCGGATTTTTCTGATTTTTTTTCCGGATTTTTCCTGATTTTTTTTTCCGGATTTTTCGGATTTTTTTTCCGGATTTTTTTTTCCAGATTTTTTTTCCGGATTTTTCCGGATTTTTTGTTTCCGGATTTTTCCGGATTTTTTTTCTGGATTTTTCAAAAAAAAAAATTCAGGATTTTTCGGATTTTTTTTCCGGATTTTTTTTCCACAATTTTTTTCCGGATTTTTCCGGTTTTTGTTTCCGGATTTTTTTTCCTGATTTTTTTTTTCCGGATTTATTTTTTCCGGATTTTTCGGATTTTTTTTCCGGATTTTTCAGAAAAAAAATTTCAGGATTTTTTTTTCCGGATTTTTTTTTTCCGGATTTTTTTTTCCGGATTTTTCCATATTTTTTTTCCGGATTTTTCAAAAAAAAATTCCGGATTTTTCCGGATTTTTTTTCCGGATTTTTTTTCCGGATTTTTTTTTTCCGGATTTGTCAAAAAAAAAATTTCGGATTTTTTTTGTCCGGATTTATTTTTTCCGGATTTTTCGGATTTTTTTTCCGGATTTTTCAAAAAAAAAAAATTCCGGATTTTTTTTTCCGGATTTTTTTTTTCCGGATTTTTTTTTCCGGATTTTTCCATATTTTTTTTCCGGATTTTTCAAAAAAAAAATTCCGGATTTTTCCGGATTTTTTTTCCGGGATTTTCCCAAAAAAAATTTTCCGGATTTTTTTTTTCGGGATTTATCCGGATTTTTTTTCCAGATTTTTCCGGATTTTTTTTTCCGGATTTTTTTTTCCGGATTTTTCCGGATTTTTTTTCAGGATTTTTCCTGATTTTTTTTCCGGATTTTTTTTCCTGATTTTTATTTTCCCGATTTTTTTTCCGGATTTTTTTTTACTGATTTTTTTTTCCGGATTTTTTTTTACTTAATTTTTCGGATTTTTTTTCCGGATTTTTTTTACTGGACTTTTTTTCCGGATTTTTCCGGATTTTTTTTTCGGATTTTTTTTCCGGATTTTTTTCCGGATTTTTTTTCCGGATTATTTTTCAGTATTTTTCCGGATTTTTTTTACCGGACTTTTTTTCCGGATTTTTCCGGATTTTTTTTCCGGATTTTTTTTCCGGATTTTTTTTTCCAGATTTTTTTTCCGGATTTTTCCGGATTTTTTGTTTCTGGATTTTTCCGGATTTTTTTTCTGGATTTTTCCGGATTTTTTTTTCCTGATTTTTTTTTTCCGGATTTTTTTTCCGGATTTTTTTTTACTGATTTTTTTCCGGATTTTTTTTTCCTGATTTTTTCGGATTTTTTTTACCGGATTTTTTTTCCGGATTTTTTTTACCGGACTTTTTTTCCGGATTTTTTTTCCGGATTTTTCCGGATTTTTTTTCCGGATTTTTTTTTTCCGGATTTTTTTTCCCGGATTTTTCCGGATTTTTTTTTTCCGGATTTTTCGGATTTTTTTTCCGGATTTTTTTTTCCAGATTTTTTTTCCTGATTTTTTTTTTCATGATTTTTTTTTCAGGATTTTTTTTTTCAGGATTTTTCCATATTTTTTTTCCGGATTTGTCAAAAAAAAAATTTTCGGATTTTTTTTTTCCGGATTTATTTTTTCCGGATTTTTCTGATTTTTTTTCCGGATTTTGTTTCCGGATTTTTCCATATTTTTTTTCCGGATTTTTCAAAAAAAAAATTCCGGATTTTTTTTTCGGGATTTTTCCCAAAAAAAATTTCCGGATTTTTTTTTTCGGGATTTTTCCGGATTTTGTTTCCGGATTTTTCCATATTTTTTTTCCGAATTTTTTTTTACAGATTTTTTTTTCCGGATTTTTTTTTCCCGGATTTTTCCGGATTTTTTTTTTACTGATTTTTTTTCCGGATTTTTTTTTCCGGATTTTTTTTTCGGATTTTTCCGGATTTTTTTTTCCGGATTTTTTCGGATTTTTATTTCCGGAATTTTTTTTTCGGATTTTTTTTTCCGGATTTTTTCGGATTTTTTTTTCCGGATTTTTCCGGATTTTTTTCCGGATTTTTCCGGATTTTTTTTCCGGATTTTTTTTTCCGGATTTTTTTTCCGGATTTTTTTTTACTGATTTTTTTCCGGATTTTTTTTTCCTGATTTTTTCGGATTTTTTTTACCGGATTTTTTTTCCGGATTTTTTTTACCGGACTTTTTTTCCCGATTTTTCCGGATTTTTTTTTCCAGATTTTTTTTCCGGATTTTTCCGGATTTTTTTTCCGGATTTTTTTTTTCCGGATTTTTGTTTCCGGATTTTTCCATATTTTTTTTCCGGATTTTTCGGATTTTTTTTACCAGACTTTTTTTCCGGATTTTTCCGGATTTTTTTTTTCGGATTTTTTTTTCCGGATTTTTTTTTCCAGATTTTTTTCTGGATTTTTCCGGATTTTTTGTTTCCGGATTTTTCCGGATTTTTTTTCCTGATTTTTCCGGATTTATTTTCCTGATTTTTTTTTTCCGGATTTTTTTTCCGGATTTTTTTTTCCTGATTTTTTCGGATTTTTTTTACCAGACTTTTTTTCCGGATTTTTCCGGATTTTTTTTTTCCGGATTTTTCGGATTTTTTTTCCGGATTTTTTTTTCCAGATTTTTTTTCCTGATTTTTTTTTTCAGGATTTTTTTTTCAGGATTTTTTTTTTCAGGATTTTTCCATATTTTTTTTCCGGATTTGTCAAAAAAAAAATTTTCGGATTTTTTTTTCCGGATTTATTTTTTCCGGATTTTTCAGATTTTTTTTCCGGATTTTGTTTCCGGATTTTTCCATATTTTTTTTCCGGATTTTTAAAAAAAAAAATTCCGGATTTTTCCGGATTTTTTTTTCGGGATTTTTCCAAAAAAAAATTTCCGGATTTTTTTTTTCGGGATTTTTCCGGATTTTGTTTCCGGATTTTTCCATATTTTTTTTCCGGATTTTTCGAAAAAAAAATTCCGGATTTTTCCGGATTTTTTTTTTGGGATTTTTCCAAAAAAAAATTTCCGGATTTTTTTTTTCGGGATTTTTCCGGATTTTTTTTTCCGGATTTTTTTTCCGAATTTTTCCGGATTTTTT